>NC_084611.1:73211615-73264115 GCF_033978795.1 Nerophis ophidion
CATTCCTTCTTCTACTATTACTACTCTATTTATACTACTATTTCCCTTTCTTCTCCTGCTATTACTACTATTTCTACTACTTCCATTATTAATACTATTTCTACTCCTATTTCTACTGTTTTGACTATTACTACCATTTCTTCTACCACTACTCCTACTTTTATTTGTACTACAATTTTTTGGACTACTTCCTTTTTCTACTACTACAACTCCTGGTACTACATTTTCTTCTAATACTACAACTTCCCATATCTACTACTAAAACTCCTATTTTCTCTACTAATACTATTATTGTGCTACTACTTATATTACTTCGTACTTCTACTACAACTACTACTATTTCTTCTAGGGCGGCATAGCTCGGTTGGTAGAGTGGCCGTGTCAGCAACTTGAGGGTTGCAGGTTCGATTCCCGCTTGTGCCATCCTAGTTACTGCCGTTGTGTCGTTGGGCAAGACACTTTACCCACCTGCTCCCAGTGCCACCCACACTGGTTTAAATGTAACTTAGATATTGGGTGTCACTATGTAAAGCGCTTTGAGTCACTTGAGAAAAGCGCTATATAAATATAATTCACTTCACACTTCACTAATAGTACTATTTGTATTTATTCTCCTACTTCTATCTTTACCTCTATTTCTTCTACTACAACCACTTCTTTTCCCACTACTATTATTATTACTATTTCTTACTTATTATTATACTACAACGACTTCTATTTTTTTCTTCCAATACTATTTATTCTACTATGACTATTTATTCTACTAACACTATTACTAATTTTATGTATTGTTCTTCTATTTTTTCTAGTGCAACTGTCATAACGTGGTTTTCGCAGCTTACTGCGAGGTTTGTTCTCCCAGGATGCAAACGGACTATTCTGGACAGGACTTGAAGGTAGGAACATATTCATTCATTAATCAATACTACACATCACAAAACACAAGAACTAAAGCAAAAGGAAAGCGTGTCGTTCGCATGAGAAGGTATAGAACCAAAAACTTAAGGCAGGAAAGAAACCTTTCTGATCATGGAAATGTATAAGAAAGAAAAACAAAAAAAACAATGACAGTGTCAATTGTACGTGGCTTGTAAATATGCATTTTCATGAAAGGAATAAAAATAAATGATAAAATAAAATGATGAACATAGACGCTAACACTTAGCGTGAACTATGGACATAGAACAAACAAGACTTACTGTAGCATTAAACAACTAACATAACTATGGCATTGCACAACATGAAGTTGTGGCATGAAACCAATGACGCCAGGACAACTGCCTGGCAAAGGTGGGCTTAAATCATGTCTGTTGATTGGAAACAGGTGCACGTCCCGAACACCAGAGGGGGGTGAAAATCATAAGTCGCCATGGTAACTAAAACAAACAAGGGTGCACAAAAACAGGAACTAATGGAGTCTAAAACTAACAGAAGATAACAAAAACATGATCTGGACAAAGGATCATGAGAGCAACTGCTTCTATTTATTCTATTATTATTACTATTTCCATTTCTTCTGCTTCTACTATGACGACTTCCACTACTAACTTTATTTTCGCGGTTCAATTAGCGGGAGGGAAAAGGAGTGTCTTGAAAGATTGAGGTGCATCTTTGGAAGAGAGGATAAGCTGAAAACAAACGAGGTTGAAAGCGACCAAAGTGTCAACAGGAAGTCGTGCATTTAACTACATGAGCATCACAGATGTCATTAAGACATATGCAGGAGTGAGCCTACATGAATATTTACTGCATATGAACAAATTTTATAAAGACAATAACTTCCACAAGGAGATGTACACTACAGTAGATACACCACGGTATTGTTTGCAGGCCAACTCGTATGTGTCTGTGGTTGCAGAACAAAATAAGCTTCCCCGGAAAACAATTGGAGGCGAAACAAAAATGTGATGTAAGCAACCACAATGTAAATAACTGACGAAGATGGAAAAAGGCTTGCATGATGAGGTAATAACCAAAGTGACCAAAGACCAAATAGTCCTGATCAATCATGGTTGTTCTCGCATCGTTTTTTAACCACTGTACCGTGAGATACAGTCTGGTGTGCCGTGGGAGATTATGTCATTTCACCTAACTCGGTTAAAAATATTTTTTACAAACCAGTAATTAAAGGGGAACATTTTCACCAGACCTATGTAAGCGTCAATATATACCTTGATGTTGCAGAAAAAAGACCATATGTTTTTTTAACCGATTTCCGACCTCTAAAAGGGTGAATTTGGCGATTTAAACGCCTTTCGATTGATAGCCTGTCGAGCGATGACCTTTCACCCGTGACGTCACAACATGAAGCAATCCGCCATTTTCTCAATCTTATTACAAGCACCAAGTCAAATCAGCTCTGTTATTTTTCCGATATCCACATAAGAATGTGTAGATATCCTGTGACACTCAAAGCAGATGCATTTCCAACAATAAAGTCAACGAAATCTGCAATATTGGAAAATAGACCACCACTGAATATGCCCGAGTGCGAGCTATTCAGGGACGACGGCAGTCTGTTCCCGCAGACGAGCGAGGTAAACCCCCTCGATATGATTTATGCCACTTCTTTTTCCGTCTCATTTTGTCCACCAAACTTATAAGGTTGTGCATGAATGCACAAAGGTGAGTTTTGTTGATGTTATTGACTTATGTGGAGTGTGCTAATCAGACATATTTGGTCACGGCATGACTGCAAGCTAATCGATGCTAACATGCTATTTAGGCTAAGTGTATGTACATATTGCATCATTATGCCTCATTTGTAGCTATATTTGCATCCAGCCTTTCTCTCCACCCACATTTAATGCCAAACAAACACATACCAATCTTTGGTTAGAAGGCGGTCGCCGAATTCGTCCGCGCTTCCTCTCGTGCCGCTGTCTGTCGTGATATGGCTCAATAGCTTCAGTTTCTTCTTCAATTTCGTTTTGGCTAACTGCCTCCACACTCCAACCATCCGTTTCAATACATGCGTAATCTGTTTGAATCGCTTACGGCACTGAAATCCGAGTCTGAATCCGAGCTAATGTCGCTATACCTTTCTGTGCTATCCCCCATGTTTGTTTCTGTGTGATCACGCTGTGACGTCACAGGATAATGGATGGGTGGATATAACGGCGGTTAAATCAGGCACTTTGAAGCAGTTTTTCGGGATATTGCGTGATGAGTAAAATTTTGAGAAAAACTTTGAAAAATAAAATAGGCCACTGGGAACTGATTTTTATTGGTTTTAACCCTTCAGAAATGTTGATAATGTTCCCCTTTAAGTGTCTGTCCTGTCTAGAGCTCGGCAGAGTAACCGTGTAATACTCTTTCATATCAGTAGGTGGCAGCAAGTAGCTGATGGGAACGACGACGAGGTTTGCAGGTAAAAAGGTATTTATAAATGGTTGATTTATACAAGCTAGTAAGGCAAAGTTTTGTACTGGACAAGTTTCGGCAAGAAGCGAGGTAGCCAAAACTTGTCAGGTACAAAACTTTACCTTACTAGCCTATATAAATCAACCATTTATAAATACACGTCAGTAGGCTAAATGAACCTCTTCAACATAGGTATCTAACGCTTAAACCAAACATAAACAAAAGGCGAGTGCCACTAAGAAAAGACACTGAGGCAAAATGAAGCTAAAACTGAACTGGCTGCAAAGTAAACAAAAACAGAATGCTGGACGACAGCAGAGACTTACTGTGTGTGGAGCAGACGGCGTCCACAAAGTACATCCGTACATGCCATGACAATCA
Organism: Nerophis ophidion; assembly: GCF_033978795.1. Classification (NCBI taxonomy): domain Eukaryota; kingdom Metazoa; phylum Chordata; class Actinopteri; order Syngnathiformes; family Syngnathidae; genus Nerophis; species Nerophis ophidion. The sequence continues at coordinate 73,215,360 of NC_084611.1, forward strand.
ATACCAAAATAAGAGCGCAAAACAAGAACTACAACACTACAAACAGGTGGTGAGAGTACATACACCTAGTTTGAGACAAGAGCTATAGTGATGCATGGTTGGTTTTGGTTTGAATTCATATCCAACAATTGCGAGAACGACTTTTTACCGTCAATATCGGTCGCCGAGTTTCATTTATTCTTATGTTTTCTGCTGTTTGTTGTGCCTTGGTGTGTCAATGGAAAAAAAATGACCTGAGGGCACATCACTGACAAGAACTGTATCTTGCATGAAAACTCCTTATCTGAAAACATGTGGCGTCTTTACCAAGGACAATACAACGAGCACACAAAATATGGTTGTAACTTAATTTCTTGAACATCCAAATTGGACTTTCTGTCAGAATTATACTGAACAGTTAAATACTAGTTCCTGTCCACTTGTGGCGGTGAGGCGATGCAGCAGCGTAATCGAGTAAATTGCGTAACTGACGCATTTGCAAAAAGGTGGATACAAAACACAAAAATCAATAAACGTATGTTTATAACTGCAAATTAACATTCTTCTGTCACTTGTTTTGACACCCTTGAGAATGAGATGCTGCATCTCAAGAGGCTAACATAAATAAAATGTAATTTAATTTAAACATCACAAACAGAGCCCTCTGTGGGTGCTTTTAGAAGGGGCAGAAAGTTTACTTAGCACTTATTTCTTGGGCGCAGCTTACTTAGCGATTAGCATGCCTTGATACCATACTCAGTGTGTAACATGCTGAGCCTCGTCCTCCAGTGATAATAAAACAACGCGGCTAATTCATGGACTTTCTGTCTCTGACGAGCATCATGCATTTTTTTTTTGTTTTAAAAACAGCAATAACGCTGACAAGGTGTGTTATTGTTTGTGCTACGGCGCCATCTTTTGGACTGAGTTCTCACTGTAGGTGCTGCAGTCATACTTGCCAACCTTGAGACCTCCGAATTCGGGAGATGGGGGAGTTAAAGTGGGGTGGGCGGGGTTGAGGTGGGCGGGGTTTGGTGGTAGCGGGGTTGTATATTGTAGTGTCCCGAAAGAGTTGGTGCTGCAAGGGGTTCTGAGTATTTGTTCTGTTGTGTGTATGTTGTGTTACGGTGCGGATGTTCTACCGAAATGTGTTTGTCAATCTTGTTTGGTGTGGGTTCACAGTGTGGCGCATATTTGTAATACTGTTATAGTTGTTTATACGGCCACCCTCAGTGTGACATGTATGGTTGTTGAACAAGTATGCATTGCATTCATTTTTGTGTGCGTTTAAGCAGCACATATTAAGTGACTGGGCCGGCACGCTGTTTGCATGGAGGAAAAGCGAACGTGACGACAGGTTGTAGAGGACGCTAATGGCAGTGCCTTTAAGGCACGCTCCCAATATTGTTGTCCGGGTAGAAATCAGGAGCAATTCGGGTGAATGGTTGCCCCGGGAAATTTTCAGGAGGGGCACTGAAATTCAGGAGTCTCCTGGGAAGATTGGGAGGGTTGGCAAGTATTGCTACAGTGCACTTTTAGAGCTTTTAACCATAAGTAGAAGTGTAGTTCCTTATTCTCCTACATGTATGGATTCTTCATTAATCACTCCAGCAAAGTGTTATTTTCACAATATAACAAAAAATGTTTATATGTACTAAATCGTCCCATGTGTGATGTATGTTGGAAAGGTGTCATGCATATTTGTATGTGCATTCATAATGCAATCAAGCAAGCGTCGTTAGCATTAGCTAATATACCAACACGAAGCTTACTGCGGGGTTGTTCTCCCAGGAAGGAAGACGGACTACTTGGGACATGGCTTTCAGGTAAAAACATGATTTAATTTTAACTAAAAAAGGTACAAACAAAAAGCGGAGGCACAACTTGGGCTAAGGAACAAAACTAACACATAAACAAACTATGAACATGAATCAAACAACACTTACTAGGGCTTGAAAAGAACAGCATGAACTTTGGCATGAAAAACGAGTATGACTTACTGTGGCAAGAACAGAGCATAAAACAAACACAATGACGCCAGGCCGACTGACCGGCAATGGCAGGCTTAAATAATGCCTGTGATTAGTGTTCAGGTAGCAGGTGAGTGGCCGAACACTAATCAGGTGAACTTAATTTGCGACCATGGCAACAAAACAAGGGAGTGAAAAAAAAGGACTTTAGAGTCCAAAGTCAACAGAACATAGCCAAACAAGACATGATCAAAAAGACATGACAATATGCTCCTCATACTAAAGTGTTACCGTAAATGGTAAATGGGTTATACTTGTATAGCGCTTTTCTACCTTAAAGGACTACTGAAACCCACTACTGCCGACCCTGCAGTCTCATAGTTTATACATCAATGATGAAATAATAACATTGCAACACATGCCAATACGGCCGGTTTATCAATCAATCAATCAATGTTTACTTATATAGCCCTAAATCACTAGTGTCTCAAAGGGCTGCACAAACCACCACGACATCCTCGGTAGGCCCACATAAGGGCAAGGAAAACTCACACCCAGTGGGACATCGGTGACAATAATGACCCAGTGGGACGTCGGTGACAATAATGACTATGAGAACCTTAGAGAGGAGGAAAGCAATGGATGTCGAGCGGGTCTAACATGATACTGTGAGAGTTCAATCCACAATGGATCCAACACAGTCGCGAGAGTCCAGTCCAAAGCGGACCCAACACAGCAGCGAGAGTCCCGTTCACAGCGGAGCCAGCAGGAAACCATCACAAGCGGAGGCGGATCAGCAGCGCAGAGATGTCCTCAGCCGATACACAGGCAAGCAGTACATGGCCACCGGATCGGACCGGACCCCCTCCACAAGGGAGAGTGGGACATAGAAGAAAAAGAAAAGAAACGGCAGATCAACTGGTCTAAAAAGGGAGTCTATTTAAAGGCTAGAGTATACAAATGAGTTTTAAGGTGAGACTTAAATGCTTCTACTGAGGTGGCATCTCGAACTGTTACCGGGAGGGCATTCCAGAGTACTGGAGCCCGAACGGAAAATGCTCTATAGCCCGCAGACTTTTTTTGGGCTTTGGGAATCACTAATAAGCCGGAGTCCTTTGAACGCAGATTTCTTGCCGGGACATATGGTACAATACAATCGGCAAGATAGGATGGAGCTAGACCGTGTAGTATTTTATACGTAAGTAGTAAAACCTTAAAGTCACATCTTAAGTGCACAGGAAGCCAGTGCAGGTGAGCCAGTACAGGCGTAATGTGATCAAACTTTCTTGTTCTTGTCAAAAGTCTTTTAGTTTACTAAATTGCAATTTTAAATTTCCCGCGAGGTATCCTGTTGAAAACGTCGCGGAATGATGACGTGCTTGTGACGTTATTGGTTGGAGCGGACATTTCAGCCCAGCACCACTCACGGGTAAAAGTTGTCTCTTTTCATCGCATAATTCCGCAGTATTTTGGACATCTGTGTTGCTGAATCTTTTGCAATTTGTTCAATTAATAATGGAGACTATAAATAAGAATGCTGTTGGTGGAAAGCGGCGGATTGCAGCTGCCTTCAGCAACCGAAACACAGCCGGTGTTTCTTTTGTTTGTTGTGAAGCTTTAACACAGAGCGGTCAAGAAAACATGTTTCTCTACCACATGTCAACCAGCAAGTTTTTGGATGGGAAAATTGTGACATTAAGTCGGCTCTTACCGGAGACTTAAACTGATTATGCAACCTCCTCCTGCAGCTGTCAAAATGGCAGCTCTGATATTGGCTCCTCCATTGGATTCTCTCAGAGACACTGGCGTTCACCGCAGCCCTCCGACTTTCAGGTATGACTTTATAATCTCACTAAAACACTATTAACACAATAAGCAGATAAGGGATTTTCCAGAATTATCCCAGTAAATGTTTCTAATAACATCTGAATCGCCCGGAGCCGTCGCCTTTTCTTTTAGTGCTTCACTCTAACTTTTCTCATCCACAAATCTTTCATCCTCGCTCAAATTAATGGGGAAACCGTCGCTTTTTCGGTCCGAATTGCTCAAGCTGCTGGTGGCTATGATTGTAAACAATGTGAGGATGTGAGGAGCCCTACAACCCGTGACGTCGCGCGGACATCGTCTGCGACTTCCGGTAGAAGCAGGGCATTTCTCTTAGCACCGAATGTTGCGAACTTTATCGTGGATGTTCTCTACTAAATCCTTTCAGCAAAAATATGGCAATATCGCGAAATGATCAAGTATGACACATAGAATGGACCTGCTATCCCTGTTTGAATAAGAAAATCTCATTTTAGTAGGCCTTTAAGGTACTCAAAGCGCGTTGACACTATTTCCACATTCACAAACACATTCACACACTGATGTTGTATATTTTCCACAACGGGGGAATTATATCAATTTATGGGAGCGGCTCCACACTGTGTATGGACATAGTGTGGAGTGTGCCAGCCGCCTCTGTCAGCGGGGGTGGGGGGACAAACATAAATACTACTTTCAACACTGGCATGAACGCTGTTTCGCTTCAAAAACAAGACATAGTGCCTTGCTTCCACGCAGCGTAGTTATAGTGTTGTCCTCAGTGCAAGAATAAGCGCACACACACACATTCCAGAAGCAACAGCTGTGGCGACATGAACACACGATGAGGGAGGATGTCAAACATACACACAAATACACCCACAGTCGCTGCTCTGGTGGGGAAGGTTTTAAGTGGATCAAGCTGGATGGAAATATGAACCAGCACTGAAAGGTCATGAGGTGATATTAGTGTTCACACTTTGTATGTCAGCGGGGTGGTGAGTGTTTTTAGGACGCCCATTTCTAAATGGGTTTTAATTAGTGCATTTAAAAGCAGTGCTTCATGACAAAACTATTGCATCTGCTCAAAAAGGCGCTGACTATACTTCCCGCCGCAGCAGCTCGACAGGGTCCCATCCCACTGCTTTTTACGAAATGTGATTCTACAAGTTCTACTTTGGTTGTCTCAGAGGAGCTAATGGCTTCCACATGTGGTCACAAGAGAGCGAGCCGCTGTACAACTGATGGATTTGGAAAAATCCCCAGTAGGCCCGATTCATCTTTCGCCGCAGCGGGAGACACTAGTGTGCTGTTAGCCACATGCTGAGGCATCACGCTGGACGTGTGTGTGTGTGCGTGTGTGTTTTATGTATAGACTAGAATGGACTTTATTGTCATTATATTTGCATATAACGAAATTAAAGACTCCAACTAAAGGTGCGGTAGTGGGAACAAATATGGGGTAAAATAAATAACACAAGGAAAAAAAACTAACAATTGAAATAAACAGACTACCATCCAATAAAAATGATAAGCAATCCTGTACAATATACAAAACACTATAGAAATACAAAATACTGTGCAATATACAGAACAAGACAAGAATACCGAAGTAATAAATAACAATCAGTGTCGGACGTATTGCACTCGAAGGGTAATATTGCACAGTAGGGCATTAGGGAAGGATATACAGTTGTGATCAAAATTATTCAACCCCCACACAATTTTGGTGTTTTAGTAAGTTGGACATGTATTCCGTATTTTGTTTGTAGTCATATCAAATAAAGATGTGTCCAATGTCTCCCAAGCCTCAGCTTCGTCACTGACTTCATGACATTTGCAGCTAATATATCCTGGTAGGAAATAGAATTCATAATGCTTTGAACGCGATGGAGATTCCCGGTACCTGAGGCAGAGAAACAGCCCCAGAGCATGATTGACCCCCCACCATGCCAATTTAGTGTTGCCAATTAACCTATCCCCAGGTGTATGTTTTTGGAAGTGGGAGGAAGCCGGAGTACCCGGAGGGAACCCACGCATTCACGGGGAGAACATGCAAACTCCACACAGAAAGATCCCGATTGTAGCTGAGATAGGCGCCAGCGCCCCCCGCGACCCCGAAAGGGAATAAGCGGTAGAAAATGGATGGATGGATGGATGGAATCACTTGTTTATTTTTCAACAAGTTTTTAGTTATTTTAATATCTTTTTTTCCAAATAGTTCAAGAAAGACCCCTACAAATGAGCAATATTTTTGCACTGTTATACAATTTAATAAATCAGAAACTGATGACATAGTGCTGTATTTTACTTCTTTATCTCTTTTTTTCAACCAAAAATACTTTGATCTGATTAGGGGGTACTTGAATTCAAAACATGTTCACAGGGGTTCATCACTGAAAAAAGGTTGAGAACCACTGCCTTACACATTTTCATACAGCATGATAATAAAACATTATTATCTTAAAGAATGATTCGCATTCAGAATTTTAAATCCTTCTATATAAGGTAGTTGGATTTGCAGACAACTTCATTATTGCTCAATAGCAATTTTCAGTAATGTCACAGAAGAGGCAGGATTCGCTTTAACATTTAAGTGGTGAAACTTCCTATAAGAGGAAAGCTGTAGTGCTGTGTTCTGAGGATCATCCATCCATTTTCTTGCGCTTATTCCCTTTGGGGTCACAGGGGGCGCTGGTGCCTATCTCAGCTAAAATCAGGCGGAAGTAGGGGTACACCCTGGACAAGTCGCCACCTCATCGCAGGGCCAACACAGATAGACAGACAACATTCACACTCACATTCACACACTAAGGCCAATTTAGTGTTGCCAATCAACCTATCCCCAGGTGCATGTCTTTGGAAGTGGGAGGAAGCCGGAGTACCCGGAGGGAACCCACGCAGTCACGGGGAGAACATGCAAAATCCACACAGAAAGATCCCGAGCCCAGGATTGAACCCAGGACTGCAGGACCTTCGTATTGTGAGGCAGACCCCTCTGAAGATCATGTCATATTTAATTTGAACCTTTTTCTTTCTTTTTTTTTTTTTTTTAAATGGTCCTCAGTAGTCACGAACAAATGTGTGTGAATTATGCAAAACTGTTTAAATTTGGTCCCCATGAACCATATTAACTCTTTTTCCCCAGGGTCCCCAGTAAGAATGATCAGCACATTACTTCATCAATCCAGAGATTTAAACACGTGTATGAGCCATTTTACCTCATTTTTTCATGCCTCCACAACCTGTAGGGGTGTGGTCCCCACAATCAAAAACTTGGTCCCCATTCCAAATGATAACAAGCTTGTGTGTGTGTGTGCTCACCAGTGGCCTGTGGGAGGGATGAAGTATATGCAGCAGTGCACCCTGGAGTCTGGGATCCTCTTCTTTCTGTCAATGTTGATCTCTTCCTGCAGGTAGACTTCATACTGGTCATTGATGAACTTCATGATGGGCTGCCAACTGAGGAAACCATGGAAACAACTTGTAAAATGCAACAGGGCTCACTAAAATCTCTTCAATGGCTGAGCAACGTTTGGGTTTGCATCAAATTGAACAACTTTGTACAGTTACGTTTGATTGATTCAATTATATTCTGAAAATGTACAAACTTTAAAATGGAATATGACATGTGCTGAGCTGTTTGAACTGTATTGGATTTTTTATTTGGCAATTTGATTTATTTTACAATAAAAAAGTCATTGAAAAAAAAACAACCTTTAGTGGTAGTTTTGTAAAATCTAGAGTTGTCTTGGAATAGTTGACTTCGGGGCAGATCAGAGGACCTCACTAAACTATCCAATGTCTGCAGTGTTTGTTTGTTTTAGGGTTTTAGCTTTTTTGGGGAGAAAAACGTGGCAAATGAAATGTATATTTGTGGGGATCGCCATTAGCTGTGCTCTTGCTAGCATAGATGTTAACAGACAAACATTTTCGCCCATAGTCGACGAATTTGACTATGAAAATGTTTTGCCACAAAAAAAACACACAAGAGGAAAAAATTCCCCTTGTAAAAAAAACAAAGTATAGTAATACAAAGTACAGGGTGACCCACAAATACAGAACCATTACTATGTATTATAAATCTGCTAATTTACTTGTCTCTTCTTTTCTTTTCCTCCAAGTGGACTTTGTGCATGAATAGACTTCCAAGGAAGAGTAATTTTGCATGGTGGCCTGTTTCCCATACATCATTTTACTTAAAGGGGAACATTATCACCAGACCTATGTAAGCGTCAATATATACCTTGATGGTGCAGAAAAAAGACCATATATTTTTTTAACCGATTTCCGAACTCTAAATGGGTGAATTTTCGTGAATTTAACGCCTTTCTGTTTATCGCTCTGGAGGCGATGACGTCTGAATGTGACGTCGCCGAGGTAATACAGCCGCAATTTTCATTTTCAACACATTGCAAACATTGGGTCTCAGCTCTGTTATTTTCCGTTTTTTCGACTATTTTTTGTAACCTTGGAGACATCATGCCTCGTCGGTGTGTTGTCGGAGGGTGTAACAACACTAACAGGGAGGGATTCAAGTTGCACCACTGGCCCCAAGATGCGAAAGTGTCTGCCGCCAGACCCCCATTGAATGTGCCGGAGTGTCTGCACATTTTACCGGCGATGACAGACATGGCACAGAGATGTATGGATAACCTGCAGATGCATTTGCAACGATAAAGTCAACGAAATCACAAAGGTGAGTTTTGTTGATGTTGACTTATGTGCTAATCAGACATATTTGGTCGTGGCGTGACTTCCAGCTAATCGACGCTAACATGCTATGCTAATCAATGCTAACATGCTATTTACCGGCGGTTCTAAAGCAGACATGGCACAGAGATGTATGGATAACCTTCAGATGCATTTGCAACGATAAAGTCAACGAAATCACAAAGGTGAGTTTTGTTGATGTTGACTGACAGCTAATCGATGCTAACATGCTATGCTAATCGATGCTAACATGCTATTTACCGGCGGTGCTAAAGCAGACATGGCACAGAGATGTATGGATAACCTTCAGATGCATTTGCAACTATATTACATTTCCTTCCACCCTCATTTAACGCGAAAAAAACACTTACCAATCGACGGATTTAAGTTGCTCCAGTGTCACAAGATGCGAAAGTCCCAATCGTTTGGTCCGCACATTTTACCGGCGATGCTAACGCAGCTATTCGGCCATGCTATGGCTATGAAGAGCGTCAATAGCTATTCGCTCAATAGCTTCAGTTTCTTCTTCAATACTTTCATACTCCAACCACCCGTTTCAATACATGCGTAATCTGTTAAATCGCTTAAACCGCTGAAATCCGAGTCTGAATCTGAGCTAATGTCGCTATATCTTGCTGTGGTATTCGCAATTGTTTGTTTACATTGGCAGCACTGTGTGACGTCACAGGGAAATGGATAGTCACATCGCAAATAGCGAAAATCAAGCACTTTAAAGCTTTTTTTTAGGGATATTGAGAGACCGGTAACATTTTGAAAAACACTTCTAAAAATACAACAAGCTACTGGGAACTGATTTTTATTGTTTTTAACCCTTTTTAAATTGTGATAATGTTCCCCTTTAAAAATGTGTATTAGTTTAAAAAGATGACAATGCTAATTTTTGTTGTCCATGAGCTGGTCCATCATACGTTACCATTAAGCTAACTGTAAAAGCCAACCTTCATACTATGTAAATTGAGTTGTTTTTTTGGTTTGTAGCCAACTGTATTGTTGATTTAACGTTATTCTTGCACATATGTGTACCTCATGTCGATATCAACGTGCTTTGTGGGCTTACTTTTACAGTAGTTTCGTTGACAAACAAGCTCATCTCAGATTTAAAGTACTGTTGATCTACCAAACTACATTCCAACATTAAGGGAGGCCAGAATAACATATACAGTATAAATAAACCAGGCGTGTAATCTTGTTATAGGAAAAAAAACAAGGAAAAATACATAAAATCGATATAATGTAACAAAAAACATGTTGATAATAAAAACAATTTTTAAGAAAATACGTGCATCGTGGCCACTTATGCAAATTATAATATGACATCACATTGACTGAGTTCAGAGAGTATGGTCTGACTCTGTGCAACATCTTATCTCTAAAATCCCCAAAGAGGAACGATCGTACACACACCAAAGCATAAAGTCAGCAATGTCCAGCAATTTGCTGAACCCTTGTAGGATTTAATCAACATTTTTATGGGTTCTGTTTTTTTTGTTCTTTTTTGGGGGAGGGACGGGACGACACCCTACATTTTAATATGTTGGCGTCAAAATGCTATTAACTATCTGTTCTTCTGCATAGTGTTTGTAAAAAAAGATCATTTTGGACAGGACACACTAAGAGTTTACAATCACACAACCATTTAGTTAAGTATTTTGGATTATGTAAAGTGGTTTTGTAAGCACTAAGGTTCAACACTAAGGCCAAGTCTACACTAAGCTGGAAAACTCTTAAAGGAATAATTATTCAGCCTAAGCCCCGTTTCGGCCACACTAATTTATCGTTTAAGGTTCACCTCCTTGGATAAATTTTTACACGGGTAAGTGTGCCGTCTATTTCGTGAATCTCTGGCTCTTGGCCTTGTATGGGACTCACTGATAGTTTACAAACTGAGCTCGGAGAACGCGCCACAGCCAGCTTTATATGAAAAAAGCAGTCTCGTAACTCGGAGCTAACCACTGGAAAGATGGAGGCGAGACATCCCCGTGTTCCTCCTTCTTCTACATCAGGGGTTTGGCAACCTTTACTACTCAAAGAGCCATTTCGACCCGTTTCACAAAATGAGGAAGACAATGGGAGCCGCAACTATTCCCGCCAATATCTGCTAGTGGTCACTCAGATGACAAGAATAAGGGCATGCTATGAAGCCATTGCCTTAAACACCATCTACAACATGTACAAATTGTTTGCCAGTCCAGCAACATGTTGTGAGAGGCTTCCGCAGATGCACACACGCGACTGGAAGGCATACTGGGTGACACAGAGTACACTGACGGTTGTGATATATAAACATCTTTAACACTCCTACTAATATGCGCCACATTGTGAACCCACACAAAAGAAGAATGACAAACACATTTCGGGAGAAAATCCTCACAGTAACACAACATGAACGCAACACAACAAATACCCAGAATCCTTTGCATCCATGACACACCCTGACTATGTTATTCACCCCGAGAGCACCAAACCCCGCCCAAGTCAACCACGCAAGGAGGGGGGGGGGTGTGTTGGTGCTCGCGGTGTGTATAGCATAGTCAGGAATAGTCATGGATGCAAAGGATTCTGGGTATTTGTTGTGTTGCGTTTATGTTGTGTTACTGTGAGGATTTTCTCCCGAAATGTTTTTGTCATTCTTCTTTTGTATGGGTTCACAATGTGGCGCATATTAGTAGGAGTGTTAAAGTTGTTTATATCACAACCGTCAGTGTACTCTGTGTCACCCAGTACGCCTTGCAATCTCATACATGTGCCGATAGAAGCAGCGAAACGCATGTGTCCGGTCGGCACGCAAATAGCATTCTGTGAATGGCGGGCGTGATGACGTTCAAGAGGACGAAAATAGCATTCCGTGAATGGCGGGCGCGATGACGTTCAAGAGGACGTTAAGAGTAATATCATCACGGCACGCCCTTAATATTGTAGTCAGAGTGAAAATTGGAGAATGTTGACTCCGGGTGATGTCCGGGAGAGGCATTGGATTCCGGAATCTCCCCGCAACAATCTGGGGGGTCGGCGATTGTGCAGCTGAGTCTCTTCAGAGTTGCCAAGGAGCCGCGGGTTGCCGACCCCTGTTCTACATGTACAGTCGCTTGTGGAAATCGCACATGAATACCTTCAGAGAAATCGATTGCAGCTATTTCGGATACAACACATCTCAAACGGCAAGAGAACTTTCGAATGTCCAGGTTGGCTTTGATTCTACTTACTGAAAATCTTTGTCCATTTGTCGAAGGAGAGACAACGTGAATGCGGGCTCCCGTGGATGTGATAAAAAAAAAATGTAGCGGGTGCTTTGTATTACCTGGCTGTCAAGGAAGACTACGAAAAATGGCGAATGCTTCTGGACAGGCAAAGCAGACTGTATCAGTTATTGTCCGCCATGTATGTCGCGGACTCAATGCCTTGGTCCAGAGTACATGAAGTCACCAAAAACGAATGGCCAATGAAGGTGAAGGCAAAAGAGTGAGGAGTGTCCTGACCAGATGTCTAGATCCCTAGATTGATTTATGTAAAATTTTTATTCATCACATTGTTTACTTTCACATGTCCATTAAACATTTGATTAATTGATGATGGCTCAGGAGTGATTCACTACAATAGGGCACCATAGCACACTGGATTCCAGTTATTTGAAAAACCACAACAGTGGATATTGTTCAGATAAGTTAAGTTTAAGAACTTGCACACAAAGCAACACCTGAGGTGAGTATGACGTGCTAGGTTGCGTTGTGCTGGCGGGGCGAGGGGGTCTTAAACGACAATTGTGTGTATGTGTACAAGATAAGGTTAGGTGGGATTTACCCTGGATAACCGTAGGTGGACGGCTTAGTGTGGAAGGGGCCTAAATAAATACAGTGGTTGTTTAGCTAGAGGCTGCATTTGTTTCGGGGGGAGTTCACATTTGAGCTTCTGACAAAATACAACCCCCGCTTACCAGTTTTCATTGTTGATCTGATCCCCGAAGCCTGGAGTGTCGATAACTGTCAGTTTCATCCTTACGCCTTTCTCCTCAATATCTGCATGGAGAAAGAAAAAAAAAACCAGCCTTCATTCAGTATTTGAAAGTCGATCATTGCTGCAAAAAGAGACAATGACCCACCATGGCTGACAGACTTGATCTCCACGGTCTTGGGGATCCTGTCCTCCGCGTTGGGCTGAACCGACTTGCGGCTAACCTTGGATTTGAACAGCGTGTTCATGAGAGTGGACTTGCCCAAGCCACTTTGTCCTGCCAACGATTTAACACACAAGTAAAAGGGTTAGAGAAACTAAATGTTTTGAAGTAAAAAGGGAAAAAGTAAAGAAAAAGAAGGTCCTTGATTAAGTTATTAAACACACATTCTTCCAGGAGAGACATCATTTTTACACATAAAACTGGTTGAGACATTTTGGTAAATTCTGTGCTTTTAAATTTAAGGAAAATATTTCTCTCATTTATTGCGGTTGGACACGAGGTGATGAGCCAGCAGGTCACCATGGAGTCCAACATCAAGTGACCTCTGATCACTCGTCTATGAATGGCCAGGTGTCCCAGTAATTGTGTGTGCATCTTAATGGACCATAAGAGTAGTAAGACAGCTGCAGGGTCAGACAAGGAATCTGTGGGTCAAGAGGACAGATGTATTGTACGGACCACACACATTTTTTCAATAATTCAGGTTCATAATGTCCCGTCTTCTATGCACTGGATCCCCTAACTTCACTCGGAAAGATCAGATATTTGTATATATATATATATATATATATATATATATATATATATATATATATATATATTCTCCCAGGATGCAAACGGACTATTCCGGAGACAACGCTTGCAGGTAGGAAAATATTTAATGATCTTCACTTAAAAATGTCCAAAAAACAGAAAACAGGGCTGATCGCACTTGGAGTTCAAGTAGATACTTAGGATAGACTATGGCAGGGGTCACCAACGCGGCGCGCGCGGGCACCTGGTAGCCCGCAAGGACCAGATGGGTCGCCCGCTGGCCGTTTTTTTAATTATTATTTTTATTTTATTTCAATACCATAACGATGCAATCCAATTCCAAAACCAGACCCAACCCAGCAACATTCAGAATAGCAATAAACAGAGCAATTGAGGACACACAAACATGACAAGGTACAATCTAAAAGTAGTGAAGCAAAAATGAATATTATCAATATTAGTAACAATTTCAAAATAGCAGTGATCAAAAATCCCTCATTGATATTATCATTAAAAACATTTGCACAAAAAAATAAAAAAAATGAACAATAGTGTCTTACACTTGCATCGCATTCCATAAGCTTGACAGCACACTGTGTCCAATATTTTACACAAAAATATAAGTCATATTTTGGTTCATTTAGGTTAATTTAATTTGAATTTTTTTTTCGTGTTTTCTCCTCTTTTAAACGGTTCAAATAAGTTTTTTTTTCATCATTTATTCGCTACAAAAACCCTTCCGTACAAGGAAAAAAAATGTACGACGGAATGACAGACAGAAATACCCATTTTTTCTATATATATATATATATATATATATATATATATATATATATATATATATATATATATATATATATATATATATATATATATATATATTTATTTATTTAGCTATTCTTGTTTAAATTACACTTACATGTAACTTACAAATGACAATATATATATATATATATATATATATATATATATATATATATATATATATATATACATACACTTAAAATGTAAAGTGTAAAGCTGGTAGCCTTTCGCATCAATCAGTACCCAAGAAGTAGCTCTTGGTTTCAAAAAGGTTGGTGACCCCTTGGCATAGCAAGAAACAAACTGTGGCATGAAACAACTGGCATGACTATGGAAACAGACCTGAAAACAAGCAATGACGCCAGGCCGACTGACTGGCAAAGGCCGTTTGAATAGTCTCTTGATTAGAGCCAGGTGAGCGTCCGAACACCAGCGGCAGGTGAAAATCATTTGCAACCATGGCAACCAAAACAAACAAGAGTGCACATAAACAGGAACTACTAACAGAACATAACGAAAGCATGATCCGGACCATGAATCATGAATCATATTATATACATATATATATATATATATATATACATATATATATATATATATATATATACATACATATATATATATATATATATATATATATATATATATATATATATATATATACATACACACACATATATATATATTAATATATGTATATATACATATATATGTACATACATATATATTATAAATGTATATATATATATATTTATATATATATTATATATATATATACATATATATGTACATACATATATATTATAAATGTATATATATATATTTATATATATATTATATATATATACATATATACATACATATATATATATATATATACATACATATATACATACATACAAACATATATACATACATATATACATATATACATACATATATATATATATATACATACATATATATATATATATACATACATATATATATATACATACATATATATATATATACATACATATATATATATACATACATATATACATATATATATATATACATACATATATATATATATACATACATATATACATATACATACATATATACATATATATATATATATATATATATATATATATATATATATATATATATATATATACATAAAGCTAGCTGAGAGTCAGACCGCAAATATTTAAACTTAACAATCATATCGCATATCCAATTGAGTTTTCATTCAAAATCACTACATTTTTTTAATAACAATGGGTGACAGCTCTATGATTAAATACATTCCTCCATAAAATAAACAGCCCTGATACATTTTTATATTACATAAAAGAAAAATGGTTTTGTCAAACAAAATTCTACCCAAACATTTAATAAAGTAAAATACAAATACGGTAACAAAAGAAGTATCCCACACTTCTCTTTTCCAAAGTAAATATTCACAGCAAATATGGTTCTTCAACAATATGATTTACTGGACTGGACTGGACAGAACAGATCAAAAAAATGAATACATTAAAAATTGATTTAACATTTTTTTTATCGATTAAGAATTCTGACAAATACGGTTCATTTGAAAATATGTTTTTTTTCGACACCATTTGTTCATATTAAACCCACTTTTCTTGACTGTTGGTGCCTGTTTGTGTCTGTTGTGTCTATTTTGGAGCTCTGTAAGTGTCGACATTTTGAACTCAAACCATGATACTTGTAACAATTGTTTGACTTGTTCCAAACGAGTCGTTTCGATTTGCCAATAATAATTGTGACATAGTTTGTCATTGCGACACCAAGGAACATACACATGCATGCTTTCCTAGCATCTCCACTATGTTTATTCATGTTGTATGTTACTCCCAGCTAAAATGCAACCCAATAACCTAAATGTTTCTGTTATTGGCTGTAATAACTACAGAACGAAAACAACCTCCAACCTCATCTTAAAAAGACACACCTACCTAATCAGTTGTTTCATGAAATAGTACCGACTTGGGCGCAGGGCCCAGCAAGACGCTTAAAGCACAGACCTTGGCTGAGACCCGTGATTTATTCGATGAGAAATATACAGAAGGATTTACCCAAAACTACATACAAACACAGACAGTTTTCACAATTTATGGCAACGTTGGCTACAATGAAAAGGTAAGTCCAAAAACAGTCAATACATGACAATTTGTAATGATATGTTAGGATGTTGCATCCTCTCTAGCCCCCCATGTTTATTTACATAGCCCTAAATCACAAGTGTCTCAAAGGGCTGCACAAACCACAACGGCATCCTCAGTACAGAGCCCACATAAAGGCAAGGAAAAACTCACCCAGTGGGACGTCGGTGACAGTGACAATGATGACTATGAGAAACCCTGGATGAACTGTACAGTGCCAGGTGCATCAAAAAGACCCAAAACATCGTAAGGGGACCCATTTCACCATGGACATACAGTAAACTTTTTGAACTGCTACCCTCGGGCAGGAGATACAGGACAATAAAATGCTGGACAAACAGATTTAAGAACACTTTACCCGAGAGCAATAGTGTCGCTGAACACAGGAATATAAATGACTGTGCATGTGAGCTGTGTGCTTGGTATTTTTATGTATTTTTATCTATTTATCTATGTTCTTATGTTTTTGTGATATTATGAATTTGAACTAAATTTCTTTTGCTTACAATTTTGTTGTACAATGACGATAAAGATATATTATATTTTATATTCTATACCAGGGGTCGGGAACCTTTTTGGCTGCGAGGGCCATGAAAGCCAAATGTTTTAAAAATGTATTTTCGTGAGAGCTATATAATATTTTTTTAACACTGAATACAACTAAATGCGAGCATTTTTAAGTAAGACCAAAATTTTTAGAGTGTAATAAGTCTCCTATTATTTTTAACAACATTGTTATTCTTTATTCTTAAGCTAATAAATAACATACGTCTTACCATTAATGCGACTTCTTGAAATGCCTGAGAATGTTTTATATTTTGAACATTATTTTTAACACTGTGATTACCAGAGGTAACATTCATTACTTATCGTTTATTAAGGAATGTCAGCTAAGATTTATCTGAGAGCCAGATGCAGTTATCTAAAGAGCCACTTCTGGCTCGAGAGCCATAGGTTCCCTACCCGTGTTCTGTACTATATTCTATTCATTGTTAGCATTTCGTGTTACATAACTATGATTAGATTAATCTGTGTACTGCCGGACGTAGTTCTTTAAAAACTACAAAAATGTCTGAAAGGGTTCATTTGCATTTAAGAAGACAGCCTCCCAAAACAACTTGTTTACAGAGACAGCCAGGACACGTCTTTAGAGGGGTCTTTATTGACATTTAGGCAAACTTGTGACCAAAACATCACCATTACAGGTCATCTATGTAAATATGTAGAGCACAAGGAAGTGTTTTGAATGTATATGAAAAAAAAATCATAATATGACCCCTTTAAGACCAACACTATCGAGACCAGCAAGGCATTGGAACAGCACAAATAGTCGAGCAACAGTTTTTTTCTCCTGCATACTTCCATTGTTTGGTACTTTGTAGTTTAACAACGTGGTGATTTATCATCTCATTTGCTCTCAAGGTGTGAAAGCGAGTTGATACATGTCAGCCTCATGCAGGAACCTGGAAGTGGGCCTGAAACAATGACTGAGGCACACAAAGCTTTTTTCCCAACATGCATTTAAAGGCCTACTGAAATGAGATTTTCTTATTCAAACGGGGAAAGCAGGTCCATTCTATGTGTCATACTTGATCATTTCGCGATATTGCCATATTTTTGCTGAAATGATTTAGTAGAGAACATCGACGATAAAGTTCGCAACTTTTGGTCGCTAATAAAAAAGCCTTGCCTGTACTGGAAGTAGCAGATGATGTGCGCGTGACGTCACTGGTTGTAGAGCTCCTCACATTGTTTATAATCCTAGCTCGAAATATTTGGACCGAGAAGGCGACAATTTCCCCATTAATTTGAGCGAGGATGAAAGATTCGTGGATGAGGATCTTGAGATTAAAGGACTAGTAAAAAAAACAAAAAAGTAAAAAAAAAAAAAAAGAAGGTGATTGCAGATGTTATTACACACATTTACTATGATAATTCTGAAAAATACCTTATCTGCCTATTGTGTTAGTGTTTTAGTGAGATTAAATAGAACCTTTAAAGTCGGAGGGGTGAGGCCACGGTTACGTGTGTTGACCCAGTGTCTTCCCAGGCAAGTCACGCTGCTGGAAGCTCCGCTGATATAAAAAAGATGTCGCCGGTAAGAGCAAACTTATTACCACAATTTTCTCACCGAAAACTGCCGGTTGACATTTGGTCGGGATCCATGTTCGCTTGACCGCTCTGTTCCATAGTAAAGCTTCGCCTTTGGGAATTTTAAACAAAGAAACACCGTGTGTTTGTGTGGCTAAAGGCTAAAAGCTTCCCACCTTCATCTTTCTACTTTGACTTCTCCATTATTAATTGAACAAATTGCAAAAGATTCAGCAACACAGATGTCTAGAATACTGTTTAATTATGCGATTAAAGCAGACTACTTATAGCTTGGATGGGGCTGGAAAATATTGTCCGCTACAACCCGAGGCGTCAAACGCACGCGTCATCATACGAGTCATCATTCTGCGACATTTTCAACACGACACTTTGCGGGAAATTTAAAATTGCAATTTAGTAAACTAAAAAAGGCCGTATTGGCATGTGTTGCAATGTTAATATTTCATCATTGATATATAAACTATCAGACTGCGTGGTCGGTAGTAGTGAGTTTCAGTAGGTCTTTAACGTAGGGCTGGGCGATATGGCCTTTTAATTAATATCTCGATAAACAATATATATCTCAATATTTTGCCTTAGCCTTGAATTAAGACTTGAGACATATAATCACACCAGTATGATGATTCTGTATGTCTACATTAAAACATTCTTGTTTAAACTGCATTAATATATGCTCATTTTAAATTTTCATGCTGAGAGGGAAATCACAACTATGTCAATTTACCAAAACTGTATTTATTAAACAGTTATTAAGCAGTGGCACAAACATTCATGTCATTTCCAAAACAGAAAGTGCAAGATTGTCAAAGACTTTTTAAAAAGAGCTATTAAGTGCACTTTTGTGCATAATGTCACTATGATGACATATCAAAACAACACTAAATTAAAGTGCACTTTTTGTACAGAACGCCACAATAGTTAAAAACATAAAAACGTCAATTTTTGTTCATTATGTCACACAAGATATTTCAAAAACTGTCAAATAAAAATGAGCTTTGATTGATTGATTGATTGAGACTTTTATTAATATATTGCACAGTACAGTACATATTCCGTACAATTGACCACTAAATGGTAACACCCGAATACGTTTTTTAACTTGTTTAAGTCGGGGTCCACCTTAATCAATTCATTGTAAAGCTGGTATAGCTGCATAATAGGTTCCTGCAGAGGTTATAGTCTTCTGTTGTTGAATTTTCTTTTTTCATACGGTGTTGATCTGGAAATAGTTGCTCCGGCATTTAGTAGTGTGGCACCTGCCGGAGATGTTGACATGCAGAGTTTTAAGCACTCATTTTCTAGCGGGTGACTTTTCCAATGATGCTACTTTGGCTGTGCCGCTACTTTTTGTAGCAATGCTTTTGCTACAAAAATGTTGAACATATTCCAGCTTGAAGCCAAACCACCGCCGGACAATGGATACCGCGCTATTTTACTTGGGAATGAATTCTTCCTGCATTTGTTACCAGATTCACACCTTCTCTCTCTCGTATAACCACCCGCACCTCACTGTTAGCACCACAGCTAATGTTACCATGTCGCTACCTCTCTGCTCCGCGGGAGTGTGTGAGGTTGCACACGTGACGTATGTAAGAAGGTGCGCTTGTTTAAGTCTGTGAGAAGGAGAGACAAGAAAGAGTGGGAAACACATGCAGTGTAATGTCTGCAGAAAAAAGCAACTGCGTGAGAACATATACTCGAATATCACGATATTGTAACGTCTGTTTGGCATCGTGGTGCCGGGTTCGATTCCCTCGAGGATGCGACAAAACGATGAACACAACAAAGGTAAGATGTAACAGATTTATTCGCCAAAAAGGTGCAATGAACAGAATCACTGGTGCTAACAAAAGGCAAACAAAAGACGCCAGCGTGAGAGCTAGGAAGTACACATAAACTACACTTGGCACGAAGGCACAAAATGTAAAACAAAACACAATCTACATGCCCCTAAAGCTGACCAACACGCCGGACTGTAGTCAGTTGGAAGTGTGTCTTAATGAAATCAAACAATGGATGTCCGCTAACTTTTTGCAACTTAACGCCAAAAAAACGGAAATGCTGATTATCGGTCCTGCTAGACACCGACCTCTATTTAATAATACAACTTTAACATTTGACAACCAAATAATAAAACAAGGTGACTCGGTAAAAAATCTGGGTATTATTTTCGACCCAACTCTCTCCTTTGAGTCACACATTAAAAGCGTTACTAAAACGGCCTTCTTTCATCTCCGTAATATCGCTAAAATTCGCTCCATTTTGTCCACTAAAGACGCCGAGATCATTATCCATGCGTTTGTTACGTCTAGTCTCGATTACTGTAACGTATTATTTTCGGGTCTCCCCATGTCTAGCATTAAAAGATTACAGTTGGTACAAAATGCGGCTGCTAGACTTTTGACAAGAACAAGAAAGTTTGATCATATTACGCCTGTACTGGCTCACCTGCACTGGCTTCCTGTGCACTTAAGATGTGACTTTAAGGTTTTACTACTTACGTATAAAATACTACACGGTCTAGCTCCAGCCTATCTTGCCGATTGTATTGTATCATATATCCCGGCAAGAAATCTGCGTTCAAAAGACTCCGGCTTATTAGTGATTCCTAGAGCCCAAAAAAAGTCTGCGGGCTATAGAGCGTTTTCCGTTCGGGCTCCAGTACTCTGGAATGCCCTCCCGGTAACAGTTCGAGATGCTACCTCAGTAGAAGCATTTAAGTCCCACCTTAAAACTCATCTGTATACTCTAGCCTTTAAATAGACCTCCTTTTTAGACCAGTTGATCTGCCACTTCTTTTCTTTCTCCTATGTCCCCCCCTCCCTTGTGGAGGGGATCCGGTCCGATAACCATGGATGAAGTACTGGCTGTCCAGAGTCGAGACCCAGGATGGACCGCTCGTCGGGACCCAGGATGGACCGCTCGACTGTATCGATTGGGGACATCTCTACGCTGCTGACCCGCCTCCGCTTGAGATGGTCTCCTGTGGACGGGACCCTCGCTGCTGTCTTGGATCCGCTTTGAACTGAACTCTCGCGGCTGTGTTGGAGCCACTATGGATTGAACTTTCACAGTATCATGTTGGACCCGCTCGACATCCATTGCTTTCGGTCCCATAGAGGGGGGGGGGGGGGGGGGGGGGGAGGGGGTTTCCCACATCTGAGGTCCTCTCCAAGGTTTCTCATAGTCAGCATTGTCACTGGCGTCCCACTGGATGTGAATTCTCCCTGCCCACTGGGTGTGAGTTTTCCTTGCCCTTTTTTGGGTTCTTCGGAGGATGTTGTAGTCGTAATGATTTGTGCAGTCCTTTGAGACATTTGTGATTTGGGGCTATATAAATAAACATTGATTGATTGATTGATTGAGAGCTAAAATGGCAAATGGGTTAGCGAGAAAAACATACCAGATGTACAGTTGCATGACAGCAAATTAGAGTCCCAGAAAGAATAATGAAAAGGGGAAGGCTTATAAAGGGAGTAATCAAGGAGAAACAGGTGTGTGTCGAAAACGAGGAGCGGGTGAAACTAATGTATAACCAAGGTGACTTACTAAACAGGAAATAACAGGGTCGAACGGTGAATGAAAACAAAACTGGAACAATAAACAATAATGTGAGAAGATCCGAGTACGGATCTTAACAGATAGTCATTTTCTATATCGCACAGTCAAACCCGTGATATATCTGGTATATTCGATACATCGCCCAGCCCTAATTTAAAATTCACAATAGATTGCATCATATTCTAGTGATATAACACAGTCAGTACTGAGACTTTCACTGTACCTTTACATTCAGCTGTCACTCAGTATCAATGCAAACATTGCAGTTTTGGAAAAAGGGGGAACATTCCGCAGAGCATTACATCAGAGCCTGATTGTATTCTACAGTATCAGGTAAAGATTTTAAATCTCCACCTGTATGTATGCATACACGGTAGATGTACTAGCTCTATATGTATGCATGCTGAACCTCATACGGTTTGTGATTAGGGATGGGTACCGAATACATTCCCTCTATAGGTAACCAAATATTGTTAATACTACCAGGTATTGATTCACGTAAAATCAAACGGTGCCATATTTCGATACCTTTTTTGTACATGACATCAGGGTCGGTTGCAGACTAGGCACCAGCACTACTACTTGGTGGGGAAACAAGCACTCAAGCCCAAACTGCCTATCAGTGATTTTCCAAGCCAGCAAAGCATGTATACCTGATAGAACATGCTCAAACACAAAGGAAGGTTTCACTCATCCAAAATGCGCTGGCTCGATGCAAATTTACATTGACTTCGCCATATACATGCTACTGATTAGCATTAGCGATTTTACATGGCGATTTCAACACCTCCAAATTTTCGTAATCAAAACGTCAACTGAGATGCATATTATAATCAAACAGCTGGTTTGTAATAATTACAGTACATGCAGTAAGGCCTGCTCAGTGGACTTGTGGTGAGCGTATCCACCCTAAGATCGGTAGGTCATGAGTTCAAACCGAGTCATTCCAAAGACTATAAAAAGGGGACACTTACCTTCCTGCTTGGCAGTCATCATCAAAGGTTGGAATTAGGGCTGGGCGATGTACTGATATACTTAATATATCGCGGGTTTGCGATATAGAAAATGACTATCGTGATTTTCGAGTATACGTTCTCACGCAGTTTCTTTTAGCTGTTGGCCATACACTACAGGCTCTTCCCACTCCTATTGTGTCTCCTTCTCACAGACAGCAAGTGTACCTTTTTACATACATCACATACTGTCAGGTCATAGGTCATAAACGTATATGCCGTCATGGAGCAGAGAGGTAGCAGCATGGGTAACGTTAGTTGTGATGCTAGAGGAGCCGTGCGAGTGGTAATACGAGAGAAAGAAGGTGCGAATCTGGTAACAAATGAAGGAAGAATTATTTCCCAAGAAAAACAGCAGGGGGTCCATCGTCTGGCAGTGGTTTGGCTTCAAGTGGGAATATGTCGAACAGACAACCGTAATTTGTCAAGTGTGGGGCAAAAGCATAGCTACAAAAAGTAGCATCACTGCTAATATGTAGCATCATTTGAAAAGTCACCTGCTAGAGAATGAAGAGTGCTTACTCCGCATTTCAACATCTCCATTCGGTGCAAAAAAAAAGTCAACAAAAGGAGATAACGTCCGTAGTAACCTACCACATAGCGAAGGACGAACACTATTTGATTTCCTATTATGCAGTTCATTTTTATTTGACAGTTATTGAAATATCTTGTGTGACATCATGCACAAAAGTGAATTTTATTTGTTTTAAACTATCGTAGTGGCGTTCTGTACAAAAAGTGCACTTTAATTTAGTGTTATTTTGATATGTCATCTTGGGGACATCATGCACAAAAGTGCACTAATAGCTTGTTTTAAAATGTCTCTAAAAATCTTACACTTTCTGTTTTGGAAATGACATGAATGTTTGTGCCACTGCTTAATAACTGTTTAATAAATACAGTTTTGGTCAATTGACTTAGTTGTGATTTTGTTCTCTGCATGAAAGTTTAAAAGGAGCATATATTAATGCTGTATGAATAATAATGTTTTAATGTAGACACATAGAATCATCATACTGCTGTGATTGTATGCATCAAGTGTTCACTCAAGGCTAAGGCAAAATATCGATATATATATTGTGAATCGTGATATGGCTTAAAAATATCGAGACATTAAAAAAAAGCCATATCCCCCAGCCCTAGTTGGAATTGGGGGTTAAATAACAAAAATGATTGCCGAGCGCAACCACCGCTGCTGCTCACTGCTCCCCTTACTTCCCGGGGGGTGGAACAAGGGGATGGGTCAAATGCAGAGAGTAATTTTACCACACCTAGTGTGTGTGTGACTATCAGGGTTACTTTAACTTTTAACTGTAAACACTTTGTAGGGCTCAACATAAGACTAGACAGGCACATTCAGCTTCACGGCAAAGACTACTTCCTAGCTGATACATTATTGCCATCCTATGTCTTGGAATCACAACTGCACATGAGGTCTACTTGTAAATGAGACTCAGATGTGTAAGAAAACAAGATATAACAACTGGACAATGCAGTTATGAGTTAATTGTTGAATTAAAAAGAAAATTGGTACTGTTGAGTATTGGTTCTCAGGTACTGGGAATCAAATGCGACCCATCCCTATATGTGATACAACAAAAGTGGAAATATTTATAGGCGGGTAACGGTACGTGTATTTGTATTGAACCGTTTCTGTACGGGGGTTCCGGTTCGGTGCGGAGGAGTACCGAACGACTTCCACGCGAACATATGAAGTAGCCGCCTATGCTAAAGTCTTAACAAGCTGCTCCGCTCCGTTCTGCCTCTGTCCCCTGCACAGCACCCTGCATTGTCCCTCCCACACAACCATCTGATTGGTTACAACAGTAGCGATAACAAGCCAATCAGCAGTGCGTATTCAGAGCGCATCTAGTCAGCTTTTTAGCGTCGAGCAGATAGGCGTTTAGCAGGGGAGCAACGGACTCTCCCCAAATTATATAAACACTTCCAAGTCGACTACTTTCTAAACATCACTATGAGCCCGTTGACCTTCTAGAAACAAACTAAGCAAACAGCTCACTCGCAGTCCTAGCTTGAGGTGAAGGCTAGTTAGCTTTTAGCGCAACGTTAGCTCATTTTGCGGCGTGTGCGTGTGTGTTACGGACAGTGTTGATTGAGGTGTGTTGAAGCAGCAAAAAAGGACATTGTTAAATGAAGAGTTTCTGTCTCCAAAAGTGTATATAATAATGTAAGTGCATCATAAAGCCTACATGAACTCCTATTGCTTTTGTACTTTTTTTCAGCTATAGTTACATTAATCATTAGTAATTTAGCAGCCTAGTTTTGAATGGCAGGGTCCCTGTTATCCCAAGTTGATACAAATATAAAATTTACACAGTAAAATAACTACAGGCTTCCCCAATGCTGTAATAAATTAGCATGATGCGTTGACTTGAAACTGTTTAATGTTGCACTTTTTATATGTAGAAGAAAAGTTGTGTCATTTTATTTCATCTAAGCAACAACTTGAGGCAGTTCAATGTGGATTAACGTGGGCAGAATCACTATAGTGTTCCCAATGTTAAAAGGATCAAGCCATTGTTTACAAATTTGGTAAATAAATAACTAAAAAATGTATATTTTGTTGTTTTCTTACTGTACCGAAAAGGAACCAAACCGTGGCCTCTAAACTGAGGTACGTACTGAACCGACATTTTTGTGTACCGTTACACCCCTGATTTCAAATGCAGTTTTTTTTTTATTTTTATTATACATTCATTGTTAAAAATAAACTGCTTTTGTCCACATATTGGAATGTTTCTGTCTAAACACAAAAATAATCATAATGACTCCCATCTGATTGTTTTTTCGGAATTGAGTGCTGACTCAGTAACTGTTGTAGACACATGAAAAAATGACTGCTTTTGGGTTACAATATATTGGAAACATCTGTGGCCAATTCACAGAGAAAATATGAAGCAACCAAGGACGGGATTGTTTAAAATCAGGTTTTTTTTTTCATAATAGGCATAAATTTTCATTGGCCTTATTTCCTTTTGGAGTTTTGGGGGCCGTTAAAGTCATTGGAAATGATGTTCACTACAAACTTCTAAACTTGGCAACTAAATCATGATTCATGAACAAGTGAGTACACTGCTTGAGTTATGGTCAGTGCTTGTTGTTGTATAAAATGAGGACCCGGGCAAGTGGTACATTGAATGCAACACCCTTGTATTACGCTTCCTGATTTGACACAAATACAGGGAACATGACAGCAAAGGGAAGTGTTCAACTTGAGGTGAAGAGTAAACATATTTCAGTGGCATTGGACAAAATCTATCTAACCATTTGCATTTTTCTTGTTATGTTTTATAAAGTTATATTATAATCATTATACCGTATTTCCTTGAATTGCCGCAGGGCAAACTCTTGATGTCACTAGTGACACTTCCCCTGTCATCATTTTCAAAATGGAGGAGGCTGATTTCAATACCGGGAATTTGAAATCGCATAAAGGGAAGAAGATTAAGAGCTATTCAGTAGGATTTAAGGTCCAAGCTTACATCACACTCAAATTTTTACAGCATACCTTTGGTAAGTGCCGGAGTGAGAAGGAGATTTAAAATAATTTGTGCATGTTTACTTTTACCGCATGCCTTTGGTAAGCGCAGGAGTGAGAAGAGGTTTTAAATTAATTAGCGCCCCGGCGGCAATTCAAGGAAATACGGTAATCATGATACAGTACAGGTGGGTATCTTTTGGAAACTCCCTATTCGATTAGGATAGGATGCTGTATCAACTTTATCAACCTTATCAACCGTATCAACTTTGTCCACTTTATCCACTTTATCTACTGTATCTACTGTATCAACTTTATCTACTCTATCTACTGTATCAACTGTATCTACTGTATCAACTTTATCTGCTTTATCCACTTTATCTATGTATCAACTTTATCTGCTTTATCCACTTTATCTACTGTATCAACTTTATCCAGTTTATCAATTGTATCAACTTTATCCACTTGATCTACTTCATTTACTGTATCAACTTTATCTACTGTATCAACTTTATCTACTTTATCTACTCTATCTACTCTATCTACTCTATCAACTTTATCAACTGTATCAACTTTATCAACTTTATCAACTTTATCCACTTTATCTACTCTATCTACTCTATCAACTTTATCTACTGTATCAACTTTATCTACTTTATGCACTTTATCTACTGTATCAACTTTATCCAGTTTATCAACTGTATCAAGTTTATCCACTTGATCTACTCTATTTACTGTATCAACTTTATCTACTGTATCAACTTTATCAACTTTATCCACTTTATCAACTGTATCAACTTTATCCACTTTATCTACTCTATCTACTGTATCAACTTTATCTACTTTATCCACTTTATCTACTGTATCAACTTTATCCAGTTTATCAACTGTATCAACTTTATCCACTTTATCTACTCTATTTACTGTATCAACTTTATCTACTGTATCAACTTTATCTACTTTATCCACTTTATCTACTGTATCAACTGTATCAACTTTATCTACTCTATTTACTGTATCAACTTTATCTACTGTATCAACTTTATCTACTTTATCCACTTTATCGAATGTATCAACTTTATCTACTGTATCAACTGTATCTACTTTATCAACTCTATCTACTGTATAAACTTTATCAACTATATCTACTGTATCAACTTTATCTACTGTATCAACTGTATCTACTTTAACTACTTCATCAACTGTATCTACTGTATCCGCTTTATCTACTGTATGAATTGGGGACAGCGTGGCGAAGTTGGGATAGTGGCCGTGCCAGCAACATGAGGGTTCCTGGTTCAATCCCCACCTCCTATCAACCTCGTCATGTCCGTTGTGTCCTTGAGCAAGACACATCACCCTTGCTCCTGAAGGGTGGTGGTTAGGGCCTTGCATGGCAGCTCCCCCCGATCAGTGTGTGAATGTGTGGGTGAATGGGTGAATGTGGAAATAGTGTCAAAGCGCTTTGAGTACCTTGAAGGTAGAAAAGCGCTATACAAGTATGACCCATTTACCATTTACCAATAAAATTGATTTCTTAAAAATCAATTGTTAAAAAAAAAAAGTTTGTCTTTGAAAAATTGATCGTCGAACATTATGAATTGATTTACATTCAGAAAAATAAATATCTCGATTTTGATGTGAATCAAAGTTTTGAGCATTCTTTTAAAACAGTATGTGCAGTCATTCCTTCACTGAGCCTACTTTCACTTTGTTACAGTGAGTTTCATTCTGATCGCCAGATGTATTTATATCATTATATCTATTCATGATTTATTGATTACTGCTTGCAAAAACCTTGTTCTGGCTTCTCAAGAGGCACATCTGACTCTGTTTCGCCAATCCAACGTAAGCACTAGTGGACTCTATTTCACCAATCAGACATAGCCTGGCAGTCACATGACCGCACTCAGTCAGTCAGACGAGGCGATGTCAATATTTACTTACAAACTCGTAAAAAGAACATTTATGTCAGGCGCTGTTGACTGTGCCAGTAGAAATTTCCCATTTCAGCCTACAAGAATTCCACTTCCAACTACAAAAAGCATATTACATACATATTCTAACTTTGACCTTGCCATGACGCCATAAGTGAGTGTAAAATGTGCATATTTGGTAGTACATGCTGTAGTAGTGTCTGTCTCTCACAAACACAAGCTACAGTTGTAGTGTTACTAGCTACGAAACAAAATACAAACTACTCCCTTATTACGCAGAACTTGAGACGTTTTTTCACCAAATACTCCCTTTTGTTCAATTTATATGACTACTTTTTACTTTTACTTGGCTACAACTACCCACCTCTGTTCCAGATGTACAATTACAAATCAATTCAAATGAATAGCCAAAGCTAATAATATAAGTTTTTATCTGGAGTTGGCAGTTTAGCTAATGTCCTTTGTTTATTTTCAGTTTTGCATAGTCTTGTAAAGTAATATACACTAGAGATCGATCGATAGTAACTTAGTATTCAAGGAGGCCGATTACTAGGGGTGTAACGGTACGGATATTTTATCGAACCGTTTCGGTGTGGGGTTTCCGGTTATATGGAACATCCCACAGGTGTGCAGGCTAATTGGCAACAGTTGGATGCCATGATTGGGTATAAAAGCAGCTTCCATGAAATGCTAAGTAATTCACAAACAAGGATGGGGTGAAGGTCACCACTTTGTAAGCAAACTTTCAAACAGTTTAAAAACAACATTTCTCAACGAGCTATTGTAAGGAATTTAGGGATTTTATCATCTACAGTCCGTAAAATCATCAAAAGGTTCAGAGAATCTGGAGAAATCACTGCATGTAAGCGATGATATTATGGATCTTTGAACCCTCAGGCGGTACTGCATCAAAAACGACATCACTGTGTAAAGGATTTTACCACATGGGCTCAGGAACACTTCATAAAACCACTGTCAGTAACTACAGTTGGTCGCTACATCTGTAAGTGCAAGTTAAAACTCTACTATGCAAAGCCAAACCCATTTATCAACAACACCCTGAAACGCCGCCGGCTTCGCTGGGCCCGAGCTCATCTGAGATGGACTAATGCAAAGTGGAAAAGTGCTCTGTGGTCTGATGAGTCCACATTTCAAATTATATTTGGAAAACTGTGGATGTGCCTCCAGAACAAAGAGGAAAATAACCATTCGGATTGTTATAGGCGCAAAGTTCAAAAGCCAGCATCTGTGATGGTATGGGGGTGTATTAGTGCCCAAGGCATGGGTAACTTACAACATATGTTGTCATCCAAGCAACGTTATCATGGACGCCCCTGCTTATTTCAGAAAGACAATGCCAAGCCACGTGTTACAACATTGTGGCTTTGTAGTAAAAAAAAGTGCGGGTACTTTCCTGGTCTGCCTGCAGTCCAGACCTATCTCCCATTGAAAATGTGTGGCGCATTATGAAGCGTAAAATACGACAGCAGAGACCCCGGACTGTTGAACAACTGAAGCTCTACATAAAACAAGAATGGGAAAGAATTCCACTTTCAAAGCTTCAACAATTAGTTTCCTCAGTTCCCAAACGTTTATTGAGTGTCGTTAAAAGAAAGGGTGATGTAACACAGTGGTGAACATGCCCTTTCCCAACTACTTTGGCACGAATTACAGCCATGAAATTCTAAGTTAATTATTATTTGCAAAAAAAAAAATTAAGTTTATGAGTTTGAACACCAAATATCTTGCTTTGTAGTGCATTCAATTGAATATGGGTTGAAAAGGATTTGCAAATCATTGTATTCCGTTTATATTTACATCTAACACAATTTCCCAACTCATATGGAAAAGGGGTTTATAAATCAATTAGAAGACAACCTGACTTTTTCTTTTCATTTATACATTTGGCCATTCTAAGACAGCCCTTTCGAGGAGTTATCTGAGAAGTTTTACTAATGTTTTCCAATGTTGTAAAAATGTGAAGAATGAATATTACATTTTAAACATTTCTGACAATGAAGATTTGCGTCAGCCTGCGACACAAAGTCATTTTGATAGTAGGCTAATACAGCTAATATATACACTTACATCCTGTGTTGTGTTTCATTATAACACTTACAGGTGCAGTTCATATTATTAGAATATCATGAAAAAGTTGATTTATTTCAGTAATTATATTCAGAACGTGAAACTTACATATTATATCAATTCATTACACACATAGTGATATATTTGAAATGTTTATTTCTTTACATTTTGATGATTAGTACTGACAATTACTGAAAATCCCAAATTCAGTATCTCAGAAAATTAGAATATTAGTTACAACTAGTACCAAAAAATATTTTTTAGAAATGTGGACCAACTGAAAAGTATGAACATGGAAAGTTTCAGCATGTACGGCAATCAATACTTAGTTGCAGTTCCTTTTGCCTGAATTGCTGCAGCAATACGGCGTGGCATGGAGTCCACCAGTCTGTTGCACTCCTCAGGTGTTATGAGAGCCCAGGTTGCTTTAATAGTGGCCTTCAGCTCTTCAGCATTGTTGGGTCTGGCATCTCGCATCTTCCGCTTCACAATACTCCATAGGTTTTCCATGGGGTTTAGGTCAGGTGAGTTTGCAGGCCAATCAAGAACAGGGATACCATGGTCCTTAAACCAGGTACTGGTAGATTTGGCACTGTGTGCAGGTGCCAAGTCATGTTGGAAAATGAAATCTTCACCTCCATAAAATTGGTCCGCGGCAGGCAGCATAAAGTGTTCTAAAACTTCCTGGTAGACTGCTGCATTGACCCTAGACCTCAGGAAACATAGTGGACCAACACCAGCAGATGACATGGCAGCCCAGACCATTACCGATTGTGGAAATTTGACACTGGACTTCAGGCAACGTGGATTCTGTGCCTCTCCTGTCTTCCCCCAGACTCTGGGACATTGATTTCCAAAGGAGATACAAAATTTACTTTAATCTGAAAACATAACTTTGGACCACTCAGCAGCAGTCCAGTCCTTTTTGTCTTGAGCCCAGGCGAGACGCTTTTGACGTTGTCTCTTATTCAAGAGTGGCTTTACACAAGGAATGCGACAGCTGAAGCCCATATCTTGCTGTGCGTGGTGGTTCTTGAAGCACTGACTCCAGCTGCAGTCCGCTCTTTGTGGATCTCCCCCACATTTTTGAATCGGTTTTGTTTGACAATCCTCCCCAGGGCGCGGTTATCCCTCTTGCTTGTACACTTTTTTCTACCACATCTTTGTCTTCCCTTCGCTTCTCTATTAATGTGCTTGGACACAGAGCTCTGGGAACATCCAACCTCTTTGGCAATGACCTTTTGTGTCTTGCCCTCCTTCTTTAAAGTATCAATGGTCATCTTTTGGACAGTTGTCAAGTCAGCAGTCTTCCCCATGATTGTGTGTCATACAGAATCAAAACGAGAGACCATTTAAAGGCTTTTCCAGGTGTTTTGAGTTAGTTAGCTAATTAGAGTGTGGCACCAGGTGTCTTCAATATCTGACCTTTTCACCATATTCTAATTTTCTGAGATGTTGAATTTAGGGTTTTCATTGGTTGTCAGCTATAATCATCTCCTTTTTGGCAAAAAACACTTGAAATGTATCAGTCTGTTTGGAATGAAGGTATACATTCTACAAGTTTGACTTTCTAAATGGAATTAATGAAATAAATCAACTTTTTCATGACATTCTAATATGACCAGCACCTGTAAGGCTTTTAATGTTTTGTGGCTCCAGACAGGTATGTTTTGTGTATTTTTGGTCCAATATGGCTCTTTCACCATTTTGTGTTGCCGACCTCTGAACTAGAACTATACGGTATAGAACTAGTAGTCCTGCATACTACTTACGTATAAAATACTACACGGTCTAGCTCCAGCCTATCTTGCTGATTGTATTGCACCATATGTCCCGGTGAAAAATCTGCGTTCAAAGGACTCCGGCTTATTAGTGATTCCCAGAGCCCAAAAAAAGTCTGCGGGCTATACAGCTTTTCCATTCGGGCTCCAGTACTCTGGAATGCCCTCCCGGTAACAGTTCGAGATGCAACCTCAGTAGAAGCATTTAAGTCTCACCTTAAAACTCATTTGTATACTCTAGCCTTTAAATAAACCCCCTTTTTAGACCAGTTGATCTGCCGTTTCTTTTCTTTTTCACTCTTGTCCCCCCCCCTCCGTTATGGAGGGGGTCCGGTCCGGTGGCCATGGATGAAGTACTGGCTGTCCAGAGTCGGGACCCAGGATGGACAGCTCGTCCAGAGTCGGGATCCAGGATGGACCGCTCGCCTATGTATCGGTTGGGGACATCTCTTTAGTGCTGACCCGCCTCCGCTTGGAATGGTTTCCTGCTGGCTCCAATTTGGACGGGACTCTTGCTACTATATTGGATCCACTTTGGTCTGGATTCTCACGGGTACGTTAGATCCACTATGGATTGGACTTTCACAATATCATTTTAGATCCGCTCGACATCCATTGCTTTCGGTCCCCTATGCGCTCCTCTCCAAGTTTTCGTATTGTCACCATTGTCGACGTCCCACTGGGGTCAGTTTTTCTTAAACCTCATTTGTATACTCTAGCCTTTAAATAGACTCCCTTTTTAGACCAGTTGATCTGCCGTTTCTTTTCTTTTTCGCCTACGTCCCCCCCTCCCTTGTGGGCCATGGATGAAGTACTGGCTGTCCAGAGTCGGGACCCAGGATGGACCGCTCGTCCAGAATAGGGACCAGGATGGACATCTCGTCCAGAGTCCGGACCCAGCCCGTGTATCGGCAGGGATAATCTCTGCGCTGCTGATCCGCCTCCGCTTGGGATGGTTTCCTGCTGGCTCCACTTTGGACGGGAGTCTCGCTACTATAATGGATCCACTTTGGTCAGGATTCTCAAGGTTATTTTAGATCCACTATGGATTGGACTTTCACAATATCATGTTAGATCCGCTCGACATCCATTGCTTTCGGTCCCCTATGCGGTCCTCTCCAAGGTTTCTCATAGTCATCATTGTCGACGTCCCACTGGGGGGAGTTTTTCCTTACCCTTACATGGGCTCTATCGAGGATATCGTTGTGTTTTTGCGGCCCTTTGAGACACTTGTGATTTAGGGCTATATAAATAAACATTGATTGATTAATTGATTGATGCAGGTGTGTCAGTGTGCCCGTCACATAGCTGTAATTACACTTTTTGCCACGTTCCCACCCCTATCTCTTCTTTCAACACCATGCCACGGACCGTGCACCAGACTCACCCACAATCATGATGTTGAGCTCAAAGCCTTGCTTCATGGCTTTCCTCCGCATCTGCTCCAGAATGGCATCGATGCCGACATAGCTGAAGTCGCCGGCGTGGGTCTTGTCCCCTTTGCTGTGCGGGTTGGGGTGGTGCGGCTTGGCGTGTTCCGACATGTTGCTGTGGCTCAGACTGACCTCTGACCCTGAGAGAGAGAGAAAGAGATGAAGATTAGACAATTTGGCTTGATAAAAAACTGCTTTTTCATACCAAGAAACTCTGAAGGATGATTATCTAGCATTTACATACCTAACCACAGCATGACAGTTTAATTTCAATGATTTTTACACCATTTTATTACCCGTACTCAACTTCCAACCACATCATAAATTACCACAATGGAATAAACAAGCAAACATATTTAATTAAATTACACCCAGCATTTGGGACTAAAGCTTCCCAGAGGTCCCATCTATAAAAATCTGCAAACCTTCATTCTAAAGAATGGGTTTGTTTTTTCAGATCACAGTACGCAACTTTAAATAAGAAACCCTACAGTTGGAGCGCTCCATCCGAGATCGATGAGCGCAAATCAGGCAGAATGTGTGTGAAACATGGCTGCCGTGGCTTACCTCTGTATTAAGGAGGAGCAGTATCAAGAAGAAGTACCGTATGCACCTGTTGCGACAAGTAAAGTGAAAGAAACACAACCCTGCCAACCGTGCTGGTATGTTATTACAGCAGTGGCTCACGAGCTTCCCCGTATGGGAGGAGTCCACGCTTCCTGTGCAATGACAGAAAGCTGTGGGTTCTGCAGCCTCAGACTATAACGAGCACACACACACACACACGTGCACCTGAAGTTGCCCACACAATATGAATTCAAAGCAGCTGGCATACATTAAGTCTCCAATCAAATCTTATTGCTCAACATGCACGACCGAGCCACGACATTTATATAAGTGTTGTATGAAAAATGACACTATAGTTTTGATTTATGTCAAAGAGGTATTGGTTTAACAAGGCAGTGTTCCAAATAAGTGTTTGATGAGCATTCCTCAACTTTCTCAGTCTTTTTTCCCACTTAACATGTTACAGGCATCAAATTCCAAATAAGCTAATGTTTGCAAAAAATAAAGTTTATCAGTTCGAATGTTAAGTGATTTGTCTTTGCAGTATATCGATTTGAATGTAAGTTGAAAAGGATTTGCAAATCATTGTATTCTGTTTTTATTTATGATTCACACAACTTGCAGACTTCAAAGGTTTTGAAGTGTGACAGTCTCTTGCTGCCGTGTGGGTTCTCAGGACCACCAAGGAAGGACATTGTGATGCAGGTTAGACTTTCTTTTGTTTTTCAATAATAACCTACTCAGTTGCCTAGTGGGTAGAGTGTCCGCTCTGAGATCGGTAGGTCGTGAGTTCAAACCCCGGCTGAGTCATACCAAAGACTTTGAAAAAAATGGGACCCATTACCTCTCTGCTTGGCACTAAGCATTAAGGGTTGGAATTGGGGGTTAAATCACCAAAAATGATTCCCGGACGCGGTACCGCGGCTACCCACTGCTTCCCTCACCTCCCATGGGGTGATCAAGGGTGATGGGTCAAATGCAGAGAATATTTTTGCCACACCTCATGTGTGTGTTACAATCATTGGTACTTTAACTTTAATAAAAAAGTCTCTAAGGGTTGCTTTTCAGCCTCGCCGTGTCCTGCTTCCTCTGCCGCTCCACCTTTCCAGTCGCGTGCGTCTTCGTCTTTCTGTGGCTTTCGCAGCATCTGCTTCCTTCTGGTTCCTTTTGGCTCCTTCTCTCTCTGTCCCTCCCCCCGGCGTTTACGGCTGCTGCCCTTTTATGCAGTGCGAGAGGAGATCTAAATTGTGCCCAGCTGGGCTACCCATGCACCTGATAATATTTGCGGGGTTGATTCCGGCGCACCCCGCCTCGCTGCTTGCTCGCAGTCCACACCTCCTCGCCGCCATCTTGGGCTGGGCTACGGTGTGCCCTGCCTCGCTGTCGGACTGCCGGCTCCACCTCTCCACATGGGGTTTGTAGATAAACGCAGGCTTTTGCGACGTGCAGAGGGACTGACCGCTTTAGTGATTGTTGTCGACTGTGCTTCCTTCTTATCATAAATGGTACCTTGTGTAAGTAAATGACTCCACTACAGACAGCTGCTTTTTAGCGGGAGCTTGTTGTTATGTTCTTGTTCGTCTTGTAAAGAGTTGCATTCCCCCCATTTAAACGGAATACGTTTGTTGTGCTGCTGCTGCCCTTCTAAAGCAAACTTTGCAGCGTGCAGTCATTTGTTCCACGCCTGTTGACGCAAAACAAAACCACTGACAACAAAATTTGTTTCTGGAACAAACTCCTCGTTCTCCTTTGCATAACATCAGTCATGTTGTACTATGTGTGAGTGTGCACATTTCTGTAAAGAAGTAAGGGGAAAGTTCCCGGGGGCAAAAAGTATGCCAGACCAAGTATTTGTTTTAATTGTCTGCAACAACAAACTCTAATTTATCGACCTGGCCTAGCTACAACTCTAAAAAATATTGTGTGCTACAGTTACCAGCACAAACAGTCAAGAAAATAAGTATTTGAACACCCTGCTATTTTGCAAGTTCTCCCACTTAGAAATCATGGAGGGGTCTGAAATTTTTACGGTGGGTGCATGTCCACTGTATGAGAGATAACCTAAAAAGAAAAATCCAGAAATCACAATTTATGATTTTTTAACAATTTATTTGTGTGATACAGCTGAAAATAAGTATTTGAACACCTGTCTATCAGCTAGAATTCTGACCCTCATAGACCTGTTAGTCCGCCTTTAAAAGTCCTCCTCCACTCCACTGTATTATCCTGAATCAGATGCACCTGTGTGAGGTCGTTAGCTGCAAAAAGACACCTGTCCACCCCATACAATCAGCAAGACCCAAACATTCAGCATAGCTAAGCGCAAAGAGCTGTCCAAAGACACCAGAGACAAAATTGTACAACTCCACAAGGATGGAAATGGCTCTGGAGAAATTGCCAAGCAGATTGGTGAAAACAGGTCGACTTTAGAAAATGGAAGAAACTAAACATGACGTCAGTCTCAATCGGAGTGGAGCCGTATGCAAGATATCACTTCATGGGGTCTCAATGATGCTAAGAAAGGTGAGGAATCAGCCCAGGACTACACGGCAGGACTTGGTCAATGACCTGAAAAGAGCTGGGACCATGGTCACTATTGGTAATACATTAAGACGTCATGGTTTGAAATCATGCATGGCACGGAAGGTTGCCCTGCTTAAACCAGCACATTTTAAGGCCCGTCTTAAGTTTGCCAATGACCATTTGGATGATCTAGAGGAGTCATGGGAGAAAGTTTTGTGGACAGATGAGACCAATATTGACCTTTTTGGTCATAATTCCACTATGTGTGTTTGGAGGAAGAAGAATGATGCATACCATCTCAAGAACACCATCCCTACTGTGAAGCATGGGGATGGTAGCATCATGCCTTGGGGGTGTTTTTCTGCTCATGAGACAGGACGACTGTACTGTATTAAAGAGAGGATGACTGCAGCCATGTATTGTGAGATTTTGGCCAAAAACCTCCTTTCCTTAGTCAGATCATTGAAGATGAATCGTGGCAGGATCTTCCAACATGACAATGACGCAAAGCACACAGCCAGGAAAACCAAGAATTGGCTTCGTAGGATCTATATCAAGGTTCTGGCGTGGCCTAGCCAGTCTCCAGACCTAACTCCAATTGAAAATCTTTGGAGGGAGCTGAAAGTCTGTGTTACACAGCGACAGCCCAGAAACCTGACTGATCTAGAGAAGATCTGTGTGGAAGAGTGGGCAAAAATCCCTCCTGCAGTCTGTGCAAACCTGGTGAAGAACGACAGAAAACGCTTGACCTCTGTAATTGCAAACAAAGGCTACTCTACCAAATATTAATGTTGGTGTTCAAATACTTATTTTCAGCTTTATCACACAAATAAATTGAAAAATCATAGATTGTGATTTCTGGATTTTTCTTTTTAGGTTATCTCTCATACAGTGGACATGCAACTACCATGAAAATTGCAGACCCCTCCATAATTTCTAAGTGGGAGAACTTGCGAAATAGCAGGGTGTTCAAATACTTGTTTTCTTGACTGCATTTACTGTCCTGCAATGACTCCTGGTTGAGGTGGTGGTGGTGGAGAATGCCATCCCACAGCAGTGTGTAACCAGTGTGAGGAGTCAGTCCGACTGCCTTGAGGAGTCATTCCGACTGCCTTGAGGAGTCAGTCCGACTGCCTTGAGGAGTCAGTCCGACTGCCTTGAGGAGTCATTCCGACTGCCTTGAGGAGTCAGTCCGACTGCCTTGAGGAGTCAGTCCGACTGCCTTGAGGAGTCAGTCCGACTGCCTTGAGGAGTCAGTCCGACTGCCTTGAGGAGTCAGTACGACTGCCTTGAGGAGTCAGTCCGACTGCCTTGAGGAGTCAGTCCGACTGCCTTGAGGAGTCAGT
The DNA here is from genome assembly GCF_033978795.1 of Nerophis ophidion. Taxonomy (NCBI): domain Eukaryota; kingdom Metazoa; phylum Chordata; class Actinopteri; order Syngnathiformes; family Syngnathidae; genus Nerophis; species Nerophis ophidion. Next base: position 73,253,392 of record NC_084611.1, read on the forward strand.
CCGACTGCCTTGAGGAGTCAGTCCGACTGCCTTGAGGAGTCAGTACGACTGCCTTGAAGAGTCAGTCCGACTGCCTTGAGGAGTCAGTCCGACTGCCTTGAGGAGTCAGTCCGACTGCCTTGAGTAGAGGGTAAAGGGAGTGGGGCGTTCTTCCACATGCAACTAAGGGTTGTTTGGCATGGACTAGAGATTCGGCACACGTGGAGGAACATTTAAAAAGGACAGTAAACAAGTTTTTCAGCAATACAAAATAAATTGGCAAAATCAGAGATGACATAACTACCAACGTTTTGTTTTATGTTCGTGGGAAACACTACTCAGTATGATGCAGTGCGGTTGTACGCCGTAGATAACTACAATTTGGAACGACAACAGCATTAGCCGCACAAATTTGTAGCTTTGTCGACAGAAACGAAACACTATGTGACGCACTCTGCATAGAAACCTTACAGCAAAGTATCAAATAGTGCTTTCATCGAGGCCCAAAAATGTCTAGCTCCACCCGTGTGCAGGATTTGACAGCAGAAGGTTGTTCTCGTTTCCCCTTCACTCAATCCCTTTTTGCCTCTCCTCCGATGAAGACAGAAGACATGTAGTTAAAAAATGTACCCCAGAGTGCGCCGCACCTACTGCCGCCTCCGCGGTATCTTTGACCACATGAATGTACTCAAACTAGACAATGGCCTATAACAATATGAGACGAGTCAAAAAGTGTGTGATATGCCTGAATTCTCTCAAGATTGTTGCAGATTTTACTGAGCCACCCGTTCCACAAAGTTTCACGGTGATTGCCAAATCCATTATGTTAAGTTAAATGCTTAATGCTAAATGTCTTTTCAACCTTTCCTAAGACATTGATTTTCTTTTTCCAAATAAGAGGAAATGGGGACTTTTGGTTTCAGGTGCTCCCTTGACTATTGATACATCCATCCATCCATCCATCCATCTTCTTCCGCTTATCCGAGGTCGGGTCGCGGGGGCAGCAGCCTAAGCAGGGAACGCCAGACTTCCCACTCCCCAGCCACTTCGTCCAGCTCTTCCCGGGGGATCCCGAGGCGTTCTCTTGCCAGCCGGGAGACATAGTCTTCCCAACGTGTCCTGGGTCTTCCCCGTGGCCTCCTACCGGTTGGACGTGCCCTAAACACCTCCCTAGGGAGGCGTTCGGGTGGCATCCTGACCAGTTGCCTGAACCACCTCATCTAGCTCCTCTCGATGTGGAGGAGCAGCGGCTTTACTTTTAGTTCCTCCCGCATGACAGAGCTTCTCACCCTATCTCTAAGGGAGAGCCCCGCCACATGGCGGAGGAAACTCATTTCGGCCGCTTGCACCCGTGATCTTGTCCTTTCGGTCATGACCCAAAGCTCATGACCATAGGTGAGGATGGGAACGTAGATCGACTGGTAAATTGAGAGCTTTGCCTTCCGGCTCAGCTCATTCTTCACCACAACGGATCGGTACAACATCCGCATTACTGAAGACGCCGCACCGATCCGCCTGTCGATCTCACGATCCACTCTTCCCTCACTCGTGAACAAGACTCTTAGGTACTTGAACTCCTCCACTTGGGGCAGGGTCTCCTCCCCGACCCGGAGATGGCATTCCACCCTTTTCCGGGCAAGAACCATTGATACAACTATTGATACAATTAAATGGAACGCTAAAAAGGGCAAATCTTTCCGGATTCTTTCATAAAGACTGCTGCTGTGTTGGCACAAGTCTCACTTATTATCGCAATAGTCGTTTTGCACCATAATTCGGAATGTGTACATTTCACATTTGAATCAATATGGTATTGATACCGATGGGAATCGATACCGCTACTCAACTGTACTTTTCGCGTGTTTTTATGCGTATTTGTTGTAATGTACCCCGCCTTCCGCTCGAATGCAGCTGAGATAGGCTCCAGCAACCCCGAAAGGGACAAGCGGTAGAAAATGGATGGTCAGATGGATGTAACACGTAACATCACAGGAGGTCCTTCATACCGACAGCCATCAGACTCAATAATGCATATGTTCCTTCTTGACTGCACTTAAATGTAGAATATATTTATATTATTCATATATTATATATGTTATATATTATTTATTATTATTATTGCCTATTGTGAGCGAACTGTGGTGCTGAATTTCCCTCAGGGATCAATAAAGTACTTTCTATTCTATTCTATGTATTGTAACATTTAACAGTGAGCTGATAATACTAACTGTGCTGTTCAGTTGTTTTATATTGATTTCTCATTTGCTAGTATTATAAAGTAGACTTGGCATAAAGTTGCAATTTCAAGGCCGGTACCAAATTATTGGTATCGCGACAACCCTACCCCCTACTTTAGGGCAGTATAGCTCGGTTGGTAGAGCGGCTGTGCCAGCAACTTGATGGTTCCAGGTTTGATCCCCACTTCCTCCATCGTAGTCACTATCGTTGTGTCCTTGGGCAAGACACTTTACCCACCTGCTCCTAGTGCCACCCACACTGGTTTAAATGTAACTTAGATATTGTGTTTTCACTATGTAAAGCGCTTTGAGTCACTAGAGAAAAAGCACTATATAAAATGTAATTCCCTTCACTTATATATCTTGTATGAAATTATGTTTTAAATCAAACTAATCGGAAAGGTTATTGCGCAATAGGACATTCAAATAATACAGTTTAGCGCCGCGAATCGATAGCCTGCCACTTGAGTGCTAATAGAAGCTATCTTAAAGGTTAAGATTATTAAATGAATACAGTATAATTGTCAATGTTTGTATTTCAAACCTGTAAGATACAGTAAGTATGGTGGTCATGTAACTGCCATTTATAAACCAATGTTAATGTGTTTTTAACAGACATATACATTGGTGGAAAAATTACAGGTGGTATATACATTTTAAAAAAGTAATCGCCTAAAATGTACACGACCCCCCCATGCTTTACATCTGCAGACCCCTGTTGAAGTCGTTTGAAGTGTTCTGCAATTCTTTTCATTAAGGTTACGATTAAACAATCTTTTAGAAACACAGACGCCGTTATCAAATGATCAATGTTCATGGTCCCTATTTAAAGTGCATTGCACAACACAGCAGCAACAGAGGTGAGGCACAAACTGCTCAGTCAGCATTAATACTACTGATATTTATTGTTAGTCATAGCTCAATGTACTTATGATATTGTCTGTAAATGTGTTTTTATGGTGCCTGTCCTATTGTCGCTAATTCTGGCATATTTACTGTGATGCGTTGCTCATATGTTGATCAATATGCATTGTCCTAATCAATTAAGACCATTCAATTCAATTAAATTCAATTCAGTAAGTGTACGTCTAAGACAATCCAAATAGTCCAGCTAGGATAGATTCAATGCCTTGAGAGTACAATGACGTGGATGAATGAGAATATTTCATAGACAAGAGATATGTTGCCCACAAGTAGCGGAGTAATCATACGTACAGTTCAAAGCGTGGGAGGAGGTTGCCTACAGTCAATGTTTGATGATCCCGCACAAAATACAGATCTGTTTTTTTAAGGCTACACACCTTGTGAGAATAGGCCTAGGGGCAAATTGAACAGAGACCGTAATTAAACCATTTACCTTGTAAACAGTTTTTTGAATAGTGGTTTGCATGCCGACACTGAACACGTGGTGTCAAACTTAAATCTTTTCAGGCTCCAAACCATAATCGTCACCTGAACACGGTTAATATTTTTTTAAATCTGGGCGACGTGGCCAGAACTTTGAGGGTTCCTGGTTCGAATCACCCTGCTCCCAGTTCCACCCACAATGGTTTAAAATGTGTCACGGCGCACGCGCAATCCCGCATCAACTGCGGCAAGCTCTGCCGCGGGCACCTCCGCTAGAAGCCATGCGCTTGCAAGGCTGCAGGCAATCTTCAATCGCCGCACCTGGTTCTGATGAGAGCAGGCAGCATAAAGACCAGCTGACCCGAAGATCCAGTGCCATAACGTAGTTCACTCTCACGGTAAGGATCACGTCCCACGTACTTGCTCTCTCTCTGTGCCTTCCCTGTTCCCGTGCCTTATGTCCTTTGTGTTCCCCGCAGTACTTCCCCTGTTTCCCGTGATCGAGCAGTGTGCCTCGACTCCCCTCTGGATTCCGGACTGCCTCCCTCGATCCTCGACCCCTGCTTGGACACGGACCTTGTTGCTTCTCTTCAGCCCCAGACCACTTGCCTGCCCACACTCTGCCTTTTCGCCTTGCCCGTTTGGTCTAACGAAGGATTCATCCAACACGCACATACAACAAACTCTGGTAACATTTACACATCGTCTTGCGCCTTGCACTTAGAGTAGCATACACATCCCACCTATTCATCAGTGTCAATAAACCTAATGAACTGGTTCCTACCGTGTGTCATCTCCTTACCCCCCGCCGTACGTAACAAAATGTAAATAATGGGTTTCACAATGTTGCTAAAGGAAAGGCGCTATATACGTGTAATTCAGTTCACTAGATGGAAAACTCACTAAGAAAAGGTTTCTGCTTGTATGCTGGGACTTTTGAGTCATGAGGAAAAGGTAATCCTGACTGTCAAGAATTCAGATGAATCCATCTTGTTATATGAGCGCGTTGGAGAGTAGATGACGGTGGGCTGGAACTGATTCATCTCTGTCCTCAAGGAACCCCGCTTGGCAATGGAGACGATTGGACAAAGCAGGATGAGATCCAGTTATCTTTAGCGGTTGCGATGTCTTGTCCAAAGCTGTGTCGTCAATTTAGCTGACCCCCTGACTGAACTGATCACATGGGCCGCGGTGTCGTCAGAGGGCGAGATGGAATTCAAATAAGCTCGACTGACACGCTTCAGGTCTGTGGCCAAGAGGCCTCCCGGGCATTGTGACCATGCTGGCCAGACCATCTGTAGTCATACATAACTTCTAAGAATACAGCGACACTCTGGCAGAGACAAGTGCACAACAACAACATTCAAATTCAAAATGAAATGGACACCCTGCTGAGTTGGTGCTCCTAACGACATTAGGACCATCTTCCCTCTCGGGGGGGAGGAGACAATGAGCTGGCCACTTGTATCACCCTCCACCGCCGAATACGTGATTATGTACTTGTGCATTGAGGCAAGTGACAAGGCTGCTGAGCCTCCCTTGAGTCACGTCCTAATTAGAGCGTTCTAATGTGCTACAAAGACGGCGTTAATGACCTTTGCCATGGACGCAACGTGTCGCAATGAGTTAACTAGCGACAAAGGAGCAGAGACATACAGCATGACTCATAGCACGACTCTGTGCAACATGCAAATGATGCATATAAGCATAGCAACCTTACACACTTTGAGACTCTTTTGTGGAGTAAAAGGCTACACTCTACCGTTTTAAAGTCGGAATTAGAACTGAAAATGCAAACACAATTTTAAAAACCAACCAGAGCTGACCACATGAAATATCAGTTAATCTTGTAAGACTTCGTCTCAATGTACATTAATTCAGACATTATTAAGTATGCAAAAACAACTTTTCTTACCTGTTTTTTTTTTTATATATTTGGGATCTGGATAAGTCCCGCAAATCTGAAATCAAACCATGGAGGCAGGGCGGAGATATTTATAAAATAATCTTGCCTTCCTTTATACTTCCTATAAACAAAGCGATTGGAATTTACCCCATTAAAAAAAGCGGTTATTTCCATTTATGGAACATATATCCCTTGAAGAGCTTTGCGCGGGTCTGCCATTGTAGTCCGACATTGGAGTCAATAAATGACATTTGTAAAGTTACAAGAGATTTAAAGTTAGTATTATTTGCAGATGATACAACAGTGTTTTGTTCGGGAGAGAACACACAGAAGATAATACAAATAATAACAGAAAAAATTAACAAATTAAAAAAATGGTTCGGCAAAAACAGACTATCATTGAAGCTCAGTGAAACTGAATTAATGCTATTTGGTAACAGTAGAAGACAAAGTCAAACACAAATACAAATAGACGGAATAGAAATTGAAAGAGTAAATGAAACCAAATTTCTAGGTATAAGGATTGATGATAAATTGAACTGGAAATCTCATGTAAAAAAATATACAACATAAAGTAGCAAGAAATACGTCAATAATGAATAAAGCCAAATATGTTCCAGACCAAAAATCACTTTATATTCTCTACTGCTCACTAGTGTTACCATATCTGAGTTACTGTGTAGAAATATTGGGAAATAATTACAAAAGTACACTTTATTCACTAACAATGTTACAAAAAAGATCAGTTAGAATAATACATAATGTTGGATATAGAGAACATACAAACCCTTTATTTATCGAATCAAAGATACTGAAATTCCACGACAGTGAAATTGCAAACAGCTAAAATTATACACAAAGCAAACTCTAACCTGCTTCCCAAGAATATACAACAATTCTACTCAACAAGTTTAGATCCATAAAGGAAAAAATAGAATGAATGAATGTTCATAACTGAATACATTTACATATGCATACAAATGTGTCTTCTTTTTATATTATTTATTTTAATGAATTAAGTAACGTTCATGACAACCTTTTTCCAAAAAAACAATTTATGATGTGAGATACAACAGGACAATGCATATGTTTATCTTTTGTTTTCAAAACGCTTACAAAAAAGCGGGACCTCAAAAATTTACTGTGGAACCCCATTTTTAGGACTTGATGGGGTCCCTGGGACCCCATTTTGAAAATTCCTAGTGCCCGCACTGCTGTCAACAGAGGAGAAAAAAATGCTTTATTTAAATAAATATATTATTTATAAAGCAAGTTCACGTATCATTGGCACATTTTCATTGCCACGGATATATGGGTCCTCTTTTTGGGATTTCAGAAAATGGTCAGCCTGTTGTAGGCATGTATCGGTTTTTGTTTTTAAATCATTTTACCTATGTTATGTCGTGATTTGAGGTATTTCAGAATCGATTTTTGAATGTGTGGTCGACACTTTTCAAGTCTCTGTGTTAATTGTAATCGTTGCAATGTCAATACATGTTTTTCTGATCATCTATTTATCTATTTAGCATGGAAAATTGCAACATGCATGTTTCCAAATAGGACTGCTGGCCTGCCAAGTGCTTGAGTCGATGCAGAGTCCGCAACAAAGGTATCAAAACATCGTGCCGTTAGTTTTTGTGAATCTGCACTCGGCAGTACTAGCAGTATTCGGTCTAAAAAGTACCTATTCCTAGTAAAGGTCAAATAACAAGAATACATCAGAGTGAATATGAAAATAAAAATGTTGTCAAAACTCTTGTCTTTGTATGCTGCCAAACACTGTGTTGCCCGGTTTTCCTCGTGTGTAATTTTGGAGAAAAAATAAACAAATAAGCCTACCATTGGTGACTCAGTCTGTTGTGTTTTTTTTCCAACAGCCAGTTGTGTGTGGTAACAAAATTAGTTTCACTAAGGTGGAGCTGCTTTCCTCCTTATTCTCTCCTCATGTCTTTGCCCAACAAGAGTTATCAATAAAATGTAAAAGTAATGCTCAATGTTCAGTTTTTGACTCTGAAGTTAACTTTAGGTAATAAACCAGGAGGCCTATCAACACATGACCCGTTCAGTGTGAAAACACATTAAAAAGTCTGACCTGCCGACCGCATTCCTTCATTTGACTCCATGAATAAAACTCGTCAACTCAAACCAGATGTCCGCTCTACAAAATGCAATAAAAAAATATCATAATCAGATGATTTTTGTCTCCACCTTGTGACATTAAAGATGATTCGCTGAAAGGACAAGCTTTATTGTGATGAGTTCAAGGTTTTTCTTTTATAATGTTTTTTCCCCTATGGGTCTTTATTGCATGAGTGGATATCAAAGACCTTTCATCTCCAAACTGGATGAGGCTTAGGTCAGGTTCTGGCAAATAGTAGATCCATATCTTCTGCTGTCGCTTAGAAATGATGATATGATCATGCATAACGCGCAAATATTTTACTTTTAACGTTAGGCCCCCGCACTGGTAAAGTATGATAGCTGCTGTCAGGGAGGACAGGCAGCAAAGAACGATGGTTAATATTTGAATCCCCCAAGAACTGTTTTAAATTGGTACCGTCATCGACGACTGGTTGGAGGGGAGGATTTATATCAGGGGTGTCCAAAGTGCGCCCCGGGGGCCATTTGCGGCCCGCAGCTAATCATTTACCGGCCCGCCACATATTCCGCAAAAATTGCAAAATTGATAGTACTGCAAAAATTTAAAAAAAAAATTTAGAAAAAGTGGAATGAGGTGAAATCTAATGAGAAAAAGTGGCAATGTTGACAAAAAGCTGCCATGCAGGCAGTTTTTTCTCCCCCTGTGTCTTTATTTTCTTTTTTTTTTCCATTGCTCAAAAGGACAAAAAAATCTACGTTATAATGAATTATTACTCAAAAAAATATCACTTTAAAATGTTTTATGTGGAAAATATATCACATATGTTGTGTGGTTGCCATACAAAAACATCAAAGTTTTGACAAAAAAAACATAAAACAAACAAAATAATAGTTCAAACTTAAAATCGACAGATATATCGGAAGTTGATCTTGAAATTTAAGTTTTAAAAGTAAAAAAAATGCATCACTTTATGAGTGGGGAACCTTTCGGATCTCAAATATATTTAGTAGGATTTTATTTAACTGTGATTACTCAAAAATATAAAAAAATTCAAATCACTGGTGTCCTGCATTATCCCCTGAAGGAATCAATAAAGTTCTATCTATCTATCTATCTAAATACTGCATATTTACTGCATAGGGACGGCGTGGCGCAGTGGGAGAGTGGCCGTGCGCAACCCGAGGGTCACTGGTTCAAATCCCACCCAGAACCAACCTCGTCATGTCCGTTGTGTCCTGAGCAAGACACTTCACCCTTGCTCCTGATGGGTGCTGGTTGGCGCCTTGCATGGCAGCTCCCTCCATCAGTGTGTGAATGTGTGTGTGAATGGGTAAATGTGGAAGTAGTGTCAAAGCGCTTTGAGTACCTTGAAGGTAGAAAAGCGCTATACAAGTACAACCCATTTATCATTTATTTCAGTTTTACTATAAAAAACAAAGTTGTCTTTGACAGAAAAGGCATAAAACCTTATTTGTTTTACTTTATATCAACCTCAAGTTGATGTAGAGATTTACTGTAAGCATTAAATAAAATATAATAATAATAATTTGACTTATTTTTAACATTTTAGTGACTGAGACCCTCTATGCTCCCCAGGAGCCCTATGGATTAAAAAAAAAATCCATATATTTTGTTATGGTTTCAAAATTAAAAATATTAAAATGGCCCCCGCATGCTTAAATTTTTCCGTGTGCGGCCCTCTTTGGAAAAAGTTTGGACACCCCTGATTTATATGAATGATTATAATCATGATGGATCATAACCTGTTCTGCATTGAAATACGTGTGAAAATGTGTGCCTAGAAAAAGTGGATTGTTTTTGTGGATTTATTTTCCACAAACTCAACTATAATGTACCTGTATTGCTAGACAAGGTTGTCAGCCATCTTTGTTTTATCTGAAACACATTTAAGTTGAAAATGTCCAATATTTACAATCTTTTTCTTTGCGTTTACTTTTTTGGGGTGAGGACTGTACCATATTTTCCGGACTGTGGAGTGGACTCTCCATGGTTTCTCATAGTCACTCACATTGACATCCCAACGGGCTGTGAGTTTTTCCTTGTCCTTATGTGGGTTCTGAACCAAGGATGTCGTTGTGGCTTGTGCAGCCCTTTGAGACACTTGTGATTCAGGGCTATATAAATAAACATTAATTGATTGATTGACTATAAGGCGCACTTTTTTTCCTCAAAACTTGACAGTGCACCTTATATCCCGGTGCGCTTAATGTAAGGAATACCTTTGGTTGAGCCTACTCACCTCAAAAGCTATTTTATTTGGTACATGGTGAAATGATAAGTGTGACCAGTAGATGGCAGTCAAACATAACAGGTAAGTGTAGGCTGCACTATGATGGCAATATGTCTCAAGTAAACAACACCAACATTTTAAATGTTCTAGAGAAAATATAAAACAATACATATGGCGCTCAAAAATCTATCAAAATGTTTTAGTAGGACTTTGGTAAGCTATGAAGCCGCACCGCTTGATGGATTGTCGGCCCATTAAACAAAGTATTATTATGGTGTGTGTATAAGGTAAGACATATTTGGCATTTTGTTTCGTAATATTATGCAAAAGCAACGTTTCTCACCCACTGGTACAAGCTGATCTGTATTTGGAATCTATAGAAGTCCTGAAAATTGCGCACGTCCGCACAGACACCGTAGTCGCTAAGCTTCTTTTTCTCTATCTTCTTGTTATGAGACATTCATTCTCCGCTGTTGCCATTTCTAACTTAAAGTAGTGTAAAGTTCTTACTGTAAAGTCGCCATGAAAGCGCTAAAACAAACCGGTGTAATGAGTTTACATTATTCACCCAAGGAACTTTAGTTATTAAAGTTCCGATCGGACGTTTTTTTATGGGACACATTTCCGGTGTGGTTGTTTCCGGATGTGAAGATGCTGCACCGTTATTGATTGAATTAAAGTCTGAATGTCATTAAAACAGTTAGCTACATCTTTTAACACTTATTCCACTCCCGTCCTTGCACGCTACGCCGCTACAACAAAGATGGCGGGGATAAGACGCTGCCGAAGGTGAGCCACGTAAATAAGACCGCCCACAAAACGGCTCATCCGGTAGCAACTGTCAGAAAGCGGCTTGAAGATCATCTGTAAAACATAATCTGTGCAACATCCTGATTTATGTAG
>NC_084611.1:73266615-73441615 GCF_033978795.1 Nerophis ophidion
CACACACACACACACACACATACACACACACATACTGTAGAGCTTTGATTATTAAGTTTTTAGGCCTGGGCCAATATTCAATAAGCCAATTAACCAACGATAAATTACAATTAAAGTCGGTAAGTGTTCCAGGGTCCAAAAATCGCCATGTGCATACGTTCAAGAGCATCCATGCTTTTGTCACTTTAGTGGCTAGGAACGTTTGTGCTATAGCGGAATGAAAAGAAGGGGGTAAATTGTCTTGTCCTCATTAAGGTTCTTTGACTCTTTGTGCAGCAACGCAGGCCCGCTAGCATCACACAGTGCAACTAGTTAGCATGTAGCAGCTAACGTGGACAAAATTATCACAAAATCAAATTTCACCGCACCATTATGGGAATATTTCAGTTCAAACCTTTGGAACAAGATGAGCCGATCAACACTCACATTTGGCCAGTTTGCCAAATGTGTGCGGCTAAAACACCCATTTGATAAACAACCACTCAACAGTCCACACTCACTTCGCGTTTGGTGAAGAAGCCAGGTCTCTGTAAACAAAAACGTTGCATAATAGTGTGCGAATACAGAAATTGTTGTTATAGGGGAACATTATCACCAGACCTATGTAAGCGTCAATATATACCTTGATGTTGCAGAAAAAAGACCATATATTTTTTTAACCGATTTCCGAACTCTAAATGGGTGAATTCTGGCGAGTTAAACGCCTTTCTGTTTATGCCTCTCTGAGCGACGACGTCAGAACGTGACGTCATATCGGTACTCAACGCCATTTTTCCCTACAAATCAAACGCATCGAGTCAAATCAGCTCTGTTATTTTCCGTTTTTTCGACTGTTTTCCGATACCTTGGACACATCATCTCTTGTCGGTGTGTTGTTGGAGGGTGTAACAACACGATCAGGGATGGATTCGAGTTGATTTACGTAGAATGTGCATCGATTAGCACGGCATGCTAATCGATGCCAACATGCTATTTAGGCTAGCCATGTGTACATATTGCAGAATTATGCCTCGTTTGTAGCAATATTTCCCTCCATCCACATTTAATGCCAAACAAACACTTAGCAATCGACGGATTTAAGTTGCTCCATTGTCAAGAGATGCAAAAGTCCCCCGTTTGGTTTTTACCAGCGATGCTACGACAGAGATGGCACAGAGATGACAAGAATGTCTGGATATGCTGCGACACTCAAAGCAGATGCATTCCCAACGATAAAGTCAACAAAATCACAAAGGTGAGTGTTGTTGATGTTATTGACTTTTGTGATAATCAGACATATTTGGTCACGGCATGACTGCCGGCTAATCGATGCTAACATGCTATTTAGGCTACCTGTATGTACATTTGAAACTATATTTACATCCAGCGTTTCCTTCGGCCCACATTTAATGCGAAACAAACACTTACCAATCGACGGATTTAAGGTGAGCCAGTGTCAATGCGAAAGTCCTGATCGGTTGGTCTACACATTTTACCGGCGATGCTTACACAAAGATGGCCGAATAGCGTCAATAGCTCTTCGCTCAATAGCTTCAGTTTCTTCTTCAATTTCGTTTTCGCTATCTGCCTCCATACTCCAACCATCTGTTTCAATACATGTATAATCTATTGAATTGCTTAAGCCGCTGAAATCCGAGTCTGAATCCGAGCTAATGTCGCTATATCTTGCTGTGCTATTCGCCATTGTTTGTATTGGAATTGCTATGTGACGTCACAGGGAAATGGACAGTGGCTTAAGCAAATAGCGAAAATCAAGCACTTTAAAGGTTTTTTTTAGGGATATTCCGGAACGGGTAAAACTTTGAAAAAAATTTCGAAAAATAAAATAAGCCACTGGGAACTGATTGGTTTTAACCCTACTGAAATTGTGATAATGTTCCCCTTTAAATAAATCGCCGAAAAATAAAATAAGCCACTGGGAACTGATTGGTTTTAACCCTACTGAAGTTGTGATAATGTTCCCCTTTAAATAAATCGCCAAAGACATGCTGTTATAAAACTAGCATTTTTTTATAAGTGAGGTTCAGAGCGTTTTTTTTGTTTAGTTTTTTTATTTATTTATTTTTTATTTTTTTGTCCTGTCCAGCTTCTCAGGCAAATCATATAGTAGATGTAGATGTCCATATGGGCTGTAAACATGTATTTTACAAAGGAGAAGTGTGTGATACTTCTCTTGTTGCCCTATTTGTATTTGACTTTATTAAATGTATTTATATTATCATTTGGTGCAGCCGGGCCACAGGAGGAGATAGAAAGAAAAAAAGGAAGACAGAGGGGGATAAGACAGAGAGACAATAACAACAACAGCAAACACAACAATAACAACAACAATAGAGCAACATCAGCAAATAGGATATGTACAAATATGATGGTACAAGTGATAGCAAAGAAGCAGGTACTGAAATAAATATTAATACATAAAAGAAAATGAGCATTATTATACTACAAAAGCGGTTGTTTTGAATATGACAGTTAATACATAGTGTCTATATTGTTACTTTGCACTTTACCATGAATTGATTACCGTGGACCCCGACTTAAACAAGATCAAAAATGTATTCTGGTGTTACCATTTAGTGGTCAATTGTATGGAATATGTACTGTACTATCTACTAAGAAAAATTTAAATCAATCAATCAATTGTTTAACTTGATCATCAGTTAAGTAATGTGCAACTCTACCTCTCTCCGCATGTTCAATATTAAACTGCAACTTTCTTTGTCCATACTTTATTTAGCTATATCGTTTATGGTTATGGTTGTGTATTTTTGAGCCACTCCCAATTCCCTCCTTAAAGGGGAACATTATCACAATTTCAAAAGGGTTAAGAACAATAAAAATCAGTTCCCAGTGGCTTGTTGTATTTTTTTAAGTTTTTTTCAAAATTTTACCGGTCCCGGAATATCCCTAACTAACCCTTTAAAGTGCCTTATTTTCGCTATCTTTGAAACCACTATCCATTTCCCTGTGACGTCATACAGGGCTGCCAATACAAACAACATGGTGGCTACCACAGCAAGATATAGCGACATTAGCTCGGATTCAGACTGGGATTTCAGCGGTGTAAGCGATTCAACAGATTACGCATGTATTGAAACAGATTGTCGGAGTATGGAGGCAGATAGCGAAAACGAAATTGAAGAAGAAATTGAAGCTATTGAGCCACGCTATTCGGCCATAGCGTGGGTGTACCTAATGAAGTGGCCCACAGCATGGCTGCCTTATTAGCATCGCCGGTAAAATGTGCGGACCAAACGATCAGGACTTTCGCATCTTGTGACACTGGAGCAACTTAAATCAGTCGATTGGTAAGTGTTTGTTTCGCATTAAATGTGGGTATCTAGTTTCAAATGTACATACAGCTAGCGTAAATAGCATGTTAGCATCGATTAGCGTAGCATGTTAGCATCGATTAGCTGGCAGTCATGCCGTAACCAAATATGTCTGATTAGCACATAAGTCAACAACATCAACAAAACTCACCTTTGTGATTTTGTTGACTTAATCGTTGCAAATGCATCTGCAGGTTATCCATACATCTCTGTGCCATGTCTGTCTTAGCATCGCCGGTAAAATGTGAAGACACTTTGGTACATTCAATGGGGGTCTGGCGGCAGATTTCTTGCCAGTGGTGCAACTTGAATCCCTCCCTGTTAGTGTTGTTACACCCTCCGACAACACACCGACGAGGCATGATGTCTCCAAGGTTCCAAAAAATTGTCGAAAAAACGGAAAATAACAGAGCTTAGACCCGGTGTTTGTAATGTGAAAATGAATATGACGGGTGTGTTACCTCCTGACGTCACGTTCTAACGTCATCGCTAAAAGACCGATGAACAGAAAGGCGTTTAACTTGCCAAAATTCACCCATTTAGAGTTCAGAAATCGGTTAAAAAAATACATGGTCTTTTTCTGCAACATCAAGGTATATATTGACGCTTGCATAGGTTTGGTGATAATGTTCCCCTTTAAGATATTGTACAGCTTTGGTTGTAATTGTGATCAAGTGCAAAATTTTATTATCAAACTATCCATCCATCCATTTCCTACCACTTGTCCCTTTCAGGGTCACGGGAGGGGGTGCTGGAGCCTACCTATTTTATTGTTTCCATTATAATGATTACATATAGTTATTATTATTATTATGTATTATCATTACATCAATGGTTAATTTGGTCCCATAAAAATAGTGGCAATGTTTTTGTTATGTGGAAATAATTCATAGGTCAATATATCATCAAGCAAAATTTGTTATCAGCCTAGGTTTTTAAGTTTTTACATATCTACATAAATATAAAGTAGTTACAACCATAGCTTTTTCGGGCTTTTTATTGCAGGTCAAGCTTATCTGCTTGTCTCCTCAAATGGTTACTGACAGGTCTTAAAACAGTGTTTGCTCTTATAAACTTCTCTGGCTCTCATGAGAGGAAACTCCTGGATTTTTGTCTCGGTTCACCTTGGCTGCATTTCCCCCTTTTTTCCTGTCCGTGTAAATGTACTCTATTTGTCTTGGTCTGATGTTACATATTTTTTGGTCTTTCTTATCCAACGTTGGCCCGTTGGTGGCGCTTTAAGAAGAAGGGCGGAACATTCCATTCAGTGCAGCGTCGAGGCCAAAGACGCAAGACTGAAGAAGTCGAAATTGTGTCACAATGATTTAGTAGAATTATCTACAAGAAAAGCTCAGGTTATGAATAAATAATCCAGTTAATACCACAACATGGTGTTTGATCATAATAATGATAGTGACTGGGATGTCAAACACTTTACATTTAAAAGAATAGAAGATGCATGAAACGTTTGTTTGTTAGTTGGTTCGTGGTCTAGAGAATAGTTGCAGCATAAATAAACAACAATAATTTTTTTTTTAACATAATGTCAGCCATCTAGACATGAAATAATACACTTTACACTCGTTAAACTCAATACACCAGTAGTAATGCTGCCTGGGGATGAGCCAATCAGTGACCACGATACTGAACAGCGCGAACTGAACGGGTTGGTCCCGCCAGCATTCGATTCTTGAGGGTAACGATTTGTTTCAAAATCGATTCTCAATTCAAAGTGATTATCGATTCAAAATCAAGACTTTTTAATAACATTGGATGCCAGTTCTACTATTAACTACATTCCTCCATAAAATACATAAACAGCTCAGATCAATTTCTACATTACTTAAAATAAAAGAGCTTTTGTTCAATAAAATGCTTCCCAAACATTTAATAAAGTCAAATACGGATAAGGCAACAAGAGAAGTATCCTACACTTCTCTTTTCTAAAGTAAATATGTACAGCAGCTTTGGTTATCTAAATCAACAATATTATTTGCCTAAGTCGCCAAATAAGAATCGAGATTCATTCTGAAATCACATTTTAGGATGGCTTACACACACACATCCACAAAAATATACGCCACACATACACACCCCATTCCCCCCAAACCCAACGCCCTCCACGCAAATCCCGTAGGGGTGATGAATGGATGGTCAGCGCCTGAGAGCTGCGGCCTACCACCATGACCTTGAACTACCTTCCCTCCGTTGCTAGATATCTCAAGATGCATGTTATAATATGTATATGTGCTTTGCTATGGAGTTTTTTTCCCCACTCCAGACTGGGCCCCCTTACTTATCCTTCCCCAGCGTTTACCTTTTACCCATCTTTTACGGAGCGCCTTATGGCGATCCATCAGCGTTCTTGTTCTGTAACCCTGTACACTGTTTGTTTGTCTAATCTTGAACAGGTTGGTGCTGAAAACAAAGTTTCGTTGTACTTGTGCAATGACACTAAAGACCTATCCTATCCTATCCTATCCTATTTTCTGACACTTTTAGTGGGCAGCTTTAGACGGAATGGGCTTTCTTGGTCGCTTCTTGTCTCTGGCAGTGCTGACCTCACCCCAGCAGACAATGGTGTTGAGATGGTGTTTGTGTTTGTTTTGTCTATGCATGGTGCAATCGCACATTTGCAATATCAATTATTTATTGCTAATTTTTGGGATTTTTTTTTTTACTTTTGTAGCCACAGCCATGGTCAAAAGTTTACATACTTTCTACAACTCTTGTTTTTTTGTGATAGAGTGATTGAAGCACATATGTACTTGTTGATCACAAAAAACATTCATGAAGTTTGGTTCTTTTATGAATTTATTATGGGTATACTGAAAATGTGACCAAATCTACTGGGTAAGAAGTCTTGTCCTTCCTCCAGAAGGTCTTATCTTTGTCCATGTGATGTCTGATGATACAACAAATTGAGCTGTTTGGCCACAATACCCAGCAATATGTTTGCAGGAGAAAAGGTGTGGCCTTTAATCCAAGGTATACCGTCCCTACAGTCAAGCATGGTGGTGGTAGTATTATACTCTGGGCCTGTTTTGCTGCCAATGGAACTGGTGCTTTACAGAGAATAAATTGGACATTGAAAAAGGAGGATTATGTCAGGCTTGTCGCTGACAGGTTGGTTATGTTTTAGTTTTTCCTCTGTGTTTGTTTTATTTCCTGTCAGCGCTCTTATTTTGGTTGTTTCCTGCTTGTCTCCCTGAGCGCTTTTTCCCCTCAGCTGTGGCTGATTGGCAAATGGCCACACCTGGTGTCAATCAGCCAGATGCTATTTAGACCTGCCTTGCACTCCAGTGAGTATTGTCATTGTAGCTGTATCTGTAAGCTGTAGGGGTGTAACGGTACGTGTATTTGTATTGAACCATTTCGGTATGGGGGTTTCGGTTCGGTGCGGAGGAATACCGAACGAGTTCAACACGTACATATGAAGTAGCCGCCTATTCTAAAGTCTTAACAAGCTGCTCTGCTCCGTTCTGCCTCTATGTCTGTCTGTACACAGCACCCTGCATTGTCCCGCCCACACAACCATCTGATTGGTTACATACAAAGCCAATCAGCAATGCGTATTCAGAGCGCATGTCGTCAGGGCTTCAGTGTCGATGTCGAGCAGATAGGGCTTTAGCAGGGGAGCAACTCACTCTCCCCAAATTATATTCCAAGTCAACAACTTTCTATCACTATGAG
Source organism: Nerophis ophidion (assembly GCF_033978795.1). Classification (NCBI taxonomy): domain Eukaryota; kingdom Metazoa; phylum Chordata; class Actinopteri; order Syngnathiformes; family Syngnathidae; genus Nerophis; species Nerophis ophidion. The sequence goes on from NC_084611.1 coordinate 73,273,641, forward strand.
GCCGTTGACTTTCTAGAAACAAACTGCAGCTCAGCTCGCTCAGCTCGCTCGCAGTCCTGGCTTTAGGTGAATGCTAGTTAGCTTTTAGCGAAACGTTAACACATTTTGCGCGCACGCGTGTGTGTGTGTGTGTTACGGACAGTGTTGATTGAGGTGTGTTGAAGCAGCAAAAAGGGACATTATATTAAATGAAGAGTTTCTGTCTCTGATAGTGTATATAATAATTTAAGTGCATCATAAAGCCTACATAAACTCAATGGTGGTCAGGGATGAATTTTCAGCTATAGTTACATTAATCATTAGTTATGTAGCAGCCTAGTTTTGAATGGCAGGGTCCATGCTATCACATGTTGTTAAAAATATAACATTTACATAATAAAAATCAACTACAGTCTTCCCCAATGCTGTAATAAATTAAGCATGATGAGTTGACTTGAAACTGTTTAATGTTGCACTTTTTATATGTAGAAAAAAAGTTGTGTCATTTTATTTCATCTAAGCAACAACTTGAGGCAGTTTAATGTGGATTATCGAGGGGAGAATTATTATAGTGTTCCCAATGTGAAAAGGATCAAGCCATTGTTTACAAATTTGGTAAATAAATAAACCCAAAAATTTATATTTTGTTGTTTTCTTACTGTACCGAAAATGAACCGAACCGTGACCTCTAAACCGAGGTACGTACCGAACCGAAATTTTTGTGTACCGTTACACCCCTAGTAAGCTGTATGCTGAATCCGGATAGCTGTTAGTTATTTTCTAGTTCCTGTTTTCCTGGTATCCTGTCTATTGTCTCCGAGTTCCTGGTTTGTGTTTTGCCTTAATTTTTGAACATTAAATTATGTTTTCCTGCACCAAGCCTGCCGTCTCTGCCTCTTGGGGTTCGTCACCAACACATTGTGACAGATTACCTCCAAATTCTTAAGGACAACCTAAAATCATCAGCCCGGAGGTTGGGTCTTGGGCGCAGTTGGGTGTTCCAACAGGCCATTGACCCCAAACACACGTCAAAAGTGGTAAAAGTAAATCAGGCTAGAATTAAGGTTTTAGAATGACCTTCCTAAGTCCTGACTTAAAGGTGTGGACAATGCTGAAGAAACAAGTCCATGTCAGAAAACCAACACATTTAGCTGAACTGAATTTTGTCAAGAGGAGTGGTCAAAAGTTCAACCAGAAGCTTGTGGATGGCTACCAAAAGCGCCTTATTGCAGTGAAACTTGCCAAGGGACATGTAACCAAATATTAACATTGCTGTATGTATACTTTTGACCCAGCCGATTTGGTCACATTTTCAGTAGACCCGTAATAAATTCATCCATCCATCCATTTCTACCGCGTATTCCCTTTGGGATTGCGGGGGGCACTGGTGCCTATCACAGCTACAATCAGGCGGAAAGCGGAGTACACCCTGGACAAGTCGCCACCTCATCGCAGGGCCAACACAGATAGACAGACAACATTCACACTCACTCATAAAAGAACCAAACTTTATAATAATAATAATAATAATAACTTAGATTTGTATCGCACTTTTCTGAACACTCAAAGCGCTCACAGATAAGTGGGACTCAACATTCATTCCCACCTGGTGGTGGTAAGCTACATCAGTAACCACAGCTGCCCTGGGGTAGACTGACGGAAGCGTGGCTGCCAGTTTGCGCCTACGGCTCCTCCGACCACCAGCTATCATTCATTCATCATTCATTCACCAGTGTGAGCAGCACTGGGGGCAAAGGGTGAAGTGTCCAGCCCAAGGACACAACGGCAGTGATTTTTTTGGATGTGAATAGATGGGAAGCGAACCTGCAACCCTAAGGTTTCTGGCCGCCCGCTCTACCCACTACGCCAGGGGTCACCAACGCGGTGCCTGCGGGCACCAGGTCGCCCGTAAGGACCAGATGAGTCGCTCGCTGGCCTATTCTAAAAATAGCTCACATAGCAGCACTTACCATTGAGCTGCCTCTATTTTTTTTAAATTGTATTTATTTACTAGCAAGCTTGTCTCGCTTTGCTCGACATTTTTAATTGTAAGAGAGACAAAACTCAAATAGAATTTGAAAATCCAAGAAAATATTTTAAAGACTTGGTCTTCACTTGTTTAAATAAATTCATTTATTTTTTTACTTTGCTTCTTATAACTTTCAGAAAGACAATTTTAGAGAAAAAATACAACCTTAAAAATGATTTCGGTATTGTTAAACACATATACCTTTTTACCTTTTAAATTCCTTCCTCTTCTTTCCTGACAATTTGAATCAATGCTCAAGTATTATTTTTTTTATTGTAAAGAATAATAAATACATTTTAATTTAATTCTTCATTTTAGCTTCTGTTTTTTCGACAAAGAATATTTGTGAAATATTTCTTCAAACTTATTATGATTAAAATTTTAAAAAAATATTCTGGCAAATCTAGAAAATATGTAGAATCAAATTTAAATCTTATTTCAAAGTCTTTTGAATTTCTTTTAAAATTTTTGTTCTGGAAAATCTAGAAGAAATAATGATTTGTCTTTGTTAGAAATATAGCTTGGTCAAATTTGTTATATATTCTAACAAAGTGCAGATTGGAAATTTTGATGACATTTCAACATGTCATCAGAATTCTAAAATTAATCTTAATCAGGAAAAATTACTAATGATGTTCTATAAATTATTTTTTTTATTTTTTCAAAAAGATTCGAATTAGCTAGTTTTTCTCTTGATTTTTTTTCGGTTGAATTTTGAATTTTAAAGAGGCGAAATTGAAGATAAACTATCTTTCAAAATTTAATCTTCATTTTTTTCGTGTTTTCTCCTCTTTTAAATCGTTCAATTAAGTATTTTTTTCATCATTTATTCTCTACAAAAAACCTTCCGTAAAAGGAAAAAAAAAATGTACGACGGAATGACAGACAGAAATACCCATTTTTTTACAGATATATAGATTTATTTAATAAAGGTAAATTGAGCAAATTGGTTATTTCTGGCAATTTATTTAAGTGTGTATCAAACTGGTAGCCCTTTGCATTAATCAGTACCCAAGAAGTAGCTCTTGGTGTCAAAAAGGTTGGTGACCCCTGCACTACGCCTATGAATGTTTTTTGTGACCAATCACTCTATCACAAAAAAATGAGTTGTACAAATGATTGGAAACTCAAGACAGCCATGACATTATGTTCTTTACAAGTGTATGTAAGCTTTTGACCATGACTGTATATGTAGAAATGGCCGTCGCCGATTGGATCAGCTCTTTGTTCTTGTAATGCCTTACGTCATTTGTGTTCTTTTTGAACGTGCACTGTGACCACATGATTTCCCCATTGTGGAATAAATAAAGTCTATCCTACCCTATCCTGTCCGTATTTACATGTCCTCCTGAGAACCCCGAAATGTGTAACTGACGTTAGAAAGAGACGAAAAACAAATGTTTCATAGGAGGATGCTGGTTCTCACAGGATTAATATGTACACAATTTAGGGTTCTGCAAAATGTTAGGGAATATTTCACTGAATAGTGTCAAGCAGGAATGTTTTATTGCTTATAAAACGGAGCAGGTGTGCGAGCAGATTAAAACATTTAAATTCCTTTTTTCTTTTTAAAAACCTCCATTATTGCCCTTTAATGGGTGTTTGACACAAGTAAACACATTTACTATTGTGTGTGAACCTGGACAAACGTGTGTATAAACAAGGCACGCAAATAAGGATATAGACAATACCAGACTTTGTCATACAGCTTTTTTTACTCTGCATATTTTGGAAATGGAGACCGGTCAAGATATTGTTTGAATTATTCTGAAGTCACCTTGGCCAAAGAAGTCTGAAAGTATTTAAAGGGAATACAAGAACAAGATGGACTGCCTGGCAAAGAGGCCTAACTGCTGACACTTGAGGCACTTGGAGTTCTTGCAGCTGTGAAACATCCAAATAACTCCATGTGTTTTCCAGTCACCCACTTTTGGGATAAAAAGCCTTTGGGCCAAGTATAATTGAAAGGGATCAATGTTAAATCTGAGAGTTTGGTGTGCATGTTTTAACATAAAAGGCTTGTAAAATGTCTTGTTTTCCCTGCATGACTTTGTGACAGAATAGCCTTTTTCCCCCCGCAAATGCTCACCCTCAGAACACAGTCAAGTTGTGGAACCCAAGAACAAGAATCTAAAATGGCATATGGACAGAAACTCGGATTGTAAAACAGTCACTACAGGAACTTGCAATGTCGTGATTGCACCAATACAAACAAATTCAACAAATCATCACAAATGATGCAAGACCTCGCAAATTTGTCCATTTCCTGCACGTTTTAGCTAATCAAATTTGTCTCTGAGTGACACTCAAATGAAAGAAACTGCTGTTCTAAATGTGTCCACTAGATGTCACAATAGTAATTCTTTGTATCTTTGTCGATGATGCTACATATGCTACACATTAGTGCAACAGTCGAGGTAAATTAGCAAACTACATAAATATCCATCCACCCATCAATCCATCCATCTTCTTCCGCTTATCCGAGGTCGGGTTGCGGGGGCAGCAGCCTAAGCAGGGAAGCCCAGACTTCCCTATCCACAGCCACTTCGTCTAGCTCTTCCCGGGGGATCCCGAGGCGTTCCAAGGTCAGCCAGGAGACATAGTCTTCCCAACGTGTCCTGGGTCTTCTCCGTGGCCTCCTACCGGTTGGACGTGCCCTAAACACCTCCCTAGGGAGGCCTTTGGGTGGCGTCCTGACCAGATGCCCGAACCACCTCATCTGGTCCCTCTCGATGTGTAGGAGCCTCGGCTTTACTTTGAGTTCCTCCCGGATGGCAGAGCTTCTCACCCTATCTCTAAGGGAGAGCCCCGCCACACGGCGGAGGAAACTCATTTCGGTCGCTTGTAAGCATGATCTTGTCCTTTCGGTCATAACCCAAAGCTCATGACCATTGGTGCGGATGGGAACGTAGATCGACCGGTAAATTGAGAGCTTTGCCTTCCGGCTCAGCTCCTTCTTCACCACAACACATCGATACAACGTCCGCATTAGTGAAGGCGCCGCACCAATCCGCCTGTCGCTCTCACGATCCACTCTTTCCCCACTCGTGAACAAGACTCCTAGGTACTTTAACTCCTCCACTTGGGGCAGGGTCTCCTCCCCAACCCGGAGATGGCACTCCACCCTTTTCCGGGCGAGAACCATGGACTCGGACTTGGAGGGGCTGATTCTCATTCCGGTCGCTTCACACTCGGCTGCGAACCGATCCAGTGAGAGCTGAAGATCCCGGCCAGATGAAGCCATCAGGACCACATCATCTGCAAAAAGCAGAGACCTAATCCCGCGGCCACCAAACCGGAACCCCTCAACGCCTTGACTGCACCTAGAAATTCTGTCCATAAAAGTTATGAACAGAATCGGTGACAAAGGACAGCCTTGACAGAGTCCAACCTTCACTGGAAACGTGTCCGACTTACTGCCGGCAATGCGGACCAAGCTCTGACACTGATCGTACAGGGAACGGACCGCCACAATAAGATAGTCCGATACCCCATACTCTGTGAGCACTCCCAACAGGACTTTCCGAGGAACGCAGTCGAATGCCTTCTCCAAGTCCACAAAGCACATGTAGACTGGTTGGGCAAACTCCCATGCACCCTCAAGAACCCTGCCGAGAGTATAGACCTGGTCCACAGTTAAATAAACTACATAAATAAAATCCTGTAATTTGATTTTGATATTAATTTCTTGTTTTAATAGATTGAAAATGAACACCAATGAGTTGACTGATGAACATCCATCCATCCATTTTCAACCACTTGTTCCCAATGGGGTCACAGGGGGCGCTGGCGCCTATCTCAGCTACAATCGGGCGGAAGGCGGAGTACACCTTGGACAAGTCGCCACCTCATCGCAGGGCCAACACAGATAGACAGACAACATTCACACTCACATTCACACACTAGGGCCAATTTAGTGTTGCCAATCAACCTATCCCCAGGAGCATGTTTTTGGAAGTCGGAGGAAGCCGGAGTACCCGGAGGGAACCCATGCAGTCATGCAAACTCCACACAGAAAGATCCCGAGCCCGGGATTGAACCCAGGCCTACTCAGGACCTTTGTATTGTGAGGCAGACGCACTAACCCCTCTTCCACCGTGCTGCCCTGATGAACATTATCACATAATTTATTCAGAAAGTATAAATAACGACAAATAAAGATTGAATACTACTAACCGCAACATGTAGGTGAAAAAAACCCCCAACAAAGTTAAAGTTAAAGTACCAATGATTGTCACACACATACTACTTGGGGCAGCATAGCTCGGTTGGTAGAGTGGCCGTGCCAGCAACTTGAGGGTTGCAGGTTCGATTCCCGCTTCTACCATCCTAGTCACTGCCGTTGTGTCCTTGGGCAAGACACTTTACCCACCTGCTCCCAGTGCCACCCACACTGGTTTAAAAGTAACTTAGATATTGGGTTTCACTATGTAAAGCGCTTTGAGTCACTTGAGAAAAGCGCTATATAAATATAATTCACTTCACAATTCACTTCACTAGATGTGGCGAAATTATTCTCTGCATTTGACCCATCACCCTTGATCACCCCCTGGGAGGTGAGGGGAGCAGTGGGCAGCAGCGGTGCCGCGCCCGGGAATCATTTCATGGTGATTTAACCCCGAATTTCTACCCTTACTGCTGAGTGCCAAGCAGAGAGGTAATGGGTCCCATTGTTATAGTCTTTGGTATGACTCGGCCGGGATTTGAACTCACGACCTACCGATCTAAGGGCGGACACTCTAACCACAAGTCCACTGAGTAGGTATACATTGGGATTCGTACAATTTCAGAATGTGCTTGTTTTGTTTTGTTTTTAATAACAATCTGAAGTTGTCTTTATTTTTAAGTTATCATGCCGGGATTTTACCAGTCCGACCCACTTGGAAGTAGATTTTTCTCAACATGGCCCCCGATCTGAAAATGAGTTTGACAACCCCTGCTTTAGCAGGAAAGGAGTGCGCTGATTAAAAATCCTAACGTGTTTTTTCCTCGTAACAAGACTTGAATATGTGAGGAGCTCAGAGGGGTGGGTGGTTGTTCGATGACGGCCGCAGCTGCCACAAACACAGCGACGCGTCTCAAGAATCATCCTGCCCTATTTCATCTTTCAGCCAGGCGGGCCCACAGAGTACAACCTTTGGGGGGTTCACGTGGAGCAAAGCAGATGGCAAGACTCCGCTAAAACACAGCTGTCCTCGTCAAGGGAGTACCGATAACGAGCTGTCTCCGACAGGGAGCTCTTGACGGAGGGGTCTACAGCAGGGAAAGGAGACCACCACAAGAAGGGGACAACATACTTTGAAGGAAGTGACGTTTATCTGCAGAGAGTGGGGCTACGTTTACACAACAAATGCTGGACCTCTAAAAGCTGAACACATTGATTCGAATACATGACAACGCCGAATGAGACACAACTTCTTGGATTGATTGATTGACTGAAACTTTTATTAGTAGATTGCACAGTTGAGTACATATTCCGTACAATTGACCACTAAATGGTAACACCCGAATACGTTTTTCAAATAGTTTAAGTCGGGGTCCACGTTAATCAATTTATGGTATTGGAATGGAATGGAACTTTATTGTCATTGTACTTAAAAAACACTATTTGTTTTTCAGTGCAACCTGTCCAAGAACAGACATCAAGTTTCTATATCTATGGTTTATATATGGCTATGAGTTGTTGTTGTTGTTTTTCCCTTGGCCGCAGTCTGGGCCCCCTATCCAGGGGCCCAGGCTTAGACCGATTTTTAAATTTTATTTTATTTTACTTTAATCTTCTATTTTTTTTCTCCCATTCCCCCCCACTTGTTTACCCGTATCTCATCTTTTTTGTAAGGGGCGCTGAAAGCCGGCAGACCCGTCAGCGATCCTGTTCTGTCTCCCTGTAATGTTTGTCTGATCATGAATGGGATTGTGCTGAAAATTTTAATTTTCCTGAAGGAACTCTCCTAAAGGAATAAATAAAGTACTATCTATCCATCTATCTATCTACAGCATGGGTCACCAACGTGGTGCCCGCAGGTACCAGGTAGCCCGTAAGGACCAGATGAGTAGTCCACGAGGCCTGTTCTAAAAATAGCTCAAATAGCAGCACTTACCAGTGAGCTGCCTCTATCTTTTAATTTGATTTATTTACTAGCAAGCTGGTCTCGCTCTGCTCGACATTTTTAATTCTAACAAAGACAAAACTCAAACAAATTTTGAAAATCCAAGAAAATATTTTAAAGACTTGGTTTTCACTTGTTTAAATAAATTCTTTTTTTTTTTTACTTTGCTTCTTATAACTTTCAGAAAGACAATTTTAGAGAAAAAAATACAACCTTAAAAATGATTTTAGGATTTTTAAACACATACACCTTTTTACCTTTTAAATTCCTTCCTCTTCTTTCCTGACAATTTAAATCAATGTTCAAGTACTTTTTTTTTTATTATAAAGAATAATATATACATTTTAATTTAATTCTTCATTTTAGGTTCTGTTTTTTCGACAAAGAATATTTGTGAAATATTTCTTCAAACATATTATGATTAAAATTCAAAAAAATTAATTCTGGCAAATCTAGAAAATCCGTCGAATCAAATTTAAATCATATTTCAAAGTCTTTTGAATTTCTTTTAAAATTTTTGTTCTGGAAAATCTTGTTTACTCATCCTTCCCCAATTTTTGACCTTTTTCCCATCTTTTACTAGGCGCCTGTGTGGCAACCCATCCGTGGTCCTGTTTTGTAACCCTGAACACTGTTTGTTTGTCTAATCTTGAATGAGTTTGAGCTGAAAACAAAGTTCTGTTGTACTTGTGCAATGATAATAAAGACCTACCTACCTACCTACCTACCTTATTCTGCTCAATGTGATACTTACAAGCAAACCGGAGTTCCGAACGGTGATTATATTTTTAAAACATCAACTCTGTTTGTCGGTCCAAAATTTTCTTGAAATGTTTAGCGAAACCATATCATGTAAACATGGCCTGAGGAATTGTTCCAACAAAAGGCAGCACAGAAGTGAAAGTGTCAGCCTACCAGCTCATGATCTAAGCAACTTTCTGCATGCTCTCCGACAACAGCATTCATATGCGAGACACATGGAGGGGGAAGTCACACGCTACCGCCAGAAGGGGAACTATTAAAACGACAAATAGCTCGGCAGTAAATCACACAAACATCAAGAATATGAATTAGAAAATAGGCCGTCAGGCTTGCAGAAGGTTATTCCTCCCACTATCTGACACTATATCATCATAATGGAACCTGGCTTTACATGATAGATATGAAATCAAATAAATCTTATGTACAATAAGCTGCTTTATTAAGCATCTGGAAGCAGCATTTTGAAATACTGTATGACATTTACTGAGACACCTCTACAGTCGAGTAACCCAGAGGTCCTACAATTTGGATGATATGTGCCTCACAGCGGTGTTAAGAGAAGAACTTGTGTGGCCCGCCTGGATCCACCCCCTTAACACTCCCCGGGGATGAAACTATGGTCCAAGGTCCAAGAGATGAGCGCGCTAGCCAACAATCTAAAAGCCGTCCCCTTATCCTTGGTCCTGCACTGTGAAAACTGAAATCTAGGTCTAATCTAAATCTATTAAATATCTCAAATAAGGGTGATATTTGCTTATTTTCTGGCTGATGAGATAATTCTTCTCACTAAGCAGATTTTATGTTAGAGTGTTTTACTTGTTTTAAGGGTTTTTGTTCTAAATTATCTCAGTAAGATATTACAGTTTGTTGCTGAGATTTGATGACCTACAGTATATTGAGTAAAACATGCTTGAAACTAGAATATCAACTGATGCAAAGCTGTGTCAACAACACTTAAGTATAAAACTACTTTTTTAAAGTAATAAGTTCTTACTTCAAGCATGAAAAGAAAAATCATGATGCCGAGCGCATATCATTATCTCAAGATAATGGCACGAGCATTTACTTAATTTAAAGGGGAACATTATCACAATTTCAGAAGGGTTAAAACCAATAAAAATCAGTTCCCAGAGGCTTATTTTATTTTTCGAAGTTTTTTTCCAAATTTTACCCATCCCGGAATATCCCTAAAAAAAGCTTTAAACTGCCTGATTTTCGCTATCTGTGAAGCCACCGTCCATTTTCCTGTGACGTCATCCAGTGATGCCAATACGGATAGCACAGCAAGATATAGCGACATTAGCTCGGATTCAGACTCGGATTTCAGTGGTTTAAGCGATTCAACAGATTACGCATGTATTGAAACGGATGGTTGGAGTATGGAGGCAGATAGCGAAAACGAAATTGAAGAAGAAACTGAAGCTATTGAGCGAATAGCTATTGACGCTATTCGGCCATGTCTGCCTTAGCATCGCCGGTAAAATGAGCAGACCAAACGATCGGAAGTTTCGCATCTTGTGACACTGGATCAACTTAAATCCGTCAATTGGTAATTGTTTGTTTGGCATTAAATGTGGGTGGAGGGAAACGCTGGATGCATATATAGCTACAAATGTACATACAGCTAGCCTAAATAGCATGTTAGCATCGATTAGCTGGCAGTCAGGCCGGGACCAAATATGTCTGATTAGCACATAAGTCAATAACATCAACAAAACTCACCTTTGGGATTTCGATGACTTTATCGTTGGAAATGCATCTGCAGGTTATCCATACATCTCTGTGCCATGTCTGCCTTAGCATCGCCGGTAAAATGTGCAGACACGCCGGCACATTCAATGGGGGTCTGGCGGCAGATTTCTTTGACTTTATCGTTGGAAATGCATCTGCTTTGAGTGTCGCAGGATATCAACACAATCTTACCATCTCTGTAGTAGCATAGCTTTCGTCGGTAAAGTGTGCGGAACAAACGACTGACCATTTTGTCGGCTTTCCCCACACCCTCGTATTTTGAACAAATTTCGTCCAATTTCTTGCCACTTTCGCATCTTTGGGCCAGTGGTGCAACTTGAATCCCTCCCTGTTAGCGTTGTTACACCCTCCGACAACACAACGACGAGGCATGATGTCTCCAAGGTTCCAGTAAACAGTTGAAAAAACGGAAAATAACAGACTAGAGAGCCGGTGTTTGTAATGTGTTTGAGAAAATGGCGGCTTTATTACCTCGGTGACGTCACGTTTTGACGTCATCGCTCAGAGAGCAATATATAGAAAGGCGTTTAATTCGCCAAAATTCACCCATTTAGAGTTCGGAAATCGGTTAAAAAAATATATGGTCTTTTTTCTGCAACTTCAAGGTATATATAGACGCTTACATAGGTCTGGTGATAATGTTCCCCTTTAAGAAAATTTTTCAACATAATGAGCAAAAAGGTCTCTATATATTTTATGTTTCTACCAAGAAAAGTGCACTTGTTATTAGTGAGAATATGCTTGTTTTAAAGTATTTTGGGGTTCATTGTGGTTAGCTAATTTTACTTATTTTGGAAAGTCTTGACAAGCCAAATGTTCTTGTTCTATTGGACGATAAATTTGCTTAGTTCAAATAAAATACCCCTCATTTTTGTATTTTTTTTTCTTGTTTTTGAACGGTGACTTTTTGCAGCGTGGCTGTTCCAAGGATACAAACATAAGACAGGTGTGTGTCTATTTATACCCCAACGAACTTTCCCCCCACCGCCCCATATATCACCCATAACTATCTCAAGGACTCCAGACTTAATTGAAGTCTGTCATTGATCACTATGAATTCTTTGAGGCTCCCAGGATAATTGATATGTAAGGGAGCAAAAGGCTCAGGGAGTGGAAAACTGCCTTCAGGCTTCCGGCGAGAACTCCAACTTGGTCTCTCAAAAGTATGCGACCAAGGCAGTTAATGCTCAATGAAATTTCATCTTGAATTACTCGCGTCAACCTTTGCCAAATGACCTCCGACTGCTATCCAAGCGAGTGCAGGAGCAGAAGAAAAACAGATTGTTGCTATCTTGACACAAGGGCTAACTACTTGTAGAAATGATCATTTAAAAGGTTACTTTTGTCAGAACATGGACAATGGCAGGGTTTCTTTTCCCGAGATTCAAAGAAATTGGAGTGGACATGACGTGAAGGTAAGGACATGATTTAATTTTACTATAAAAAAGGAACAAAGGGTGCAAATAAAAGGCGCGCACAAGGCAGAAAACAAACTTGGCTTTGAAAACAAACTAGCACTTAGGCAAAAGCTATGGAAACACTTACTGCAGGGGTCACCAACCTTTTTGAAACCAAGAGCTACTTCTTGGGTACTGATTAATGCGAAGGGCTACCAGTTTGATACACACTTAAATAAATTGCCATAAATAGCTAATTTGCTCAATTATTATATATATATATATATATATATATATATATATATATATATATATATATATATATATATATAATGGGTATTTCTGTCTGTCATTCTGTCGTAATTTTTTTTTCTTTTTACGGAAGGTTGTTTGTAAAGAATAAATGATGAAAAAAGCACTTAATTGAACGGTTTAAAAGAGGAGAAAACACAAAAAAAAAAGAAGAACAAATTTGAAACATAGTTTATCTTAAATTTCGACTCTTTAAAATTAAAAATTCACCCGAAAAAAATTAAGAGAAAAACTAGCTAATTGGAATCTTTTTGAAAAAATTTAAATAATAATTTATGGTATATCATTAGTAATTGTTCCTCATTAATATTAATTTTAGAATTTTGATGACATGTTTTAAATAGGTTAAAATCCAATGTGCACTTTGTTAGAATATATAACAAATTGGACTAAGCTATATTTCTAACAAAAAAAAATCATTATTCCTTCTAGATTTTCCAGAACAAACATTTTAAAAGTAATTCAAAAGACTTTGAAATAAGATTTAAATGTGATTCCAAAGATTTTCTAGATTTGCCAGAATAATTTTTGGGAATTTTAATCAGAAAAAGTTTGAAGTAATATTTCACAAATATTCTTCATCGAAAAAACAGAAGCTAAAATGAAGAACTAAATAAAAATGTATTTATTATTCTTTACAATAAAAAAAATAAATTTACTTGAACATTGATTTAAATTGTCAGGAAAGAAGAGGAAGGAATTTAAAAGGTAAAAAGGTATATGTGTTTAAAAATCCTAAAATCATTTTTAAGGTTGTATTTTTTCTCTAAAATTGTCTTTCTGAAAATCAGAAGAAGCAAGGTAAAAAAACAAATGAATTTATTTAAACAAGTGAAGACCAAGTCTTTAAAATATTTTCTTGGATTTTCAAATTCTATTTGAATTTTGTCTCTCTTAGAATTAAAAATGTAGAGCCAAGTGAGACCAGCTTCCTAGTAAATAAATACAATTTTAAAAAAAATAGAGGCAGCTCACTGGTAAGTGCTGCTATTTGAGCTATTTTTAGAACAAGCGAGCTGGCTACTCATCTGGTCCTTACGTTCTACCTGGTGCCCGCGGGCACCGCGTTGGTGACCCCTGACTTACTGTGACAGGTAAATAGATGAGGTAACATGGGTAGCAGAAGTCCAACAGAGTTATTGTCGACCACACCGACCAACAGAAAAAGACACGCTTTAAATAACAGTAACATGATTGATGACAGGTGTGTGAGTCCAAACGTGGAACAGGTGAAACTAATGGGTAATCATGGAAACAAGACCAGGTAGTGAACAAGCAGGAACTAAAAAGAGTCCAAAAACCAAACAGAACATAACTTAAACAAAACATGATCCCAGACATGACAGCTTTCACTTTTCCAAATAGATTTTCCTGTAGTTTATGAGACGACATTATATATATATAAAAGGCAGGTAAACCAGTAACCAGCGTAAGCATCTGTTGCTCTAGTAATAGTCCGGCCACCACCTTTGAGCTGTTTGACAGGATGTGCGACTGGCAGGCAGTTCCTGACATGGTCTCTTCTCTGCAGAGATATACTGTACTCTATTACTCTCCAATACCTTGGCACATTTTTCACTCCCTGAAGAGGACAAGGCCATGTGAGACTCTCCACACATGGATGCAATTACGCTGAAGGACAAGGGAGACGCACGGTGCTGTGGGGCGGCCTGCTTGTTTGCTGTAAAACATGTTAAAGCTTCTCCTCTTTGCAGATATTTTAGCCTCCGGGGCTGAAAAATTCTAATGACACGCAACATTCTTAGGGACAAGAGTTAGAACTGAGAAATAACTATGAACAGTTGCATTAAATGTTTTACAAAACCCAAAACCAGTGAAATTGGCACGTTGTGTAATTCATAAATAAAAACAGAATACAATGATTTTTAACTTGTAATCAATCGAATGGACTGCAAAGACAATATATGTCATGTTCAAACTGAGAAACTTAATTTTTTCTTTGCAAATAATCGTTAACTTAAAATTTAATGGCAGCAACACGTTGCAAAAAAGTTGGCACAGGAGCATTTTTACCACTGTGCTCCATGGCCTTTCCTTTTAACAACACTCAGTAAACGTTTGGGAACTGATGAGACCAATTTTTGAAGTTTTTCAGGTGGAATTCTTTCCCATTCTTGGTTGATGTACAGCTTAAGTTGTTCAACAGTCCGGGGTCTCCATTGTGGTATTTCAGGCTTCATATTGTGCCACACATTTTCAATGGGAGACAGGTCTGGACTACAGCCAGGCCAGTCTAGTACCTGCACTCTTTTACTCTGAAGCCACGCTGTTGTAACACATGGCTTGGCATTGTCTTGCTGAAATAAGCAGGGGCGTCCATGATGACGTTGCTTGGATGGCAACATACGTTGCTCCAATACCTGTATGTACATTTCAGCATTAATGGTGCCTTCACAGATGTGCAAGTTACCCATGCCTTGGACACTAATACACCCCCATACCATTACAGATGCTGGCTTTTGAACATTGTACGTAGAACAATCCGGATGGTTCTTTACCTCTTTGGCCCAGAGGACACAACGTCCACAGTTTCCAAAAACAATTCGAAATGTGGACTTGTCAGACTACAGAACACTTTTACACTTTGCGTCAGTCCATCTGAGATGAGCTCTGGTCCAACGAAAACAACTGCGTTTCTGGGTGTTGTTGATAAATGGCTTTCGCTTTGCATAATAGAGTTTTAACTTGCACTTACAGATGTAGCGACAAACTTTAGTTACTGACAGTGGTTTTCTGAAGTGATCCTGAGCCCATTTGGTGATATCCTTCACACACTGATGTCGGTTTTTGATGCCGTGCCGCCTGAGGGATCAAAAGGGACGAGCCTTGCTGCATACGTGCAGTGATTTCTCCAGATTCTCTGAACCTCTTGATATTACGGACCGTAGATGGTGAAATCCCTAAATTCCTTGGAATAGCTCGTTGAGAAACGTTGTTTTTAAACTGTCCGTCAATTTGCTCACGCATTTGTTCACAAAATGGTGACCCTCGCCCCATCCTTGTTAGTGAATGACTGAGCATTTCATGGAAGCTGCTTTTATACCCAATCATGGCACCCACCTGGGGCTTCACGGTGGAAGAGGGGTTAGTGCGTCTGCCTCCAAATACGAAGGTCCTGAGTAGTCAGGGTTCAATCCCGGGCTCGGGATCTTTCTGTGTGGACTTTGCATGTCCTCCCCGTGAATGCGTGGGTTCCCATCGGGCACTCCGGCTTCCTCCCACTTCCAAATACATGCACCTGGGGATAGGTTGATTGGCAACACTAAATTGGCCCTAGTGTGTGAATGTGAGTGTGAATGTTGTCTGTCTATCTGTGTTGGCCCTGCGATGAGGTGGCGACTCGTCCAGGGTGTACCCGCCTTCCGCCCGATTGTAGCTGAGATAGGCACCAGCGCGCCCCGTGACCCCAAAAGGAATAAGCGGTAGAAAATGGATGGATGGATAGATAGATAGCACCCACCTGTTTCCAATTAGACCGTTCAGCTGTGGGATTTTCCAAATACGTGTTTGACGAGCATTCCTCAACGTTCTCAGTCTTTTTTGCCACTTGTGCCAGCTTTTTTGAAACATGTTGCAGGAATCAAATTCCAAATGACCTAATATTTGCAAAAAAATTAAATTTTCCAGTTTGAACGTTAAGCATCTTATCTTTGGAGTCTATTCAATTGAAAATAAATTGAACCGGATTAGCAAATCATTGTATTCTGTTTTTATTTACGATTTACACAACGTGCAAACTTCACTGGTTTTGGGTTTTGTAGAACTATGCTGAAAGATTGAAATAAGAGTATAGTTTATTCTTGGAGATGATTGTCCCTCTCTCAGCAAAGACCTCTGCCAAGCTTGAAAGAGCACCAAATAGTACACCTTCATATGCTGCACAGTTCTGGGTCAGGCTAACAACAACAGAGCAGAACAAGGGTCTCCTCTGATGATCGATGGTATAGAAGAGAGGAGACTAAGGGCGGCAAGAAAATAGAAAACTGCAGCAAAGTGGAGACTGTGGAGAGCTGTCCAGAGCTAAGGCACAGATAACAGGGTAAGCTAAATGCTAGCATGTGTTTATTGTTGTTAATTGCAGCTGTCTGTGACCATTACAATGCTTGGAACACTGGAAGACTGGGTTCTATGAAATAGTACTAGGGATGTAACAATATAAAAACTTGACGAAAATGACCATGTTTATCATTATTATTGAGTTATCAATATTGATAGTGATGAAAAAATACAAGTAATTAAAAAAAAAGACAATATCCTTTACACTTTGGCAGATTAAACATTAAATATGTCTTCTATGAAGTCTAATTTTGTTATTTGAGTGTATAAACATGATTATATTTTTCCATTTCAATTTTTGAAGGTTTAAAAGCGCTCCTTAATAAAAAAAATTTACTTAAAAATTTTAAAAAGCAAGACAGTGTGCTTCACTCACGACATCACATGCTTTTTTTTTCCTTCTTGTACGCACGTCTGAGTAAGAATCTTCATTTATTCATCACTCTGCCATAAAAAGCCTACTTAAAAAAGAAGATGAAAAATATTTGCTCAGACAGTGAAGTGAATTATATTTATATAGTGCTTTTCTCCAGTGAATTTAAAACCCTTTACATAGTGAAACCCAATATCTAAGTTACATTTTTAAACCAATGTGGGTGGCACTGGGAGCAGGTGGGTAAAGTGTCTTGCCCAAGGACACAACGGCAGTGACTAGGATGGTGGAAGCGGGGATCGAACCTGCAACCCTGAAATTGTTGGCACAGCCGTTCTATGTGTTTTTATACAAGTTTAAATTGGGATATGTCGTTGGCAAGGGGCAAATAGATAATTAAGTCCTGTATTCATGGTAGCAATTAGGATAGCTAGAGAGTTGCATATACTGTTTGTGTCCTGGGCATGTGGTTAAAGTGCATCCGACAGCGGAGGCTCCTCTATGGCAGTGGTTCTCAACCTTTTCTCAGTGATGTACCCCCTGTGAACATTTTTTTAATTCAAGTACCCCCTAATTAGAGCAAAGTATTTTTGTTTGAAAAAAAGAGATAAAGAAGTAAAATACAGCACTATGTCATCAGTTTCTAATTTATTACATTGTATAACAGTGCAAAATATTCCTCATTTGTAGTGGTCTTTCTTGAACTAATTGGAAAAAAAGATATAAAAATAACAAAAAACTTGTTGGGTTAGGGTTAGGCACTTGAATTAAAAAATGTTCACAGGGGGTACATCACTGAAAAAAGGTTGAGAACCACTGATCTACTGTATTAACCACAAGCTACATTCACAGACATTATACTGTTTGTGAGCAAGAACAGTTGTGGTGGAATGTATGGAGAAACACTAAAGTTGTTTTAGCGTATTTCTGCCAACAAAGTGAACCCTCCACGCCAGTGGACCTAATAAAGCTGACAAAATAAAATATAATCAAAACAAGCAGTCTTGTCATCCGTTCCAGAATGTTCAGGCCACGCTGGTTGCAGGCCATCCACATGAACTGTGTGACTGTGTTGATTGGATTGCAAACAGTGAGCTAATCTGATTAGCACAATCAAAACAATGGCTGAGTGGCTTTAATTGACACCCATGCTGATAAAACCGCTGGGAGGCTAAACAGAACACAGATATCTTGAAGACTGCAGAGTCATTTAAAGTCTCTTCAAGTCGAGTGTGAGACCAAAACTATTCCTGAAAATGCACATGTGGCTTGTTAGTGCAAAGAAAGCACGAGCCTGCTTGGATGCCTTCTAGCAAAAACAAGGGGAAGAATTTAGCAAAACGACAACAAGGCGGTATTTCTCCAAAATAGAAGTGTCTGTTAAAACACTTAAAATACTTTGTTAGGTACAAGAAGTGAACAGGTAATCATTGGTAAAACATGGAGATTATAATGTTTCTTCCTACTCCTTTTGGGCATGTTTAGTTCCTAGGTGTAAAAAACATAAAATAAAACTTTTTTTGTCATTTGACTGTAGATGCAACAAAATAAGAAAGCAAGAAGAGGCACAGGACAAAATAAAATATCATAAAAGTACAGTGCATCCGGAAAGAGCACGTTTTTCACTTTCCCCACATTTTGTTTTGTTACAACCCTATACCATTTAGGAATTTTGTTTTGTCCTCAAAATTTTACACACAATACCCCATAATAACAATATTTAGTTTTTTTTCCAATTTTTCAAAATTATTAAAAATGCATAAACTAAAAAAAAAATCACTTGTACATTAAAATATTCACAGCCTAAGCTCAATACTTTGTTGATGCACCCTTGGCAGCAATTACAGCCTCAAGTCTTTTTGAAATACAAACCCTGTTTCCATATGAGTTGGGAAATTGTGTTAGAAGTAAACATAATTGCAAATAATTTTCAACCCATATTCAGTTGAATGCACTACAAAGACAAGATATTTGATGTTCAAACTCATAAACTTAATTTTTTTTTGCAAATAATAATTCACTTAGAATTTCATGGCTGCAACACGTCCCAAAGTAGTTGGGAAAGGGCATGTACACCACTGTGTTACATCACCTTTTCTTTTAACGACACTAAATAAACGTTTGGGAACTGAGGAAACTATTTGTTGAAGCTTTGAAAGTGGAATTCTTTACCATTCTTGCTTGATGTATAGCTTAAGTTGTTCAACAGTCCGAGGTCTTGTTGTCGTATTTTACGCTTCATAAGGCGCCGCACATTTTCGATGGGAGACATGTCTGGATTGCAGGCAGGCCAGGAAAATACCCACACTCTTTTACTAATTACGAAGCCACGCTGTTGTAACACAAGGTTTGGCATTGTTTTGCTGAAATATGCAGGAGCGTCCATGATAACGTTGCTTGGATGACAACATATGTTGCTCCAAAACCTGTACGGACCATTCAGCATTAATGGTGTCTTCACAGATGTGTAAGTTACCCATGCCTTGGGCACTAATACACCCCCATACCATCACAGATGCTGGCTTTTGAACTTTGCGCCTATAAAAATCCGGATGGTTATTTTCATCTTTGTTCCGGAGGACACCACGTCCACACTTTCCAAAAATAATTTGAAATGTGGACTCGTCAGACCACAGAACACTTTTCCACTTTGCATCAGTCCATCTTAGATGATCTCGGGCCCAGCCAAGCCGGCGGCGTTTCAGGATATTGTTGAAAAATGGCTCTTTTTGCATAGTAGAGTTTTAACTTGCACTTACAGATGTAGCGACCAATTGTAGTTACTGACAGTGGTTTTATGAAGTGTTCCTGAGCCCATGTGGTGATATCCTTTACACACTGATGTCGGTTTTTGATGCATAACCGCCTGAGGGATCAAAAGTCCGTAATATCATCGCTTACGTGCAGTGATTTCTCCAGATTCTCTGAACCTTTTGATGATTTTACGGACCGTAGATGGTAAAATCCCTAAATTCCTTGCAATAGCTCGTCGAGAAATGTAGTTCTAAAACTGTTCGACAGTTTGCTTCCAAATTGGCGACCCTCGCCCCATCCTTGTTTGTGAATGACTTAGCATTTCATGGAAGCTGCTTTTATACCCAATCATGGCACCCACCTGTTCCCAATAAGCCTGCGCACCTGGGGGATGTTACAAATCAATCAATCAATCAATCAATCAATGTTTACTTATATAGCCCTAAATCACTAGTGTCTCAAAGGGCTGCACAAACCACAAGAAAAAACCACTATCACATCCTTGGTAGGCCCACATAAGGGCAAGGAAAACTCAGACTCAGTGGGACGTCGGTGACAATGATGACTTTGAGCAAATAATCATTAACTTTAGAATTTGATGCCAGCAACACGTGACAAAGAAGTTGGGAAAGGTGGCAATAAATACTGATAAAGTTGAGGAATGCTCATCAAACACTTATGGATTGAACTTTCACAGTATCATGTTAGACCCGCTCGACATCCATTTCTTTCGTCCTCTCCAAGGTTCTCATAGTCATCATTGTCACCGACGTTTTGCATCAAATTCTAAAGTTAATGATAATTTGCACAAAAAAAATGTTTATCAGTTTTAACATCAAATATGCTGCCTTTGTAGCATATTCAACTGAATATGGGTTGAAAATTATTTGCAAATCATTGTATTCCGTTTATATTTACGTCTAACACAATTTCCCAACTCATATGGAAACGAGTTTTGTATGATGCCACAAACTTGGCACGTCTTTCTTTGGACCGTTCTCTCTCTGCAGCACCTCTCAAGCGCCATCGGGTTGGATGAGAGGTGTTGGTTTTCACCCAGGATGTCTCCGTACATTGCTGCATTCATATTTCCCTCTATCCTGACTATTCCCCCAGTTCCTGCCACTGAAAAACATCCCCACAGCATGATGCTGCCACCACCATGCTTCACTGAAGGGATGGTATTGGCCTGGTGATGACTGGTGCCTGGTTTCCTCCAAACATTCACGCCAAAGAGTTTATTTGTTGTATCACCAGAGCAGAGAATTTTGTTCCTCATGGTCTGGGAGTCTTTCTAGTGCAATTAGGCATTTTTTATTACTAAGAAACGGCTTCCGTCGGACCACGCTACCTCCCTGACTAGACAAATGCAGCAATGTACAGGGACATCCTGGATGAAATCTAAGACTTCACATCTAACCTGATGGATCTTCAGAGATGCTGCAAGGAGGAATGGGTGAAACTGTCCAAAGATAGGTGTGCCAAGGTTGTGGCATTGTATTCAAAAATACTTTTTAGGCTGTAACTGCTGCCAGGTGTGCATCAACAAGGTAGTGGGCAAAAGCTGTGAAGTTCTTTAATTTCAATAAATTTGCAAAAAATTTCTAAAAAAACTTTTTACTTTGTCATTATAGGGTATTGTCTATAGAATTTTGAGGACAAAATTGATTTATATATTCCATATGCCAGTAACATAAAATGGGGAAAAAGTGAAGTCATGTGACTACTTTCCGGATGCACTGTAAATGGAATATATGCTTGCAAAATTTAAATTAACTTAAAAACACAACATTTGGAGACTAATGCAATTGCATTGTCAGGATGCCATTTAGGAACCTTTTTGTATATGTTTTATTTGAATGCACGTGAATTATTTGCTCAAAACTTAGTAATAGTTTTTTCTAAAGTCCTGGGAATTGTGCCAGCGACCACATCGTCTCTCATCTTTGCACTGGAGTATGCATTGACCTGATCACTGACCCTATAAATACCTGTGCTGCCTCTCAGGTAACCATCTGTGGTTAAGGTGAAGGAGCATAAGCGGTCCCAATAAATATTATTGATAATCTGCATATATATACAGTATACACGATAAATAATGCCAAAATACTTTGTGATTAATCACTTGAGTTAACTGGTTATTATCGACAGTAAACACAATCGAGGGTAAACGTTTAAAAAGATATGAATAACGTCTATTGATCATTCTGAACCAGGGGTGTCAAACATACGGCCCGAGGGCCGGATCAGGCCCGCAAACATGTTTTATCCGGCCCGCGGGATGAGTTTGCTAAGTATAAAAATTACCCGCAATTTTTTTAATGAAAGAAACAGCTGTTCTAAATGTGTCCACTGGATGTCGCAATAGCAATTATCTGCATCTTTGTAGATGATGCTACTACAAAATACTAAAATACTACAAAATAAACCACAGGATGCTAGTACATCAGTCGAGGAAAAGTTTCAAACTCCATGAATAACATCCTGTAATTTGATTTTGATATTTTTTTTTATCTTGATAGATTGTAAATTAACAGCAAAGAGTTGACTGATCAACATTATCATATAATTTAATCATAAAATATTATTAACGACAAAGTATATATACTATCAACAACAACAGGGAATCGTAAATAAAACTAAAAGAAACAACAACATTATGATTTATACAATTTGACAATGTGCTTTTTCTATTTTTAAACAATAAAACTATCTGAAATTGTCTTTATTTTTAAGTAATCATGCCGTGATTTTACCTATCCGGCCCACTTGGGAGAAGATTTTTCTCCATGTGGTCCCCGATCTAAAATGAGTTTGACACCCCTGATCTAGACTATAATGATGGTGCGACGCCATAGAAATAGACAGAGACCTCATTTGTTGACCTTTTTGAACCAATCAACTCTTCCTAAACTTTTCAAATCAAAAGTAAAATGGATACATGGATGATACAGCAGAGGATTGGGAGAATGTCATGTGGTCAGATGAAACCAAAATAGAACTTTTTGGTATAAACTCAACTCGTCGTGTTTGGAGGAAGAAGAATACTGAGTTGCATCCCAAGAACACCATACCTACTGTGAAGCATGGGGGTGGAAACATCATGCTTTGGGGCTGTTTTTCTGCTAAGGGGACAGGACGACTGATCTGTGTTAAGGAAAGAATGAATGGGGCCATGTATCGTGAGATTTTGAGCCAAAACCTCCTTCCATCAATGAGAGCTTTGAATGGTTGACCAAATACTTATTTTCCACCATAATTTACAAATAAATTCTTTAAAATTCCTACAATGTGATTTCCTGGATTTTTTTCCACATTCCGTCTCTCACAGTTGAAGTGTACCTATGATGAAAATTACAGACCTCTGTCATCATTTTAAGTGGGAGAACTTGCACAAAATACTTTTTTGCCCCACTGTACATGGTTACCCTGCCAAGGCCTACACACTACAGGCACTAGACAACGGCACATTATTATGATTATTGATTTGCAAAACCTGCGATGAGGTGGTGACTTGTCCAGGATGTACACCGCCTTCCGCCCGATCGTAGCTGAGATAGGCACCAGCGCCCCCCGTGACCCCAAAGGGAATAAGTGGTTGAAAATGGAAGGATGGATTTGCAAAACATATTTTTTGGACCAATTAGGTGAAGTTGCATAATTTCCCACGGCACACCAAACAATATCTCCCGGCACAGTGGTTGAAAATCACTGCTCTAGAGCGGGATCATCACACATGTTGCACGGGAGGAAGAGAATTAAACAAGAAAACAGCAGCTAAATGTAACAAAAAGCGCAAAAAAGTAGTTAAAGTTGAAATGTTAATACTAACACTAATATTAAAGGCCTACTGAAATGAGATTTTCTTATTTAAAAGGGGATAGCAGGTCCATTTTATGTGTCATACTTGATCATTTCGCAATATTGCCATATTTTTGCTGAAAGGATTTAGTAGAGAACATCCACGATAAAGTTCGCAACTTTTGCTTGCAACAGAAAAGCCCTGCCTCTACCGGAAGTCGCAGACGCTGATGTCACATGTTGAGGGCTCCTCATATCCTCACATTGTTTTTAATGGGAGCCTCCAACAAAAACAGCTATTTGGGACGAGAAAACGACAATTTCCCCATTAATTTGAGCGAGGATGAAAGATTTGTGTTTGAGGATATTGATAGCGACGGACTAGAAAAAAAAAAACGCGATTGCATTGCGACAAATTCAGATGTTTTTAGACACATTTACTAGGATAATTGTGGGAAATCCCTTATCTTTCTATTGTGTGGGTAGTGTTTTAGTGAGATTAAATGGTACCTGATAGTTGGAGGGGTGTGTCCACGGGTGTTTTGACACAAATGTCTCTGAGGGAAGTCGACGGCAGCTGCGTGGACGGCACAAGCTCAGCGGATCTCCAGTAAGAAGCGACTTTTTACCACAATTTATCACCGAAACCTGCTGGTTGACATTCGGTTGGGATCCATGTTCGCTGTGATCAATGGTAAAATTTCACCTCTGTGAATTTTAAACAGGGAATCACTGTGTGTTTGTGTGGCTAAAGGCTAAAGCTTCCCAACTCCATCTTTCTACTTTGACTCCTCCAATATTAATTGAACAAATTATAAAGGATTCAGCAACACAGATCTCCAAAATACTGTGTAATTATGTGGTTAAAACAGACGACTTTTAGCTGTGTGTGTGCGCAGCGCTCATATTTCCCAACAGCCGGTGACGTCAAGCATACACGTCATCATTAAGCGACGTTTTCAAGAAAAATTCCCGGGAAATTTAAAATTGCAATTTAGTAAACTAAAAAGGCCGTATTGGCATGTGTTCTAATGTTAATATTTCATCATTGATATATAAACTATCAGACTGCGTGGTCGGTAGTAGTGGGTTTCAGTAGGCCTTTAATACACTTTGTCTGGATTTTTTTATTTTTTTTCTCTGAGCATGTCTACATGGGATGGCTTTATCCTGTTTACTAAATAATCAACAGAATCCCCACAGCCTTTTGATTTTT
Organism: Nerophis ophidion; assembly: GCF_033978795.1. Lineage (NCBI taxonomy): Eukaryota > Metazoa > Chordata > Actinopteri > Syngnathiformes > Syngnathidae > Nerophis > Nerophis ophidion. The sequence goes on from NC_084611.1 coordinate 73,298,203, forward strand.
CATTAAAGTTTGGACACAACTATTTGGACTAAAGCACAACTTTTAGAAGCAGAGTGATTATCCATGCATGTGCTGCAGATGAAGACACAATGGGAAGGGGGAAGGGGCGTGGGGGGTGAGTTGGCGGGAGGCGGGGGAGTGCTGGTTGTGACCCCCTTTTTTAAGAAAAAAAAAGAAAAAAAAAAGAAAAAAAAACCTAACACACAATGGGAATGAATAGCGAGGCAAAACATGACCCTTTTTTTTTTTTTTTTTTTTACTGATCTCCAAGTTCACACTCCTCCAAAACTTCCCCACGGCAGACACCTGACAAGCCCGCTGCGACGCCTCAAAGCACCAAGCTCTCCCCCATCTTGGAGTTTTAAAGACCCCCAGAAATAATAAAAACACGTGCGGCATCAACTCACCCAACCCTTTCCTGCTCTTCTTCTTCTCTTCCCTCTCCTGTTCTTCCTCTCACACTCTCCTTGCACACACTCCTCAATCACAAGCTCCAGCTGGTGGTGAGACTGGACTGACTGTGGCTGCCTTAGGCCCCGCCCCCTCACACACACACACACACACTGCGGGTCATGTGACAGCCATCCCAAGTGGCCAAGGAAGGCCTACACTCCGGGGCCACACCCCTCATTCAAAGAAAGTGAATGGGGAACATTGTGGATGAGGGCCACAAATCATGTGTGTGTTTGTGTTTGAAAGTGTGTGTGTGCGTTCTACATTAATCACAAGGAAGGACAGCAAGAGTGTGTTAATGTGTGTCTGTAAATAAATAAATGGGTTATACTTGTATAGCGCTTTTCTACCTTCAAGGTACTCAAAGCGCTTTGACACTACTTCCACATTCACCCATTCACATACACATTCACACACTGATGGAGGGAGCTGCCTTGCAAGGCGCTAACCAGCACCCATGAGGAGCAAGGGTGAAGGGTCTTGCTCAGGACACAACGGACGTGACGAGGTTGGTACTAGGTGGGGATTGAACCAAGGATGTGTGTGTTCATCTGCTCAGTCCCTCAGACTTTGCTGTGTATGCATACTTGCCAACCCTTCCGAAATTCAGCGCCTCTCCTGAAAACCTCCCGGGACAAATTTTCTCCCGAAATTCTCCCGAAATTCAGGCGGAGCTGGAGGCCACGGCCCCCTAGCTCCATGAGGACCTGAGTGACGTGTCTGAGAGCGTGTCTGCCCAATGACGTTATGACTGTAGAATGATCGAGGGCGAGTTCTTGGTTTATTATGTGGGTTTATTGTTAGGCAGTTTCATTAACGTCCTCCCAGCGCAGTAACAACACACAACAACAGCAGTCACGTTTACGTCTAACACTCTACCGTAAGGCAGTTTGTCTGTCGTAAACAGCACGTGACACTCTTAAACAGGACAATACTGCCATCTACTGTACCTGATGCACCACAACACCTCCAGGCAACTTCAACCCTTTAATCCTCCTCCATTCACATCCCATCTCCCTGGATTGTAAATAACCTAATGTAAATAATTTTGAATGGATTTCTAATGTATATACTTGTTTTTATGCTATGTGAACTCACTATGTTCTCTGCTGGCTGTACAAATCCTACTAAGTAAGACCTACACTGTATTAAGGTCCATTTCTATGTTGATGCAATTGTTGATGACTGAAGTACTGATATTAACCAAAGCTCCTTATCCCACCCCCCGGATTGTAAATAATTCAATGTATATACTCTGATGATTAACTTGTATGGTGACTGTATTATGCTGATAGTATATATTTGTACCATGAATTGATTAACGTGGACCCTGACTTAAACAAGTTGAAAAACTTATTCGGGTGTTACCATTTAGTGGTCAATTGTACGGAATATGTACTGAAGTGTGCAATCTACTAATAAAAAAATCAATCAATCAATCAATCATGGATATGTGACAATAACATCTACTTTAGAAAGTGCAGTGCACAACTGCGCACTCAACAGCTGTAAATATACTACTCCCCTCTTAACCACGCCCCCAACCACTACTTGGCAACTAGCATGCTACTGCTAACTGGTAACTAGCACGCTAATCGCTAGCTGGCAACTGAGTGATTGATTGAGACTTTTATTAATAGATTGGACAGTACAGTACATATTCCGTACAATTGACCAATAAATGGTAACAACCGAATTAAGTTTTTCAACATGTTTAGGTCGGGGGTCACGTTAATCAATTCATGGTAACTAGCAAGCTAACCAGTAACTGGCAACTATTTGCTTATCACTAGCTGGCAATTAGCGCAGCTAATCGCTGGCACTTTTAATCAATAACTGACTACGAGAGACCGTTAATTGTTAGTTGGCAATTAACACGTTGTTGCTAGTTCGAAACTAGCATGCTACAGTAATTGCTTGCTGGCAACTAGTCCGCTTATCACTAGCTGGCAGCTAGTACAGTTAATCACAAGTACCTTTAATTTCTAGTTGGCAACTAGCGTGCTAAGTGCTAGCTGGCCACTAGCATGCTAATTTCTAGCTGTAAACTAGCGCACTTATCACTGGCTGGCAGCTAGTACCACTAATCGCTAGCACTGCTAATTGCTAGCTGGAAACTAGCACATTTACAACAAGACAGCAGTTAGAGCAGCTAGAGCAGCTAGTTGAGACTGCAGTTAATTGCCAGCTCGAAACAAGGGTCGCTAATCGCTAGGTAGCGCATTAATCCCTAGATGGCAACTAGCACGCTAATTGATAGCTGGAAACTAACACACTTATCACTTGCTGGCAGCTAGCGCCGCTAATCGCTTGCTGGCAACCAGAGTGCTGATCGCTGGCTATCTTAAATGCTAACATGAATATAACGATATAATTATTTATTTTTCTACTTTTTCAAACCTACATGGTACAGTGAGTCAGACGCAATGTCAAGGCCATTTTTAAACTATACTACGGTGTGTATTCAAAGACATTTACATTTGTAGAAAAATGCAGATGGAATATGAAGAAATATAATTAAAAAAAAATCACAACCCCCTCTGCGGACCCCCTTGAAGTCGTGCACCCTGTTGAAAATGTCTGGCTTATGATATTTCCAATAGCGTTGTGTGTTAATACAATTTTTAAAAAGCCAAACACAATTAAGATAAGGTGTTTACATGTGTTTTAAAAAGCTGGTTTAAGGCAGTTCATACAATCATTTGGCTTTCTGCGGTGCATGTTCCAAAAAGTTGGCACAAGTCGCAAAAAATACTGAGAAAGTAGAGGAATGCTCATCAAACACTTCACTACAGGTGAACAAGCTAATTGGGAACAGGTGGATGCCATGATTGCATGAAATGCTCAGACATCCACAAACAAGGACGAGGCAAGGGTCACCACTTTGTGAACAAATGCGTGAGCAAATTGTCAAACAGTTTAAGAACAACATTTTTCAACGAGCTATTGCAAGGAATTCAGAGATTCCACCATCTATGGTCCGTAATATCATCAAAAGGTTCAGAAAATCTGGCGAAATGACTGCACGTGAGCATAATAAACATTGAATGCCTGTGATCGTCGATTCCTCAGGCGGTACTGCATCAAAAAGCGACATCAGTGTGTAAAGGATATCACCACATGGGCTCAGGAACACTTCAGAAAATCACTGTCAGTAACTACATTTTGTTGCTACATCTGTAAGTGCAAGTTAAAAACTCTACTATGCAAAGGAAAATACATTTATCAACAACGCCCAAAATACCCCGGCATTGCTAGGCCTAAACTCATCTAAGATGGACTGAATCAAAGTGGAAAGGTGTTCTGTAGTCTGATGAGTCCACATTTCAAATTGTTTTTGGAAACTGTAGACATTGTGTCCTCCGGGACCAAAGACCAAAAGAACCATCCGCATTGTTATAGGCGCAAAGTTCAAAAGCTAGCATCTGTGGGTGTATTAGTGTCCAAGACATGGGTAACTTACACATCTGTGAAAGCTTTTGATTGATTGATTGATACTTTATTAGTAGATTGCACAGTACAGTACATATTCCGTACAATTGACCACTAAATGGTAACACCCGAATAAGTTTTTCAACTTGTTTAAGTCGGGGTCCACGTTAATCAATTCATGGTAGCACCATTAATGCTGAAAGGTACATGCAGGTTTTGGAGCAACATATGCTGCCATCCAAGCAACGGCTTTTTCATGGACGCCCCTGCTTATTTCAACAAGAAAATGCCAAGCCACGTGTTACAACAGTGTGGCTTCATAGTAAAAGAGTGCGGGTACAAGATTGGCCTGCCTGTAGTCCAGACCTGTTTCCAATTGAAAATGTGTGGCTCACTATGAAGCCTAAAATACCACAACGAATATACCTGGACTATTTCTCAGTTCGAACAATAAATATCTTGTTTTTGCAGTGCATTCAATTGAATATAAGCTGAAAAGGATTTGCAAATCATCCCCGTAATGGACAAACGGTATAAAATGGATGGATGGATGGATGCATTCTGTTTTTATTTACAAATTACACAACGTGCTCTGTGTTGGCCCTGCGATGAGGTGGCGACTTGTCCAGGGTGTACCCCGCCTTCCGCCCGATTGTAGCTGAGATAGGCGCCAGTGCCCCCCGCGACCCCGAAAGGGAATAAGCGGTAGAAAATGGATGGATGGACAACGTGCCAACTTCACTGGTTTTGGGTTTTGTATTTCTGTAGTCACATTCAGTCAAATGCAAGAAAACAATGGGCCTAAACACATAATGAAAACCAAATCAATCAATCTATCAATCAATGTTTACTTATATAGCCCTAAATCACTAGTGTCTCAAAGGGCTGCACAAACCACAACACAAACCACTACCACATCCTCGGTAGGCCCACATAAGGGCAAGGAAAACTCACACCCAGTGGGACGTCGGTGACAATGATGACTATGAGAACCTTGGAGAGGACGAAAGCAATGGATGTCGTGCGGTCCTAACATGATACTGTGAAAGTTCAATCCATAATAGATCCAACACAGCCGCGAGAGTCCAGTCCAAAGCGGATCCAACACAGCAGCGAGAGTCCCGCTCACAGCGGAGCCAGCAGGAAACCATCCCAAGAGGAGGCGGATCAGCAGCGCAGAGATGTCCCCAGTCGATACACAGGCAAGCAGTACATGGCCACCGGATCGGACCGGCCCCCCTCCACAAGGGAGAGTGGGACAGAGGAGAAAAAGAAAAGAAACGGCAGATCAACTGATCTAAAAATGGAGTCTATTTAAAGGCTAGAGTATACAAATGAGTTTTAAGGTGAGACTTAAATGCTTCTACTGAGGTAGCATCTCGAACTGTTACCGGGAGGGCATTCCAGAGTACTGGAGCCCGAAATGAAAACGCTCTATAGCCCGCAGACTTGTTTTGGGCTTTGGGAATCACTAATAAGCCGGAGTCCTTTGAACGCAGATTTCTTGCCGGGACATTTGGTACAATACAATCGGCAAGATAGGCTGGAGCTAGACCGTGTAGTATTTTATACGTAAGTAGTAAAACCTTAAAGTCACATCTTAAGTGCACAGGAAGCCAGTGCAGGTGAGCCAGTACAGGCGTAATGTGATCAAACTTTCTTGTTCTTGTCAAAAGTTTAGCAGCCGCATTTTGGACCAACTGTAATCTTTTAATGCTAGACATGTGGAGACCCGAAAATAATACGTTACAGTAGTCGAGGCGAGAAGTAAAAAACGCATGGCTAATGATCTCGGCGTCTTTAGTGGACAGAATGGAGCGAATTTTAGCGATATTACGGAGATGAAAGAAGGCCGTTTTAGTAACGCTTTTAATGTGTGACTCAAAGGAGAGAGTTGGGTCGAAGATAATACCCAGATTCTTTACCGTGTCGCCTTGTTTAATTATTTGGTTGTCAAATGTTAGAGTTGTATTATTAAATAGAGTTCGGTGTCTAGCAGGACCGATAATCAGCATTTCCGTTTTTTTTGGCGTTGAGTTGCAAAAAGTTAGCGGACATCCATTGTTTAATTTCATTAAGACACGCCTCCAGCTGACTACAATCCGGCGTGTTGGTCAGCTTTAGGGGCATGTAGAGTTGGGTGTCATCAGCATAACAGTGAAAGCTAACACCGTATTTGCGTATGATGTCACCTAGCGGCAGCATGTAGATGCTGAAGAGTGCAGGGCCAAGGACCGAACCCTGGGGAACTCCACACGTTACCTTAACGTAGTCCGAGGTAACATTGTTATGGGAGACGCACTGCATCCTATCAGTAAGATGAGAGTTAAAACAAGACAGGGCTAAGTCTGACATACCAATTCGTGTTTTGATACGTTCAAATAAAATATTATGATCGACGGTATCGAAAGCAGCGCTAAGATCGAGGAGCAGCAACATAGATGACGCATCAGAATCCATCATTAGCAATAGATCATTAGTCATTTTTGCAAGGGCTGTCTCCGTGGAGTGATTTGCCCTGAAACCGGATTGAAAGGTTTCACATAGATTGTTAGACGCTTAGTGTTCATTTAACTGCTCCGCAACAATTTTTTTCAAGGATTTTTGAAATAAGGGGAAGGTGAGACACCGGTCGGTAGTTTAGCATGAGGTCAGGATCTAGGTTAGGTCTTTTAAGAAGAGGATGAATAACCGCTTTTTTGAATGCTAGGGGAACAGTGCCCGAGGAAAGTAATAAGTTTAGAATATTTAGCACTGATGGACCTAATAATACAAAGAGTTCCTTGATAAGGACATTCTGCAGTCAAATAAAGGAAATATTCATCAAAGGTTGCATGTGGTGGCCTTATCTCAAGCTAACGCAGCACGTTTCACACTTCACACTTCACACAAGTCAAGGCCGAGCAAAGCTTTTACAAAATTCAGGCAGTAGCACGGACTTCTTGGGAGTTTTCGCCAAGTAATAAAAATGATGGGTGTATATACTGTTTTGTCAAAAGTTCAAATACTTGCACATCTTCTACAGGCTGTCCGTTATATGGATCTATATCACTAATATTTGAGGAGGTTTATTCAAGCAACAACTTGAGACGATTGAGTTAAGGCAGTGGTTCTCAAATGGGGGTACGCGTACCCCTGGGGGTACTTGAAGGTATGCCAAGGGGTACGTGAGATTTTAAAAAAAATATTCTAAAAATAGCAGCAATTCAAAAATCCTTCATAAATATATTTATTGAATAATACTTCAACAAAATATGAATGTAAGTTCATAAATTGTGAAAAGAAATGCAACAATGCAATATTCAGTATTAACAGCTAGATTTTTTTGTGGTCATGTTCCATAAATATTGATGTTAAAGATTTTCTTTTTTTGTGAAGAAATGTTTAGAATGAAGTTCATGAATCCAGATGGATCTCTATTACAATCCCCAAAGAGGGCACTTTAAGTTGATGATTACTTCTATGTGTAGAAATCTTTATTTATAATTGAATCACTTGTTTATTTTCCAACACGTTTTTAGTTATTTGTATATCTTTTTATTCCAAATAATTCAAGAAAGACCACTACAAATGAGCAATATTTTGCACTGTTATACAATTTGATAAATCAGAAACTGATGACATAGTGCTGTATTTTACTTCTTTATCTCTTTTTTTCTACCCAAAAATATTTGCTCTGATTAGGGGGTACTTGAATTAAAAAAATGTTCACAGGGGGTACATCACTGAAAAAAGGTTGAGAACCACTGAGTTAAGGGGGCAAAGAAAGTTTTAATGTCCAGTGACGCTGAACCCCCCACCAGCAGTAAAATGTATATTCCCACAATAAATCCTGCTTTTATCAAGCAAAATATTTCCCATTGAAGCTCTCAAGAAACAATTATTAGTGTTATCAGTACGAAACTCATGACCACCAGGGTTTGACCTTACTATTTCCTTGTGGGAACTAAAGATCAAACGTGTCAAGAGTTACTTTATTAGTCCTGGTAAGAGCCGAAGAAGCATAGCTTTGAACTAATTTATGGTAAATGAATTGAATTTAGATGCAGGCTGGGTTCACCCTGAGAGGCAGACGGGAGAAGAAAAGCACTCACAGATGGTGAGGAGCGATGGATCTCCATTTTCCATCGACAAATGTCAACTAGGAGTCAGATGTTTTTCTAATGAAGTAATCTCCCGGCTGTGCAAAGTAGGAATGATTGGCTTGCAGAGGGTGTAATATACTTGGATGCCACCAGACTCCAGTATTGAGAGCCAACCAGAGAAGAGCACACATGGAGCTGATTCAAAGAGTCACCTGGGCCGAGTGGCCGGTGACACTTTCCGGCTTGAAGTGTCAGAGGATGCAAAAATAAATAAATAAATAAAATAAAATAAAATTAAGTAGGCGGAGCTGGTGAGAGAGGTCGGTAAGGGTGAGGAGCAGAAATGGTAGAAGGAGGGAAGAGGAGGAACATCTGGCACAGCAAGCATATCTCCAGGGAAGATAGCAGCGTCTGTCAGAGACTTCCTGTTGGGTTTTTTTCGCTGAGGCAGCGGTGCTCCCCTGTGGTGCAAATGGAGACAGCATGTGTGCGATGGTGTATCTCATTGCCCTCAAAAGTGGCCTCTTTACTCACTTGCATGTCCGCAAAGCACGTTCAGCCACCAAACAATCCGATTTAACAGCGTAGTGTGCAACGGAAACTGGAGACGGATTCAGCCGGGCAATGAGGGTGTGAACGGACGCAATCAGGATATATATATATTTTTTAAAATCTTTTTGGCATCCGTACTATCACATAAAGGCAAGGGGCAAGGTCTGTCCAAATGAGTTGCTTCGTTGGAAAAAAATACCGCTATCACTTGAATGTAGAATATATGTAGAATATATTTATATTATTCATATATTATATATTGTAAATGTAATATATGCTATAAATTATATTAATTATTATTATTATCGTCTATTGTGAGCTAACTGTGGTGCTGAATTTCCCCCAAGGATCAATAAAGTACTTTCTATTCTATTCTATTCAATTGTTAGTTTTTTCCTTTCTTACGTCTTGTGTTATTTATTTTACCCCATATTTGTTCCCACTGGCGCACCTCATATAATGACAATAAAGTCCATTCTATTCTATTCTATTCTATTCTATGTGATAGTGTTGTTTATAGATTTACGCTACCGCATCAAAAAAAATGCTACCTTACCATTTAGATATCAAAAAAAAAGCTCCCACTGTTGAATGGGTATTAGTCTTACACTTAGACAAACTATTGATCCACAAGGGAAATTGTTCCACACAGTAGTTCACCTACAAAGGATGGAAAGGATAGGGATGGAAAGGATGTTATCAGCCGATAAATGCTTTAAAATGTAATATTGGAAATTATCGGTATCGGTTTCAAAAAGTAAAATTTATGACTTTTTAAAAACGCCGCTGTGTACAAGAACGTGGGGAGAGGTACAGAGCGCCAATTAACCTTAAAGGCACCGCCCTTGCATGCTTGCCAATTCACATAACATTAACGGCTTTTCACACACACAAGTGAATGCACTGTTACAAATATGCGGCACACTGTGAACACACACCAAACAAGAATGACAAACACATTTTGGTAGAATATCCGCACTGTAACACAACATAAACACAACAGAACAAATACCCAGAACCCCCTGCAGCACTAACTCTTCCGGGATGCTGCAATATACTTATTTTGGATGGAGCAGCACTCTTATTTTGAAGACAAGAACTTTACAGGTTGTTACATTTTTTACAGCCGGTAGAGAGAGAAAGTCTGTGTTGAAATAAAAAGTGTTTCTGGCTTCCCTGCAGGCCGTTTTTTTTTTACACACACCAGTCAGCGGTGATCTCTCAAGATCCTCTTTGCCGTGAATGTCAATCAAGCGAAGAAAGTGATGTCATAGTTAAGATTCGTGATCAGTAATTTTTTTGTTCTTTTCTTTTTTTATGACCAGCCATCGACCGACACCCCCTCCGCGATCAACCGGTAGCTCGCGATCGACCCAGTGGGCACCACAGCTGTAAAGTACCATAAACAATTTGTCGATCCCAGAATGAGGACTAAAACCATACATGCATACTTGCCAACCCTCCCAAATTTTCCGGGAGACTCACGAATTTCAGTGCCTCTCCCGAAAATGTCCCGGAACAACTATTCTCCCGAGTTTCTCCCGATTTCTGGCCGGACCTGAGTAAAGACAGCCTGTCGTCACATCGGCTTTCCCCTCCATATAAACAGCGTGTCGGCCCAGTCACGTTACAACATCTACGGCTTTTGGAGCTCAGTGCGCAACTGCACACACAAAAATAAGGAGACTATTATATATGTCTCCCGAATTCGGAGGTCTCAAGGTTGCCAAGTTTGCATACATGTCACCTTTTGGTACCCTGCACAGCAAAGACAATGTCAACAAACAGTGCATTTGGTACATAGATTACAGCACCTCAGGTTTCCTCACCTTGTTTTGCTACATTAAAAGAAAAACAAACATGTTCTTACAACAATGACCTCAAAAGGGATCAGGTCAATCAATCAATCAATCAAAGTTTACTTATATAGCCCTTAATCACAAATGTCTCAAAGGCATCACTCTCTCCTTTAAACCCACCAAAGCTTTCCCAGCTGGATGTCTTGCAAACAAATTAGAGCCAAAGCCATACCTAGATACACTTCAAGTGCAGATAAACCTCAACCACAAAATGTTTATCGCAGACAAGCAGGTACTCACAGAGCCTTTCCTCTTCCTGGTTCGTCTCGCAGCAAGATGACGCCATCTCTACACTCTCCATTGCACCACTACTTCTATTTGTCACGAATGTGATAATACCTCCAGATATCTCCGGGACAGCTGCTGACTGGACTGACTGTGATGTGTGTAAGCCACCGTGTCCTCGCTATTTCTGATGTTCTGCACTGAATTCTTTCCCTGACGGAGAGTAAACACGTCGACTCCGGGGGATCGGCCTTCTGGGGGATTCCATGGCCTCTCGCTGGATTTGTGGAGGATTTGGTTGCGACGGACAACAGAGAGGAGGAAGTCGACATGTCTTTAAGGACGATCCCGAGTGCCCCAGTTCTGAGGCTCAAAACCTGCCATGTCCAATTGAAGGTATCAGCTTACTGATCATGTTCCTTTAACTAACTCAGAAACAACTACATGGCAAGCATCATACCTTCAGTACACTTGTGTATATAATCTGGCTAACAAGCCAAAGAGTCTGGCTGTTTATTCAGAATCAGAATCAGAAATACTTTCATCATCCCTGTGGGGAAATTAAGATTTTCAGCACAAAAGCAGACACACATTACAGGGAGACAGAACAGGATCGCTGACGGGTCTGCCCATCTCCAGTGCCCCTTACAAAAAAGGTGAGGAACAGGTAAACGCTGGGCAGGGGGCCCCTGCAAAGGGGACCAGACTGAGGCCAAGGAAGAAAAAACTCATAGCTATAGCACACATAAGCATGTGTGTAAGAGGGAAACATCAAACATTAAAGAACACACAGGACTTTAAAGACATTAAAACGGCAGAGCTGATGAAACCAGCCATTGACACATACAGCCACAAAAGTAAAACAACAACAACAACAAAATATTTACACTGTGGCTGCCTCTGCGGTGTTCCACGCCATCATCTGCTGGGGTGGGGTGAGCATGGCCAGAGACAGGAGCAGACCCAACAAAGCCACCAACTTTTACTTTTCTTTACTTGTGTGCTCCAAAAATGTCTTCTAGCTGCTGGACATGCTTCATTGTTTTACTTTACCATGACCTGTTCCTCTCTTTTGTTGCAATTCATTGGTTGTGTCAGTATTATGTCACAGTACTCATCTAGTAAACTTTAGCCTGTGACCCTTATAAAGGGAGAGAGGGATGGTTAGTCCCCTATGCTACGGAAACTGCATTTGCAGCTCAATGCCCTCCCGAAGACGGAACAACCATGGTCTATAGGGCATGCCTGTGTTACGGCACAAGCGCAGTCTGCTTCTCCCTCCTCGGCGGGAACACCTAGAAGCTCCGCTGTGAGCTCTGCAAGACACCCCCGCGCTTGCCGCAGCCGGAGGCGATCAGCAATCAGCACACCTGGTCCTGATGAGAGGGAGCTGAATAAAAGACCAGTGGACCCAAGGGTCCTGGCGGGAACTTAGTTCTCTATGGTGGACCGCAAGCCTACTCTAGCTTGATGCTCTCTGTTTTCTCTATGCGTTTTCCCTCTGTGCCTGACGTCCTTGTTTGTCCTCCCTCAGGGCCCTTCCGAGTTGTTAAAAAAATAATCCACTTTTTGACGTCAAAAATAAAAATGGCAGTGCCATGTTGGCATTTTTTGCCATAACTTGAGTTCATTCGTTTTGGAAAACCTTGTAAAATTGTTTGATGCATCCAGCGGGGCATCACAACAGAATCAAGCATAAAAATGTGTTAATTCCACGACTGTATATATCCGTATCAGTTGATAAAGGAATTGGTAATTGAGAGTTGGACAATATCAGAAAATCGGATATCAAGGTTCAAGGTTCAAGGTTTAATGTCCCCGCGGGGAAATTTGTCTTAGGCACAGTGCATCATTGCTTTCTTAACATACACAAAAACAACAGAACAAAAACACAAGCACAGATACAACCACAACCAGACAACTAACATTTAAACATCAGAACATGGAGCTTGATAGACATAGGTGGCACTTTGAAGTAGGCATAAAATCTACAGTATGGAGATAAAGATAAAGTACCAGTGTGCATTGCACTAGAGCTCATGGATAAAGTGCTGTGTGCTAAAGTGCTTAGTTCTAAAGTGCTATGTGCTAAGAAAGTGCTAACCTATGTATTAACATTCTATTGCACATTGTTGGTCAGCTTAATGGAGGCTGGGACAAATGATAATTTAAGGCGGTTAGATTTGCATAGTGGGACCCGGAGTCTTCTCTCTGATGGCAGGGTTCCATATTCAGGGAAGAGTGGGTGTTGTGAATTGGAAATAATTTTTTTAGCTTTTTTCCTAACTGCCTGCTCATAGATGCTCTGTATAGGCTCATATTCTTTCCTCCCTACGATTTTCATTGCCGTTTAATGCATGCCGGCCAGTTTGCTTTTTAGCTTAACGGTTAGGTTGCCGAACCATGAGGTGATCCCGTATCTAATGATGCTCTCTACAATGGCACGGTAGAAAATCATCATGATATGGCTGCTTACGCCGTACTATATTAATCTTCGCAAAAAATATAGCCTCTGTGGCAGTCTATTGCACAGTTTGTCAAGATGTGTCTTCCTGCAGAGAAGATTATCAATATGTACCCCTAAATATTTATGTGAGGATACCTGGGTGATTTCCTGATTCTTGATGACCACTGGCTCATGGTCAGTCACATTCCTCGGATCCAAAACAGTTTCCTGTGTCTTGGTCACACTTAAAATAAGATGGTTCGATATCAGCAAAAAAGCCATTATCGGGCATCTCTACTACACATAGTATCATTTCTCTATAACATGGTTATAAGTTCACCTCTACATAACATTCTATCCTTATTAACATGTAAGAAAGTCACAAAAACAAGTACTAAATACGTTTTGTCATATTCCGGTACGGCGAATTAAAGCATGTTTCCCGACCTGGGGTCACACACGCCCCCCGCCCAGGGAGACCAGCCCCACTATTTGAGAAGGACTGGTATAAAATAAACAGGCAATAGAGACATAAATGTACTATGAGACTTGCTGGGCATAGTGATGCCGGATTCGTTCCTTCGTGGATGCGGTGGGCAAGAACACAGCGTATGGTAAGAAATAAAGATTTATTAAACTAATAAACAGACAATGAACAGAAACACTGGGGCTAGGCAGAAAAGGCAAACAAAAGGCGCTAACATGGGAGCTAGGGAAACAAACAAAAAAACTTACACTTGGCACAAAGGCACAAAAAGGGAAAACAAAAACAACTAGCATGAGAGCTAGGGATAAATAAGGCATAGCGCGAAAGCTAGCGAGTATGAACATAGAAAGCAGTCGTCACTTGTTGCATGTAAGGCAAATTAGGATCAGAGAATAAAGTAACAAAAGGGGCCGGCTTAAATAAGGCAGTAATCAAGAAATAACAGGTGTGCGTCGAAAGCAAGGGGCAGGTGAAAACTAATAAGCAACCATTGTGACCGAACAAACACAGGAAATAAGGAAGTCAAACAACAGAATGTGATATAAAAAAGAACAAAGCTACAACATGTTATGGGGCGGCATAGCTCGGTTGGTAGAGCGGCCGTGCCAGCAACTTGAGGGTTGCAGGTTCGATTCCCGCTTCCGCCATTCTAGTCACTGGCGTTGTGTCCTTGGGCAAGACACTTTACCCACCTGCTCCCAGTGCCACCCACACTGCTTTAAATGTAACTTAGATATTGGGGTTTCACTATGTAAAGCGCTTTGAGTCACTAGAGAAAAGCGCTATATAAATATAATTCACTTCACTTCATGATCCCGGCATCGGATCATAACATGTACCTTTCTAAATGTTGATTTTTAGAATACGCTCCGTTCATGTCGGCACAAGTCAGCAGATGGCCGCACCGTGGTGCAACTGACCATCTGCCTGCCCGTCTTTACACACACACACACACTTACGGCAATTACTGTCTGTCCAGCATGTCCTCTATCATGCAACATCAGGGGCCAAACATCATTAGCGTAGAGAGGGAACTTTCCAAATGAAAGCCTTTCCTCGGAGTAATTAAACTTTGTTGTTTTGCACGACATAGAGTTATGGCTTTAAAATACCTATGTGTTATTTTCCTTTCTTTTCCATCCAGTCAGAGCAAACACTTACATTTGCTTAATGGATGTCTTATGTTTTGTCTGGTGACGGGAAAAAGGTTTGATTGCATCACTTGCCTCATAAAAAAAAGACAATTTACGACCAAGGAATTGTGCCATCTTTCAGCGCGGGGGAGAACGCGTGCTCGGAAAACAGTCGTGACTTCCATGCATGCGAGGGAAATTAGATGGCTGTAGGGCATTGGTGTCAAACTCTGGCCCGCCGTGTAATTTCATTTGGCCCTTGAGGCAATATAAAATTAACATTAAAGCTGGCCCGCCGGTATTGTACAGCGGCGGTGTCGCTGTAACACCGCATTCACTGCTAATACACATACTTGCCAACCCTCCCGATTTTCCGGGAGACTCCCGAAAAACATTCTCCCGGACAACAATATTGGGGGCGTGCCTTAAAGGCACTGCCTTTAGCGCACTCTACAACCTGTCGTCACATCCGCTTTTCCTCCATACAAACAGCGTGCCGGCCCAGTCACATAATATATGCAGCTTCTACACACAGGTATGTGAATGCAAGGCATACTTGGTCAACAGCCATACAGGTCACAATGAGGGTGGCCGTTTAAACAACTTTAACACTGTTACAAATATCTGCCACACTGTGAACCCGGACCAAACAAGAATGACAAACACATTTTGTGAGAACATCTGCACCGTAACACAACATAAACACAACAGAACAAATACCCAGAACCTCTTGCAGCAATAACTCTTTCGGGACGCTACAATATAACCCCCCCCTCCCCCCCTCATTTATTTTAAAATGTATTAGCCTGTGGAAAAAGTTAATGTTGATATTTACCTCAGAAGGCTGCAAATAGAAAAGAGGCATTACTTTTTTTATTAAAATTTTATTTAATATGCCATTGATGTTTTTTCTTTTGTTTTTTGAAAGTTGATTTTGCAATATTAAGTTATATTAGCGTTGCTTGTTCCATATTCAGTGTTAAAGCAAATCAGTGTAGCAAACTGAGCAATAATTATTGATATTTTTTTTAATTATTATTATTATTATTATTTGAAACTCGATTTTGCATGTCACTATAAATTTATATAAGCCTTACTTGTTCAATATTTAATGCAAAATTGTTTGGGTCCCTATTAAAAGGTTCATTTGTTCAACCGTGGCCCGCGGCTTTATTCTGTTTAAAATTTTGTCCCACTCTGTATTTGAGTTTGACACCCCTGGTGTAGGGGGAAGGGTTTCACAGCAGCTATGGGATTTAACAGCATGTTTAAAAGGGGACAAAGGTCTTTCAGCAGTGGTGGGAAACTTCTTTAACCTTTGACCCCCCCAGATGCTCAATGTAAACTTCAACTTCCTCACGTGGGTTAGAGGGAACCCCTGAGTGTCACGTTTATACCTCAAGTACTCTTTCAATAAACTAATATCACTGTAAAACATCAAACTCCTTGAGATATTAAGTTGAAATGAGTGGAAACCAGGACATGACTGACAACATGATGCTGAACAGCGTTCACCTGTCACACACTGCCTCTTAGTGGCGTGTCTGGGAAGTGCGCCTGACAGATGCCACTATAGTTTGACTGCAGGATGTGTTTGACCTAAAAAAAAACAAAAAAAAAACACATATGCCAACAGTCCGCTGGCTATTGGATTATTTAATTTATTTTGGCGGCAAAGCCAAATACTTCATCCGTCAACAAATTGAATCGAAACAAGTGAGTCATTTAAAATCAGGTTGACAACAGAGCAAATATCTCCCACAACAGCTTTCCTGATGTTTTACAACCTTTATTTTCTATTTTTCAACCAATTGACATGCACAAAAAAAAAAATCTAATATTCCCAGCATGAGGAAGCAGGACAAATAATTGCCGCCATTAACAGTTTTCAAGTATTTAAACATATTGTACCCACTTTATTGTGGTTCTATATCAAATGCAACAAAACCGTGGTCCACATTGCAATGCCCTAATCAACAGAGAATATTGGCAATGCATCAAAGCCTATCCAATATGGAACTAATTCCCATTTTCAGGAAAAATGAGCAATAAAGTCAGACACAAGTTACTCATTTAAGTGAGCATCAAAGGTTTAACTCTGCTTTGCTTCTCTAAGACTCTGCAGTTACTCAGTGAACTTACATACTATCACGTGTTATCAAAGATGAAATATATTACAGTTCACATTGATTACTTTGTTTACACTTGCGTGCCAATGAACAGAAATAGGTCGAAAAAGCTCATATACAACAAAAGGTAGTTTTCATTTGCAGTTCATCCATCCACTTTTGACCGCTTATTCCCTTCGGAATTTGAATCGATACAGTACCAATACCGGTACTTAACGGTACCAATTTGAGTCTGAACCTTTGTGTGTATTCATATGTTAATAAATTTTAAGTTAAAGTTAAAGTACCACTGATCGTCACACACACAGACGAGGTGTGGTGAAATTTGTCCTCTGCATTTGACCCTTTCCCATGTTCACCCCCTGGGAGGTGAGGGGAGCAGTGAGCAGCAGAGGTGCCACGCTCAAGATTCATTATGTAAATTTAACCCCCAATTCCAACCCTTAATGCTGAGTGCCCAATAGGGAGGCAATGGGTCCCATTTTTATAGTCTTTGGTATGACTCGGCCGGGGTTTGAACTCACGACCTTCTAGTTTCAGGGCCGGACACTCTAACCACAAGGCCACTGAGCAGGTTTTCATTTCTGTTTTTACTTTGTGTAATAATAACATTTATTTTCTTCATTTAACATTTAAAACTGAGACATTAATAATAACTTGATTTATTACACTTCTGAGTATCATTTGCAAGTACAGTAGACTTTGCATGCAGTTACAATTTGAAGACTTTAGATGGCAGTAGTGGATTGACTGAGGTGTGTTGCCCAGCCGGGAAGTAGTCTTTGCCATGAAGTTGAAAGTGCCAGTCTTGTCTTTTGTTGCACTCTAAAAAGTGCTCTAATGTACTTAATACACAGCATCTGTTTGATCGTAATGTGAATCTTAGTCATATTTTTCATTACCAAATTTGTAGGTATTAAAATTGCCATGTGAACGTGCTAATACTAATCAGTAGCACATGGCAAATCCTGCATAAATTATCGAGCTGGCGGATTTGAGAAATGGAGCCCTATTAAAATATGGTACCGCTTGATTTCATGTAAATCGATACCCGGTAGTGCCATGGGACTTTGGCCAGTACCTGTAAAACCATCGCATTCGCATTCCGAACTGTGACTAACTTATTTTGACACAAATAAGTAGCATGTCAAAATGTTACTTAAAACACTGCGTCTTCAGGTAATAACAGGTTAATAATACTTATGATAGAGACAGTGTGATACCAGTATGTTTTAGAAAGTGGTATATATTTGAGACAAGGCCACCATACCGGTATTTTTGTATGTGCCGTTGTTACGGCCGTTTAATCTTCTCTACGCCTGACGAGCGAAGGGGCGGTGCCAACTTCTCGACTCTAAAGTGATGCAACGCTTTGGAAAACGACTGCATTTGGCGAGTGGTGAGTGACTACAGATTTATTTACACATGCACCAATTTGCTATATATTTCCTTGTTGCGATGTTATTACTAATCTCATCTGTTTATGTTAACTTCTGTTAGCAACTTAGCACAGAAGCTAATGATAGCTCCGCTCTGCTGCTCGCTCGGTGTGTCAAATGCTTAGCTTAGCTCGGAGAGGTCAAATGTACGGCCCGAGGGCTGGATGACACCCGCGAACAGGTTTTATCTGGCCTGCGGGATGAGATTGCCATGTATCATAATTAACATGAAATATTTTAATAAAAGTAACTGTCACGGTGCCTGCAGACAATCCGCAATCAGCACACTTAACACGTACTGAGCGAGCTGTCTTTATAAGCCGGCACAACCCGCCATGCTGCGCCGGAATATAACCTTCTGTTCGCTTACAGTAAGCTACGTCCTGCTTGATGCAATCCAGCTCTCTCTGTGTTTCCCCCTTTGTGTTTTCAGTGTGTGTTTTCTTGTGTCGTCCCCGCAGCACCCTCCGTCGCCTTGAAAGTGAGCTTTGCGTCTCAGTTTTCCCTAGTTCTCCCTCTGGACTCTGACTGCCTCCCTCGATCCTTGACTTCCCCCGCATTGTACTCAGATCTGCAGACTTCTCTCTCCCCTGGTCTTCCTAGGCTCTCGTTCAAAATTTACGGTAACACTCAACAGCTAATCTACACACATAGTCTTACACTATGCACACTCTTGGATTTTGTCACACTCCATTTCCTTAGTTAGTATAGTTAGTATTGTTTGATTCTTTTATATATATATATATATATATATATATATATATATATATATATATATATATATATATATATATATATATATATATATATATATATATATATATGGACATATATATGTATATATATATATATATATATATATATATATATATATATATATACATATATACAATAAATATTAGAGCTACATCGCCTCCTGTTGTCTGTGCCGCCATCTCCCCTTAGTCAAACATAACAGTAACAGCTGTTCTAAATGTGGCCACTGGATGTTGCAATAGCAATTATTTGTATCTTTGTAGATGATGCTACATCTGTACAAAATAAATCATATGATGTTAATCCATCAGTCGAGGAAAATGAGCAAACTACATATATAACATACTGTAATTTGACTTTGATATAATTATTTCATCTTGATAGACAACAATGAGTTGACTGATGAACACTATGACATAATTTTTTCAGAAAATATAAATAACAACAAATACATGCTTAACCGCAACATGTACTGTAAGTGTAAAAAAAAAAAAAACTAACAACATTATGATTTTTACATTTGTGCTTGTTCTATTTTTAAACAAAGAAAACAATCTGAAGAAGTCTTTATTTTCAAGTTATCGTGCCGTGATTTTACCTGTCCAGCCTACTTGTAAGTAGATTTTTCTCCAAGTGCCCCCCGATCTAAAATGAGTTTAACACCCCTGGCTTAGCTTGAAAGTGCCTCTTTTGCCTCTCAAATAAATCTGAGGTTGACCGGCATCCCTAAAGGGACTTCAAATCTTCCAGTACATTCCAGAACCGATAAATGTTTGGGATGAGTAAATTAATTGCAGTCGCACATTTTCTTATTCAAATGTCAAATCCGAGAATTCCAGTCCAACTTCCTGAGATCTTGTCTCACAATGTGTGACGACTGCAGTGAGAAACCTGACCACCTTCCAGAACTGTTGCTGTCGTCAGAAGATGGCAACAAGTCGTGTAATTACAGCCGTGGAAGATTGACCTCCAGTCTGACTGCGCCTGAAGGCAAATGTTGGTGTAGATGAAAAAGAAGGAACTAAAACAACACAACTTAAAATTCTGAGGCCTACAAGTGACTCTGTGCCCTTTCGTGAACTTCAGGCATGCGGAAACAAATCGCTCTTCTTTCCGCGTTGGCCCCGCCTCCTTACTTTCAAAAGGTCAACGCAAAGAAGAGACAAAAGGCTCTGCTTGATGCTGCAATTAGGAAAACAAATCCAACACAACGTTTTCGGCCAACATCAGGACACATTTCAGGTCTGCAACTGAGACAAAACCAGGATTGTTTTTTGTAAAACATTTCTCAGAATCGCTAGTTTAGTCTCACAATGTGCATTTATTATTATTATTATTAGTAGTAGTAGTAGTAGTAGTAGTAGTAGTTTTATTCCAACTCCATCTCTGACTGTATTCTTTTCTATATTCGTATAGACAAGAGGGATCTTCAACATTTTTCAGGCCAAGGACCCCCAAAATGATGAAGAAATAAAGCAGGGACTTGTTTTATCGTATATAATTGTGGGCGGCGTGGCTCAGATGGTAGAGTGGCTGTGCAAGCAACTTGAGGGGTTCCAGGTTCGAGACCAGCTTCCACCATCTTAGTCACTGCCGTTCTGTCCTTGGGTAAGACATTTTACCCACCTTACTCCCAGTACCACTCACAGTAGTTTAAATATAGTTTAAATATGTAGATATTGGGTTTTACTATGTGAAGCGCTTTGACAAAAAGCACTATATAAATATAATTAACTTCACTTCATATTGAATTATAGTGGTCCTTTTTTAAGGACCTCTGCTGTTCAACATAATTTGTATACTATTTGTATTACTATTTTTTTTTTTACTTGACATCCATACTTCATATATACATACAGCGTATTTCAGATGTTCATACTTGAAACTTTTGATTGAAACTAAAACTGAACTGACTACAATGTAATGCTGGACAACAGCAAAGACTTCCAGCGTGTGGAGCTGACGGCGTCCACAAATTACATCCGTACATGACATGACAATGTCCATACAAAAAAAGATAGCAACAACTTAAATATTTTTAATTGCTAAAACAAATCAGGTTGGGAAAATAGCGCTCAAAAGAAGACATGAAACTGCAACAGGAAAATACCAAAGAAACAGGAAAAGCCACCAAAATAGGAACGCAAGACAAGAGCTAAAACACTACACACAGGAAAACACCAAAAACTCAAAATAAGTCACAGCGTGATGTGACAGGTGGTGACAGTACACCTACTTTGAGACAAGAGCTATAGTGATGCATGGTTGGTTATGGTTTAAATTCCTTTCCAACAATTGCAATTTTTTAATGATTTCTGCTGGTGGTGTGCCTCTGGATTTATTCAAAGAAAAAAATGTGCCTTGGCTCAAAAAAGGTTGAAAAACACTGCTCTACTGACCACAGATTAACAGTTTGACTACTGTAATGTCCATCTTCCATGTCTTCAGGAACTGTTATTATTACCACTTAGTAGAAAATGATGAAGAAATTACGTTTGAATTGATGCTCTAGCAATGCAAGTGCCATTTTCCTGTTCCAGCGCAATGCGTAAACAAATACAAAAAATAAAAATACCAAAAAAATCCCTAAAATGGCACAAACTCAATAGTTTGCCATCATTTCAATGCGGCTCTGGTCGCAGGGTTAGCCCGAGGTCATAATATTTTTATAACTTTCAAGTAACCTCAAATATGTGCGTTTTCCACTAATTACAGGGCTTTCATTGCTCACAAAATCCTACTAAATTCTTGTGTTGACAGTCCTAGTCATGAGAACCAAAGCGACATGCAGCACTTTGTCCGCTCTGTTCCGTGATCGCCATTAGTTGATTGACTGATTGAAAAGTTTGACATTGTTATGTCCTGGTGATCATGTTTAGTTTGGCTATGTTCTGTTTGGTTTTTGGATTTTGTCAGTTCCTGTTTTTTCACTCCCTGCCTTGTTTCCATGACAACCTATTAGTTTTCACCTGCCCTCATTTCACGCACCTGATTCATTTGGACTCATGCACCCGTTGTCAATCACCACAGCACAATTTAAGCCTGCAGTTGAAGGGGCAGTCAGCCTGGCGACATCACCCTCTATACACCCTTTTAATTCATGCTGATTCTGTCAAGACTTGGACTATGGTGTGGATTGTTTTCCCGAGGTGCGAAGCAACTGGAGCGACACGGCTCATCTTTTAATTTTAACACTCAAAAGTACTACAAAAACACAAGGTATAAACAAAAACTCGCACAAAGGTATAACTATGGACATAAAACAAAACTTGCAAACTGTGGCATGAATAAAGAAAACTTACTTGGAACAAAAAAAAGAGCATGAAAAAGAGCAGCATTAATGACAAGGGTGTATAGAGGGGGATGTCGCCAGGCTGACTGCCTGGCAACTGCAGGCTGAATATTGATGTGGTGATTGGCAACGGGTGCATTAATCCAAATGAACCAGGTGCGTCACATGAGGACAGGTGAAAACTAATGGGTTGTCATGGAAACAAAGCAGGGAGTGAAAAAACAGGAACTGACAAAATCCAAAAAACCAAACAGAACATGGCCAAACTAAACATGATCACCAAGACATGAGAAACATCTCAAATAATTTAATCCATGTAATGCTTCGAAAAGGCATATGGTTGGCACAAAAAGCCAAAAGGCTTGTTTCCATTGTGGTCCATTAACTATTCATCACATTTGATACATTCAATAATAAAAGATAAATATAAAAAATGATGTTAAAAATGTATAAATGATGTGCATATATACAGTATAAACAAACGTCAGGTGATTTGAAAAACAATATAAACAAAACATGAAGGTGTGGGGGTGGATTATATACACTATGTACATGAAAGTGGTTTACCGTGACAGAGAGGTGATCACCACATCCTACTACCATGCATGTACAGCAACAACAAGCTCAGAGATACAAAGTCTGTTGTCTGAACTTAGAAGCTGCATTTCTACTGCTGTGGGAAATGACTCTTGTCCGAAAAAAGTTGATAACACACAATGTGTATTGTCCGAACTATCACATGTATGCCTAAACTGGGCCGTGTGTGTGTGTCCCGAGCCCCATTTCATGCTGACATTTGACACGAACTTCCCGGTATTTTCTCTGTGACGCTTTGATCGGAGCACGCTGTGCTGGGTCTCTCGGAAGGTGACTAACTTGGATCACATGACCCCCGGGAGAGGAAGAGGAAGAAGGAAGGAAGTATGCGCCTATTTGAGTGTGTGTGTGTGTGTGTGTGTGTGTGTGTGTGTGTGTGTGTGTGTGTGTGTGTGTGCGTGCGTGCGTGCGTGCGTGCGTGTGTGTGTGTACGAGAAAGAGACCAAGTCAGGGACACATGAAGTCATTTCCTCTTAGGGGAATTGAATGGTCAGAAGACGGGGTGATGTAATAGAAGAAAGGCAAACAAACGGAAAAAAAAAAAACTTGTGCTACCAGGTGTTGTGAAGGTGACGTCTACTAAACCAGGGGTGTCCAAACTTTGTGACTTGAATTTGGGCTGAAAAAATTGGCGGGAGGTGTGTGTATATATATATTTAAATACACAAATTATTAGCCTACACACACACCGACACGGACACACACTCACACGCACACATATATATATATAAATAACGTATTTGTGTAAGGACTGGTGGGCATTGTGGTGCCGGGTTCGATTCTCCCGAGGATGCGTTGACGTGAACACAACAAAGGTAGGATCTTAAAATATTTATTCAACAAAAAGAGAGCTCTGAACAGATATACTGGAGCTAATAAAAGGCAAACCAAAAACGCTAGTATGAAAACTAGGAAGTAAAAATAGACAAACTAAAATGGCACGTTGGCACAAAAAAAGAAAACAAATCATAAGTATGTAAACTGGAAAAAACAAGTGGCTTAGCGTGAGAAGCTAGCGAGAATAGAAATACTTGTGTGAAAGCAAATGGTCAAAATCCAGACGTACAGTTGCGTGAGAGCAAACTATGAACCCAGAAAGAATAATGAAAAGGGACAGGCTTAAATAGGGAAGTAATCAAAAAGTGACAGGTGTGCAGAAACCGTGATTAGCAGGTGGGATCAATGAGCAACCATGGTGACTGACTAAACAGGAAGTAAGAGGGTAGAACGACGGAGTGATACAACAACTGGAAGTATAAACAATAATATGTGGTGATCCAAGTAGTGGATCGCAACAATTTGTACATATATATATATATATATATATATATATATATATATATATATATATATATATATGTGTATATATATATATATATATATATATATATATATATGTATATACATATATATATATATATATATATATATATATATATATATATATATACATATGTGTGTGTGTGTGTGTGTGTGTGTATGCATATTTATATATCTATATTTTGTATTTTAATGTTTGGGGAGATTTTCCATTATATTTTTATTAGAGAATAATATCAGACTGGCGATATTATCAATGTTAGGCGATATTATGCTTTAAAATGTGATATCGGAAATTATCGGTATCGGATTCAAAAAGTTAAATTCATGACTTTTTAAAACGCCACTTTACGGAGTGGTACACGGACATAGGGATAAGTATAGAGCACCATTAAACCTTATAGGCACTGCCTATGCGTGCCGGCCCAGTCACATAATATCTATGTCTTTTCACACACACAAGTGAAAGCATGGCATACTTGATCAACAGCCATACAGGTCACACTGAGGGTGGCAGTATAAACAACTTTAACACTGTTACAAATATGTGCCACACTGTGAACCCACACCAAACAAGAATGACAAACACATTTCGGGAGAACATCTGCACCGTAACGCAGCATAAACACAACAGAACAAATACCCAGAACACCCTGCAGCACTAACTCTTCCTCAATGTTTTTTTTTTTTTTAAAGATTTTGCAGAACAAAAACCTACTTTTATGTATAGCAAAGGACAAAATGCGGAGAAAAATTTCCCTTGAATTAATTAATTAGTTAAATTCAAATATGTTAGGCGATTTTTCCCTTTTTTTTAACTGTTTGGAAATGATTCAAAAATTTCAGTTTCACCTGTGTTTTATATTTTATATCGGAGGTTTACGTGGATATTTTCTCAATTTCATGTAAGTGCCTACATGTACAAGTACTGTAGGCTTCTTTAGACAGCTCCTCTGCTGGCCGCAGCCAAGTAGTGCACTCCATTTTGCCTCACTTGGTACAAAATATGCAGTTCATGCTGACTTTAAATTCTGCCAAAGAAAATGCATCAAAATTGCATGAACGAGCCGTTATGGTTTCCTGCTTTAGGGCGAGTTGAACCTTAGTTTCATTGTTACAGTATGATTATGTTCATCAAATGTCCAGGCTGAGCTAAGTGAATCCAGACAAATAAAGACTTAGTCTGAGAAAAGGGTATCACTACCAGCAATGACTGATGTTTGTGGCGACACTGGAAAGTGGTATCTAGGCATCCTTAACGACCTAAAACCACTAAAACCAACCACAGAAGCTTTGAGAAATTAAAGCAAGACGTGTATCAAACAGTGTCTTTATGTTAGAGGGTATTATATTCAAATAAACAGTTTATGTAATTTTGTCATGTCAATAGCAACAGTTACTAACGACAGTGCACAGGGTCTGGAAGTGATGTCGGACGGCAACAAGCCCAGTGCATTCTGGTTATTACATCCATCCATCCATCCATTTTCTACCGCTTATTCCCTTTCGGGGTCGCGGGGGGCGCTGGCGCCTATCTCAGCTACAATCGGGCGGTTATTACAGGGTCTCTTAAAAACAACATCGCATTTACTCAACGACCATCATCATCACCCTGTCGGTACCGCAACAGCTAATTATAAAAGACTTGGACGTGCTGCTAATATAAGTATGACAACACCAGCATTAAACTGTAATTGCAAACACAACATTATGTCGTTATATCATATCAGCAGGCATGACAGTTAATGGAATAGCATTAATGAGAGGGTTGAAAGAAGGATATGCTTATTTGTGTTGTGTGGTAATTATGTGGTATTTAAATACAGTACAGGCTTTGTACACCTTTTCCATAAACAAATTCAAGCACTTTTTAAGAACTTTCAACATAAAATTTCCAGTTTTTCCAGTACCCTTCAATAAGCGAAAACCAGTGTGAATCAATCCATAGCCTTGTTGTTTGAGGTCACCAAATGCTGTCTGTAGGAAAAATACTGAAAATCTGCTAAAACCTAAGCCTAAAATTGAGCCAGCAGTTAATTAACTGAATGGGGCATAGAAAATGAAGCAGTGTTTCTGTAGACCAGTGGTCCCCAACCTTTTTGTTCAACGCTCGATAATTTGTCCCGCGGCCCGGGTGGGGGGGTCGGGGGGTGTCCTTTTTTTTATTTGTATTTTTTTTTTATTTGTCATGAAAAAAGGACATTTTTGTCATGAAAAAGGGAGGTTGTTGTGCTTGGTGCACTAATTGTAAGCGTATATTGTGTATTTTATGTTGATTTAATAAATTAATTTTTTTTTTTTGTTGTTGTTTTTTTGTAGTAAAAATTAATAAAAAATTATTCTGCGGCCCGATACCGGACCACTGCTGTAGACTATTCAATGTCATTGGTGTTTGCAAACATTGTTTACTTGTTTGTTTGTATCATAATTCATGCATACATCATGTTCATTAAAACAACAACCTCCCGGCATGATGGACCGATGCACTACTGTCCTCTTGGGGGTGACACGGAGCCGTATATACAGCCCTGGCATGACAACAACCTAATGTAAGGGCTCGTGCAAAGCCAACAACCTAATGTAAGGGCTTGTGCAAAGCCATCAAGAGTGTAGCTTTCATTATTAAGGAAACTTTATTTATTTGTTTCCATTTTATAATTAACCTGCTGAGTCAGACTGCCGATAAATATGCAGAACATTTCCAAGCACTTTACCCAAAATTCAAGTATTTTTCAAACCTTGAAAACACAACATTATAATCCAAGCATTTTCAAGGTTTTTAAGCACCCATACGAACCCTGTGTATACTGTAGCGCTTTAATATATCTGGAATGATACCCAAAGCGCTCTACATTTTGCATCACATTCACCCATTCACAGAACACCTTCACACATTGATGGCGGATATGCAGGCATCACACAAAGATGTGATGCTGAGTCTGCTGGTGTGGTGGCGAGATTAGAAAAGCAGCAAGAAGCAGTGACGATGCAAGTAAAATAATAATAAAAAAGCTGACAGAATCACAGTGTCTGGTTAAGAAGTCATGGAAAATGTGATAATAGGTTTCTATCCAGTGGCTTTCCATTTTTCCTACAGCCCTGGATGAAAATCTGGAATCCCTCCCGGTGAAACAAAAAGAGTATTAAAAGTCTTTAAGATGAATTAGATAAACAAACCCCGTTTCCATATGAGTTGGGAAATTGTGTTAGATGTAAATATAAACGGAATACAATGATTTGCAAATTCTTTTCAACCCATATTTAGTTGAATGCACTACAAAGACAACATATTTGATGTTCAAACTCATAAACGTTGTTTTTTTTGTTGCAAATAATAATTAACTTAGAATTTCATGGCTGCAAGACGTGACAAAGTAGTTGGGAAAGGGCAAACATGAGTAAAAAACTTCTGTCTAGCAAAACTGGTGATTGTCTCTTGTACAATCCAGGCTAAAACTAACTCTTTGTCATCCGTCATAACAACACTCTCTCACTTGCACCAACACATGCACTCACGGCCACTCATATCCAACACCACATCCGTCCATTTTCTACCGCTTGTCCCTCTCGGGGTCGCGGGGGATGCTGCACATGGGCGGAAGACAGGGTACACCCTGGACAAGTCGCCTCCTCATCACAGTGCCAACACAGATAGACAGACAACATTCACACTCACATTCACACACTAGGGACAATTTAGTGTTGCCAATCAACCTATCCCCAGGTGCATGTCTTTGGAGGTGCGAGGAAAACGGAGTACTTGAACTCAGGACCTTCGTATTGTGAGGTACATGCACTAACCCCTGTACCACCGTGCTGCACCCAACACCACATATAAAGTGTAAGTTCCAGGTCTTGACACTATGACTCCTCAATTCTACTGTCACTAATTAAGAATATTAATGTATCATGAATTGTCCTTACTAGATTACAGAAATGCTCATAAAAATATATATTTTACGGACAGGAAGTTACAGAAAGTTACACGTCATTGTGCAACATGTGAATGTTTTAAGGGGAACTAAATGTGATCTTTCAAAGGGGTACATTTTTTTTTCCAAAGCAGGACCTCAACCCAGACATACCATACTAGTACAAAGCTCATGAAAAACAAGATTTTGTTGTAATTTTCATTGTAAGTGGGCCAGATATTACAAAATAATCGCATGGAAATGACTTTTGTCATTTCATTATAATAATGAGACTTTTAACCTGTTATGATGCCAGGTTTGAGACAGGTGTGCTGCTTTTATGGCCACAGTTTGCACGTCTGATGTTGCTCACATTTACTCCAAGGAGTTTTTGCGTTTGCTCACTAATGTGAAAAATGAGAGAGATCATTGGATGCCATATATCACATACAACTACAGATGCATATCGTTAAGATTTTATCAATACAATACCCTTACCGATATTCCTTATTGATACCGGTATTTTTCGGTACTCTTATCAATAATTTACGTAATTTGTGGAAATAAAGATGTGGAAAAAATGCATTTTAATTAGCATTTCTATTAGCACAAGAGGTTGAACATCCCCAAACTGTCACGTTGATTTTTTGACAAACCCCAAGATGCAGAGAAGGTGGCAGGCATTGTGCAAAAAAACATCATTTTAATTCCAAAAATAAAAAAATAAAGAATAAACACAAACCAGAAACTGGGAGGACAAACTGGAAACAGGGAACAGGGATCCAGCAAACAGGAACTAGGAACAAACAAACTGGAAGCAGGGAACAAAAAGACAGTAAGCTACAAACAGCTACCAAATATATTTTACCACTACCGCTATACTGATATCGACACGACCAGTAGGAATGTCAAGTAGAAACGACAATAATCCAGCCCAGACTGGAGGAGAAAGCAGGTCTAAATAGTGTCTGGCTGATTGACACCAGGTGTGGCCAGGTGGCAATCAGCCACAGCTGTGGGGACACAGCACTCAGGGAGACAAACAGGAAACAGAACCAAAATAAGAGTGCTAACAGGAACTAAAGACAGGAAACAAAGACAAATGCAGAAGAAAAACTAAGACATAGTTAAACTGTCAGGGACAAGCCTGACACAAACATGATACCGAGGATTTGGTAGTGGTTTGTGTTGTGGTTTGTGCAGCCCTTTGAGACACTAGTGATTTAGGGCTATACAAGTAAACATTGATTGATTGATTTAATAATACACTGTAACACCTCAGAGCAAGGAAGTCTATGTGTGCAGTGCAATGTGAAATGCAGATACATCATATTATTGTAAAGAGCACACAGATCCATCACTGTGTTTCTATTCATTACAAATACACTCAGTTAAAAAAAAATATCTATATATGGCATTATGGTGCAGAGAACATACCTTTTACATGATATATCATATGAAATATATCAGATAAATCAATACAATGAATTAGCATGTTAGGTGGGTCTGCATTTCGTAACAACAGATTACATGTGTTGAGTGACGGGCCGGAGGCAATATTGAGTGTTGACAGCTCCCAATGTATTTGTGCATTACATAAACAAAATGACTCAGTAAGCAAGTATAATGCTCGATTGTCCAGTTTGTCGTCAAGAGACAGAACTATCCATCCATCCATCTTCTTCCGCTTATCTGAGGTCGGGTTGCGGGGGCAGCAGCCTAAGCAGGGGAGCCCAGACTTCCCTCTCCCCAGCCACTTCGTCTAGCTTTTCCCGGGGGATCCCGAGGTGTTCTCAGGCCAACCGGGAGACATAGTCTTCCCAACGTGTCCTGGGTCTTCCCCGTGGCCTCCTATCGGTTGGACGTGCCCTAAACACCTCCCTAGAGAGTCGTTCGGGTGGCAGCTTGACCGGATGCCCGAGCCACCTCATCTGGCCCCCTTCGATGAGGAGGAGCAGCGGCTTTACTTTGAGCTCTTCTCGGATGGCAGAGCTTCTCACCCTATCTCTAAGGGAGAGCCCCGCCACCTGTCGGAGTAAACTAATTTCGGCCGCTTGTACCCGTGATCTTATCCTTTCGGTCATGACCCAAAGCTCATGACCATAGGTGAGGATGGGAACGTAGATTGACCGGTAAATTGAGAGCTTTGCCTTCCGGCTCAGCTCCTTCTTCACCACAACGGATTGGTACAACGTCCGCATTACTGAAGACGCCGCACCAATCCGCCTGTCGATCTCACGATCCACTCTTCCCTCACTCGTGAACAAGACTCCTAGGTACTTGAACTCCTCCACATGGGGCAGGGTCTCCTCCCCAACCCGGAGATGGCACTCCACCCTTTTCCGGGCAAGAACCATGGACACAAACTTGGAGGTGCTGATTCTCATTCCGGTCGATTCACACTCGGCTGCGAACCGATCCAGTGAGAGCTGAAGATCCCGGCCAGATGAAGCCATCAGGACCACATCATCTGCAAAAAGCAGAGACCTAATCCCGCGGCCACCAAACCGGAACCCTTCAACGCCTTGACTGAGACAGAACTAACTGAAATACATTTAAGCAAGATGTCTTTTAATGACAGGCAAAAGTGGCGCAATGGTGTGACGTCAGACGGCAACCAGAGCCCTGTCGGTCGCAGCGGATGATATCTTTCTTCAAAGCAGCTTTATGGATTATTATCCAACTCCATTTTTTACTTTTTTGAGTGGATTAATTTTAGCCTGTGGATTAATAGTTCGCTATGAGGATGGTTGTTAAAACGCATACGTGACTCGCTGTGAGTAAAGTGCGTTCACTTCAAACTGACACAGAGTGGGTGACTCTAAGGAATTTTTGAGGAGGAAATATTGTGGTGTTGTTTTGGGAAGGCGTGGCGTGGTGGGTAGACCAACCGTGCAAGAAGAGCGGCCGTGCCATAAACTTGAGGGTTTCAGGTTTGCTCCCTGCTTCTTGCCATCCAAATCACTGCCGTTGTGTCCATGGGCAAGACACTTCACCCTTACCCCCAGTGCCACTCACAATGGTGAATGAATGATAGATGGTGGTCGGAGGGGCTGAAGGCACAAATTGTCAGCCACGCTTCTGTCAGTCTACCCCAGGGCAGCTGTGGCTACAAATGTAGCTTACCACCACCTTAGTGTGAAAGTGAGCGCTTTGAGTATCTAGTTCAGTGGTTCTCAAATGAGGGTACGCGTACCCCTTGGGGTACTTGAAGCTATGCCAAGTGGTAAATGAGATTTTTTTTTTAAATATTCTAAAAATAGCAACAATTCAAAAATCCTTTATAAATATATTTATTGAATAATACTTCAACAAAATATGAATGTAAGTTCATAAACTGTGGAAAGAAATGCAACATCGCAATATTCAGTGTAGACAGCTAGATTTTTTGTGGACATGTTCCAAAAGTATTGATGTTAAAGATTTCTTTTTTTGTGAAGAAATGTTTAGAATTAAGTTCTTGAATCCAGATGGGTCTCTATTACAATCCCCAAAGAGGGCACTTTAAGTTGATTATTACTTCTATGTGTAGATATCTTTCAACAAGTTTTTAGTTATGTTTATTTCTTTTTTTCCAAATAGTTCAAGAAAGACCACTACAAATGAACAATATTTTGCACTCTTATACAATTTAATAAATCAGAAAATGATGACATAGTACTGTATTTTACTTCTTTATCTCTTTTTTTCAACCAAAAATGCTTTGCTCAGATTAGGGGGTACTTGAATCAAAAAAAAATTCACAGGGGGTACATCACTGTAAAAAGGTTGAGAACCACTGATCTAGTTGATAGAAAAGCGCTATATAAATCGAATTATGTTACAAACCTTTGTGTGGTGTTGGTTCCTTATTTGTCGCTAATCAAAGCTGATTTAATGTGTAGCAGTGGTAGTTGAACTGATTGTGACAGCCTGTCATAATGACGTCGGTCAGCTGGATGAAAAAAATACTGATAGCAGTATCATTAGTCGAGAATCTTCACAGTCCTCATGGACCGACCTTATTAAAAACCGGTACCAGAAAATGCCGGTACACCCCTACATACAACAATGTGACTTTAAGAAGTGAAACAAGAAGACACAAACATTGGGAACACTAACATAGCTATGTAAATGAAGTGCAAACATTGGTCACATTTTAACAACAACACCATGCTAGGTTAGTCTATTCGCTGGAGAAAAACTGAATGATCATACTTTCCGCTCCCACATCTGTAGCTGACTGGCAAACAATTAGTAGAGCTCCAGGTCTAATTCTAAGATGTGTAGCAAAGACTGCTTTATAGTAGATGATGCAATTATTTACCAAACCCAGAAAACTTCACAGAAACATGTCGCGCACTATGGATCGGGAAAAAAACACTGCTGTACATCCAGACCTCCCCAACATGGCAACTGCAGATGTCCTGATTTGATATTGATAACGAAAATTGACTTGATATCTGCGAAAACAAACTGAGTTTTAGAATTTTTTTGACTTATAGCTAAAATCGCCGATATAAGTGCGCCCATTGAATGAATCCTGCAGCGTGTTTACTTGTGCAAAGCTCGGCAGCCAATGGACAATAACAAGCACACAAGGTTGGTCTTATTTCGGATCAATATCAAAATAACCACGTTGTCAAAGAGAGGAACAAACTATTATCAAAAGTTCCATGTTGGATCAAATATTGCCAATATGGAGTTAATCCTGTCACATTGTATCAAGACAAGAATGTTGCTATTAGTAGTACCACTTGAGTAGGAACTTACGGTCAGGGTTGGGAGATTTGCGTCCAGCATGGTTTGGAGAGGAGCATCTGAAGGTAGTGACAATGGTATTGTGGTGAGGATTGGGATGGTGCGGGTGGTGCACTGGAACATGGTGGCCGTTGTTTTCCACCGGAGCCCTCGTGATGCTGATTTCAGGTTTGCGGACATCTCCAAGGCTGGTGGACTCAAACTTGCGACTGTGGCTTTGTTCTAGGGTCCGACTGGTCCCGTTGGTGTTGCTGCTGCTTTCAATCCGACGTGTCCCTGGGGAGTCCGTCGGCGTCTTGGCAAAAGTGACCTCCCTCTTGTGGTTCATCTCAGGGGTCCTCGAGTGGCCGAGGACCTCTGGGCGCTTCAGGGCGCTGTTGGTTACGAAGCGTGTGGAGCCGGGGCTTGTGGCGTTGTCCACCTGCTTGATGGATGAAGAGGAAATATCGATGGAGAGCTCTGAGCGGCGTGACACAGGCTCGGGGGTCTTGGAGCCTCCTCCGCCCATGATGGAGCGAGGTTGGGTGTAGTTGAGGTTGTTGTTGCTGAGAGCCGGGGTTGCCGTACCCAGGTCGCGGTAGTAGATGCTGGTGGGAGACATGGCGTTGCGGTGAGGGGAGTTGGTTGTGCGACGGGAGCCGGGTGAAGAGTGAGCTGTAGTGTCCACATCTTCCACCTCAAAGGACCTCTTCAGGGCTGCGTGGAAAAGACAAAAAAAACACATTATTCCAAAATATATAATGTTAACCAGTTAATACTGCTGACATATAAAATACTACACGGTCTAGCTCCATTCTATCTTGCCGATTGTACTCTACCATATGTCCCGGCAAGAAATCTGCGTTCAAAAGACTCCGGCTTATTAGTGATTCCTAAAGCCCAAAAAAAGTCTGCGGGCTATAGAGCGTTTTCCGTTCGAGCTGCAGTACCCTGGAATGCCCTCCCGGTAACAGTTCGAGATGTTACCTCAGTAGAAGCATTTAAGTCTCACCTTAAAACTCATTTATATACTCTAGCCTTTAAATAGACCTCCTTTTTAGACCAGTTGATCTGCCGCTTCTTTTCTTTTTCTCCTCTGTCCCCTCCTCCCTTGTGGAAGGGGTCCGGTCCGATGACCATGGATGAAGTACTGGCTGTCCACAGTCGGGACCCAGGATGGACCGCTCGTCGGGACCCAGGATGGACCGCTCGCCTGTGTATCGGTTGGGGACATCTCTACGATGCTGATCCGCCTCCGCTTGGGATGGTTTCCTGTGGACGGGACTCTCGCTGCTGTCTTGGATCCGCTTTGAACTGAACTCTCGCGGCTGTGTTGGAGCCACTATGGATTGAACTTTCACAGCATCATGTTAGACCCGGTCGACATCCATTGCTTTCGGTCCCCTGGGGGGGGGGGGGGGGGGGGGGGGGTTGTCGTAGTGGTTTGTACAGTCCTTTGAGACATTTGGGATTTAGGGCTATGTAAATAAACATTGATTGATTGATTGAATATTGACTGTTACATTGAAAGAATCTGTAGGATGCAAAATTGGCTTATTTTTGAGAAAATCTATCCCGTTTTTTTTTCTGTGTTTTCTCCATCTTTGCAAGAGGTCCTGGGTTTGGATGACATAAACAAATGTGCCACTTCTTTGAAAACATGATAACGCCTCTGACCTGTCATGTTTTGTGGTCACGTTCTGTTTTGTTTTGTACTCATTGTGCACTCTTGTTTGTTTTGTCACCATGACTACCAATTAGTTTTCGCCTGCCATGTCACGCACCTGGTTCATTTGGACTCATGCACCTGTTAATTATCACAGCATTATTTGAGCCTGTAATTGCCAGGCACTCAGCCTGGCGACATCACCCTCTACACACCCTTGATACCTGATTGCTCACTTCTTGCCATAGATTCATGCTTTTCACGTCACAGTAAGTGTTTTCGTTTTTGTTGTTCATAGTTCTGCCATTGTGCGAGTTTTTGTTTTCAGAGCCAAGTTTTTGTACCTCTTCTATAAACGCCTTTCGTTTGTACCTTCTTTGAGTTAAGATTAAAAGATGTCGTTACCTTCACATCGTGTCCGGTCCAGTCGATTTGCACCACGGGAAAACAAAACACACCATAGTCCAAGTAATGACATGACCAACCCCTTGCTAGATGAATATGTCCCCTAAAAATGTTTTCGTACACAGAAAACAGCAAAAAAGAGACTTCACTACACATCTTAAATAACGATCTAAGCCAGGGATATAAATTAAATTGTTTTGGGGGCCATATTTCCAGAAAATTAAGGACTGGGGGGACAGACTTCTCTGTTCACTATTATTCTTATTTTGTATATCCCGGAGAACCAGGGTGCTCTACACTAGACATTTGATTTTAGCCAATTTTTTTTTCAGAGCTACAGGAGCTCTCTCCTGTTTTTAAAGACCTTCTGCAAAAAAGCTAGTCAAAGATCATCTCTATGACAGGACTCTAGTGTTTATAAATATCTTCTGCAAAAATGCGAGCCCCTCGCAAATTTTTTTAACTGAACTTGCGAGCCACCAGTTGAATAGCCCAATAGCCACCTACTCAGTGGCCTAGTGAGTGTCCGACCTGAGATCGGTAGGTTGTGAGTTAATACCAAACACTGTAAGAATGGGACCCATTACCTCCCTTTTTGGCACTCAGCATCAAGGGTTAAAATATGGGTTTAAATCACCAAAAATGATTCCCGTGCGCGGCCACTGCTGCTGCTCACTGCTCCCCTCTCCTCCCAGGGGGTGAACGAGGGGATGTCAAACGCAGAGGACAAATTTCAACACACCTAGTGTGTGTGTGACAATAATTGGTACTTTAACTTTAAAAAATGATGAAAAAGAGAGGACCTAAAATAGAACCTTGAGGAACACCACTCGTAAAACTAAAGACATTGGAAAAATGGCTACTGACTGCATCTGAATTAGAAGTGAAGTGTCACGGCTCGGCTGAGCGTTGTTTGCGTCATGACCCCAAGATGCAGAAGACAGGAGACAGCGTGCAGAGAAAACTGTATTT
The DNA here is from genome assembly GCF_033978795.1 of Nerophis ophidion. Lineage (NCBI taxonomy): Eukaryota > Metazoa > Chordata > Actinopteri > Syngnathiformes > Syngnathidae > Nerophis > Nerophis ophidion. The sequence goes on from NC_084611.1 coordinate 73,334,081, forward strand.
AACTAGTGCAGCTGGGAGTGCACAGGAAGCACGGAGAAAACTATGCAATTACAAATCATGAATACAGCAATGGCAGAAAAGCTAGTCAGGGTAATCATAGGCCTGGGCTCGATATGTCAATTAACAGACGATAAATAAAAATTAAAAGTCGGTAAGTTTTTCAGCATTGATACATCGCCACATGCATGGAAAAAAAAGGGGTAACTTCTCTTGTCCTTTATCAAGTGTCTTGACTCTGTGCGGAGAGGCGGGGCTGCTGGCTCGCTAGCATCACACAGTGCAACAAGTTAGCATGTGGTAGCGAACATGTTGAACCCTTTGGAACAAGATGAGACCATCAACACCTAGGAGTCAGTTTGCCAAATGTGCTCGAACATGACAAAACTGCACACCCGTCAGACAGTTCAGACTCACTTCGCGTTTGGTGTCCAAGGTGAGTGCAAACAAAACAGTGCAAAATGGTGTGCGTCCCACAAAAATTATTTAATACTATTGACTGCAAAGAAGCTAACACATTGACCAAAAAGTGCAAACAAACAAACAATGACCCTAACAAACCCTTGCTATTGTGATAGTGGGCACTAAACACAGGAAGAATACAACACAACACCAAAACAATCATGAAAAATCACACATGCTACATAAATACCTTATTTACATAAATCAAAAAAATGTGTAACAACCAAAAAGGAGAAGATTTAAATGGGTGCCTTGAGGAACGCCTCAAATATGTAAATCACAAGTTTGGACCCCATTGTTTGAAGTTTGCGAGCAACGTCAAAATGTCAATGCAAGAATATGCCAATATGTTTATAGTGGTCCAAGTTCCTCTATAACAGTGTTTTTTAACCTTTTGTGAGACAAGGTACATTTTTTTGCATTGAAAAAAACCGGAGGCACATTACCAGCAGAAATATCATTAAAAAACGAAATTCAGTTGACAGAAAAGAGTCGTTGTCGCATTTGTTGGATATGACATTAAACCATAACCAACCATGCATCATTATAGTTCTTGTCTCAAAGTAGGTGTACTGTCACCACCTGTCACATCACGCTGTGACTTATTTTGAGTTATTTGCTGTTTTCCTGTGAGTAGTGTTTTAGTTCTTATCTTGCGCTCCTATTTTGGTGGCTTTTTCTCTTTTTTGGGGTATTTTCTTGTAGCAGTTTCATTTCTTCCTTTGAGCGATATTTCCCGCATCTACTTTGTTTTACCAATCAAGAATATTTCAGTTGTTTTTACCCTTCTTTGTGGGGACGTTGTTGTTTGTCATGTCATGTTCGGATGTACATTGTGCACACCGTCTTTGCTCCACAGTAAGTCTTTGCTGCCGTCCAGCATTCTGTTTTTGATTACTGTGTAGCCAGTTCAATTTTAGTTCCGTTCTGCATAGCATTCCCTAAGCTTCAATGCATTTTCTTAGGGGCACTCACCCGTTGTTTATTTTTAGATTAAGCATTAGACATCTTTTTACCTTCACACTGCCTCCCGCTGTTTCCAACATCTACAAAGCAATTAGCTACCGGCTGCCACCTACTGATATGGAAGAGTATTACATGGTTACTCTGCCGCGCTCCAGACGGCATCGACACTCAACAACACATAATTTGAAGACTATAATTTCTGGTTTGCAAAAAATATTTTTAACCCAAATAGGTGAAATTACATGATATCCCACGGCCCACCGCGGCACATTGGTTGAAAAACAATGCTCTATACAACAGAAACACTCTTGTGTTTTTAGGAATTTTGCTCCAAAATAACTTGGCATCGTTCCCTGGGCCGCCAGTTTAATAGCCCTGGCGCAGTGCCTGTAAGTTAGGCTTATTCAAAACCTCTTTTAAACAGTCTAAGGCTTGATTTTGTCAAAGTCTGTTGGTGTCGAACCCCAAGATGCAGAGAAGAAGGCAGGCATGGAGTGAGAAAACATGGTTTTAATATAAACAACTAGGACAAAACCAAACAAAGGGCTCAAACCAAAAGCGCGCACGTGGGCGGATAACAAACAAAAGTCCTAGCGTGGAAGCTAACAGGTATCTAGCAGGAAACAGAAAAACTGGAAACAGCTAATGGCTAACAAGGAAACACGAAAACAAAAAGCTAGGAGAAAACAAACTACAAATCGCTAACAGGAACAGCTTACCGCTACGACGACAAGGACAAATAGTAGCACGACAGGTAGTAGCTGTAATGAAGACATCGACAAATCACGACAGGTAGCAACGACACAAGAGCGACAAAAAGCGTCATCGACAAATCTATAATCCAGCACTGACTGGACGAACAAAGGAGGTAAAATAGGAGCTGGCTGATTGACATCAGGTGTGGCCAGGTGCAAATCAGCCACAGCTGAGGGGAAACAAAGCACTCAGGGAGACAAACAGGAAGCTGAACCAAAATAAGAGTGCTGACAAGAACTAAGGAAAGTAAATACTAAACACACTGAGGAGAAACCAAAACACAAACAAACTGTCAGTGGCAAGCCTGACAGATTTTTCAAATACAGCTTTATGGGACCTTTCAGACTCATTTAAATACCAAAGACTATAACAACCCATTATCTCCCTGCTTGGCACTCAGCATCAAGGGTTGGAATTGGGGGTTAAATCACCAAAAATGATTCCCGGGCGCAGCCACCGTTGCTGCTCACTGCTCCCCTCACCTCCCAGGGGGTGAGCAAGGGTGATGGGTCAAAAGCAGAGAATAATTTTGCCACACCTAGTGTGTGTGTGACAATTATTGGTACTTTAACTTTAAATAGAGAGTATAACACTAACATATATTGCCACCTTTAATAAACAGTTTAGAAGGAGCACATTAAATATTCATTAAACAGTTAATACCAAGTCATAAAAGGCCTTAGGTTTGAGAGTGTGATGTCGTAAAAGTATTTATCAAAACACCCATCACGCACAGCTGGGTTTCAGGGGCTTCTTAAGTTGTTTTCTTGTGACATCCATGCCGCATCTCGTAATGCATTCAAATGTGGAGTCTAGTGCGAAAGCATGCCAGGCATTTTATGTTTGCACACAATTGGAGCCAAGAATTGCTCACCGTCCAGAATTTATGAGCAACACTAGCGTACACTGAGAGAGGCGCATCCTTCCTCGAGGTGAGCCGTGACAGGAACGAATGGACGCACTGTAGAAGATGATGATAGTGAGGGATGGGACCTCCTCCGAGGAAGAATCAGCATGAGTGATGTGCCGTGCCAGTGGCCAGAAGCTGGTAACATAATGACACACTCGCTAAGTCCTCTTTTACGCTCCCTTAAAAACAACATTTCATCCAAAATTCTGATTGCTTCATCAGTTTGTGGCCTGTGGTTCTTCTGCGTTCTACTTCGCTTCGATTGTGTTACGTGAGCCCTTTGTTACGGGAACGAATCAGTGTTTATTTTTCAAGCGAGTCCACCCAAGATGGGCGAAGACCTTGCCCACGCAGCTATAAATAAATAAATAAATAAATAAATGGGTTGTACTTGTATAGCGCTTTTCTACCTTCAAGGTACTCAAAGCGCTTTGACACTACTTCCACATTTACCCATTCACACACACATTCACACACTGATGGAGGGAGCTGCCATGCAAGGCGCCAACCAGCACCCATCAGGAGCAAGGGTGAAGTGTCTTGCTCAGGACACAACGGACGTGACGAGGTTGGTACTAGGTGGGATTTGAACCCGGGACCCTCGGGTTGCGCACGGCCACTTTCCCACTGCGCCACGCCGTCCCTATGCCCTTTTTGAAAAGGTAACCACTAATCTCTCCCTTATCTCTCCTGCTTGCTTCTTTGTTTTGTCTTGTCTTAACTTTCTTCTTGCCTCTTTTTGCACTGCTCTCCAAATCTAAACATTGGAACTATTTAACTGGCCTCAATGAAATTGACAAAATCTTGGGTTTGGGTGAATCTGCTGTCGTGATGAAGCGGTTGTTGCTGGACACACGACGGACTTTTGGGAGAAGAAGGAGTGCCGCGTGCCTGGCGACCCTTTTCTGTCGAGGACGTGAATATATCCACCTATTCGGAATTATGACAACAGGACATCTGCTGATTGGAGTGAGCGTTGCTCTGGTTTGTCGACAAATTGGAAGTTGCTGGCAGTCTTCAAAGTACCCCAAAGCTGCCATAAACTTGAGGGTTTCAGGTTTGCTCCCTGCCTCTTGCCATCCAAATCACCGCCGTTGTGTCCATGGGCAAGACACTTCACCCTTACCCCCAGTGCCACTCACAATGGTGAATGAGTGATAGATGGTGGTCGGAGGGGCTGAAGCCACAAAATGTCAGCCACGCTTCTGTCAGTCTACCCCAGGGCCGCTGTGGCTACAAATGTAGCTTACCACCACCTTATAGTGAAAATGAGCGCTTTGAGCATCTAGTTCAGTGGTTCTCAAATGGGGGTACGTGTACCGGTGGGGGTACTTGAAGGTATGCCAAGTGGTACATGAGATTTTTTTAATGGCACTGCCTTTAGCGTCCTCTACAACCTGCCGTCTCGTCCTCTTTTCCTACATAGAAATAGCGTGCCAACCCAGTCACATAATATAGGCGGCTTTTACACACACACAAGCACACAAGTGAATGCAATTCATACTTGTTCAACAGCCATACAGGTCACACTGAGGGTGGCCGTATAAACAACTTTAACAATCTTACAAATATGCACCACACTGTGAACCCACACCAAACAAGAATAACAAACACATCCGCACCGTAACACAACATAAACAAAACAGAACAAATACCCAGAAACCCTTGCAGCACTAACTCTTCTGGGATGCTACAATATACCCCCCCCCCCCCACACCCCCTCAAGCAATAATTACCGTTTTACTCATGCACTTTCTCTTGCTATTTCAAGGCTTGAATGTTTGATTCATTCATTATTGTTATTTTATTTGCAAATGTATTATTAGACTGTGGATAAAGTTTATTTTGATATTTATATCAGAGGGCTGCAAATAGAAAAGAAGCATTCCATTTTTCTTCAAATTGTATTTGATTTGCCATTGATATATTTTTTGATTATTATAGTTATTTTTATTTGAAATACTATTTTGCATGTCACTATAAAGTTATATAAGCCTTGCTGGTTCAACATTCAATGCAAAACTTGTTTGGGACCCTATCAATGTTTATTTATATAGCCCCAAATCACAAATGTCTCAAAGGACTGCACAAATCATTACGACTACTACATCCTCGGAAGAACCCACAAAAGGGCAAGGAAAACTCACACCCAGTGGGCAGAGAGAATTCACATCCAGTGGGACGCCAGTGACAATGCTGACTATGAGAAACCTTGGAGAGGACCTCAGATGTGGGCAACCCCCCCCCCCCCCCCCCCCCCTCTAGGGGACCGAAAGCAATGGATGTCGAGCGGGTCTAACATGATACTGTGAAAGTTCAATCCATAGTGGCTCCAACACAGCCGCGAGAGTTCAGTTCAAGCGGATCCAAGACAGCAGCGACAGGAAACCATCTCAAGCGGATCAGCAGCGTAGAGATGTCCCCAACAGATACAGGCGAGCGGTCCATCCTGGGTCCCGACGAGCGGTCCATCCTGGGTCTCGACTCTGGACAGCCAGTACTTCATCCATGGTCATCGGACCGGACCCCCTCCACAAGGGAGGGGGGGACATAGGAGAAAAAGAAAAGAAGCGGCACATCAACTGGTCTAAAAAGGAGGTCTATTTAAAGGCTAGAGTATATAAATGAGTTTTAAGGTGAGACTTAAATGCTTCTACTGAGGTAACATCTCGAACTGTTACCGGGAGGGCATTCCAGAGTACTGGAGCCCGAACGGAAAACGCTCTATAGCCCGCAGACTTTTTTTGGGCTCTAGGAATCACTAATAAGCCGGAGTCTTTTGAACGCAGATTTCTTGCCGGGACATACGGTACAATACAATCGGCAAGATAGGCTGGAGCTAGACCGTGTAGTATTTTATACGTAAGTAGTAAAACCTTAAAGTCACATCTTAAGTGCACAGGAAGCCAGTGCAGGTGAGCCAGTACAGGCGTAATGTGATCAAACTTTCTTGTTCTTGTCAAAAGTCTAGCAGCCGCATTTTGTACCAACTGTAATCTTTTAATGCTAGACATGGGGAGACCCGAAAATAATACGTTACAGTAATCGAGACGTGACGTAACAAACGCATGGATAATGATCTCGGCGTCTTTAGTGGACAAAATGGAGCGAATTTTAGCGATATTACGGAGATGAAAGAAGGCCGTTTTAGTAACGCTTTTAATGTGTGACTCAAAGGAGAGAGTTGGGTCGAAGATAATACCCAGATTTTTTACAGAGTCACCTTGTTTTATTATTTGGTTGTCAAATGTTAAAGTTGTATTATTAAATAGAGGTCGGTGTCTAGCAGGACCGATAATCAGCATTTCCGTTTTTTTGGCATTAAGTTGCAAAAAGTTAGCGGACATCCATTGTTTAATTTCATTAAGACACGCTTCCAACTGACTACAGTCCGGCGTGTTGGTCAGCTTTAGGGACATGTAGAGTTGGGTGTCATCAGCATAACAGTGAAAGCTAATACCGTATTTGCGTATGACGTCACCCAGCGGCAGCATGTAGATGCTGAAGAGTACAGGGCCAAGGACCGAACCCTGGGGAACTCCACACGTTACCTTAACATAGTCCGAGGTCACACTGTTATGGGAGACGCACTGCATCCTATCAGTAAGATAAGAGTTAAACCATGACAGGGCTGAGTCTGACATACCAATTCGTGTTTTGATACGCTCTAATAAAATATTATGATCGACGGTATCGAAAGCAGCGCTAAGATCGAGGAGCAGCAACATAGATGACGCATCAGAGTCCATCGTTAGCAATAGATCATTAGTCAATTTTGCGAGGGCTGTGTCAGTCGAGTGATTTGCCCTGAAACCGGATTGAAAGGTTTCACATAGATTGTTAAACGCTAAGTGTTCATTTAGCTGCTCTGCAACAATTTTTTCGAGGATTTTCGAAATAAAGGGAAGGTGAGACACCGGTCGGTAGTTTACCATGAGGTCAGGATCGAGGTTAGGTCTTTTAAGGAGAGGATGAATAACCGCTTTTTTGAATGCAAGGGGAACAGTGCCCAAGGAAAGTTATAAGTTTATAATATTTAGCACTGATGGACCTAATAATACAAAAAGCTCCTTGATAAGTTTCCCAGGAAGTGGGTCAAGTAAACATGTTGTTTGTTTTATTCTATTTACACGTTGTAACAATCCTTCTAATGTTATTTCATCAAAACGAGAGAAACTATTTTGGATATTTGCAGTATCCGCCGTATATACAATCGTATCTGTGTTACTATAACCCAGTTGTAGCTGAACAAAGGTTAATTTGTTCAACCTTGGCCCATTGGCTTTGTTCAGTTTAAAATGTTGGCCCACTCTGTATTTGAGTTTGACACCCCTGGTTTACGGTGTTAGCACCGAGCTATTACCATCTTTCACCTTCTCCACTTTAATGAAGTAGGCTACTCATGGGAACGGAAATACCCTTAACCACCATAAAATAGCTTTCTAACCATTAAGTGGGTATTTATTTGAAAAGAAAGCGCTAATCACACTTCCCGCTGTACTTCTCGCCCCTGCTCTTTTATGAATGTTTATAAAAAATACAGTCCAAGGTTGTGGCTACTTTTAAATCCAGCCAGAGTATGTCACCGTGCCAACAATAGTCTGCACATTATATAAAAAGCTGGAAGATCATGACTTGATTTAATGTCAAGTATTTCAGGTCATTTTAAAATATTTAGACACTGTTTTGGGTTTTCAACAAAAACTGGTAATCTGAGGGGTATTTTAATGTATTTCTGCAGGATTTGTCCTGGAAAAACCAGCTGCACTGAGTGACCGGATCAGATTTGTGTTTCTTGGGTTGCTTTGTGATTATACGGCCTGGGGCTCGAGACTAAAGCACAGGACCGGAGCGCTTTGCTCTCTCAAGCAATTTGTATTTAGAGAGTGTGCAGTGATGTGACCATGATGTAGGAGAGGAAGTGTGTGCACTATCATGTTTGGGAATATAAGAAAAGGGAAATATAAGCATTCAGAGCATCTCTTAGGCAATCACTCAACTTCTGCAGTATCTTCCCGAAGGCGTTTTCTGTGCGGTCGGCGAAATAAACAACACAATCGGTCTCCAATCATGCATCAAGCGTGACTATTACAAGAACAGAGTTATCGAGTATTTGTGTGCGAGTGTGGGAATGACAGACAGATGAGGGAGTATTCTTCCCGGTGAAACAGCATTCCCAGACTATGAGCTAGAATGGAGAGGTGCAGTCCACAGAAGGTCCAGGACCTACAATGCTTCCGTAAAGTATTCACAACGCTTCACCTTTTCCACATTGTAATGCTAAAATGGGAAAAAAATAAAAGTAAAAACAAATATTTATGTCCTCAAAATTCTACACACAATACCCCATACTGACAATGTGAAAAGTTTAAATTTATTTTTGCAAACATACTAAAATATTAAAACTAAAAACAAAACTATCACATTTACATAAGTAGACCTTATGCAATAATTTGTTGATGCATCCTTGGCTGGAATTACAGCCGAAAACCTAGGGCTGGGCCATATGGCCTTTTATTAATGTCTTGATATTTTTAGGCCATGTCACGATACATGATATATATCTCAATATTTTGCCTTAGCCTTGAATTAATAGTTGATGCATATGAGCACACCAGTATGATGATTCTATGTGTCTACACTAAAACATTATTGTTCATACTGCATTAATATATGCTCATTTTAAACTTTCATGCAGAGAGGGAAATCACAACTAATTCAATTGACCAAAACTGTATTTGTTAAACAGTTGTTAAGCAGTGGCACAAACATTCATATCATTTCCAAAACAGAAAGTGCAAGATTGTCAGAGACATTTTAAAACAAGCTATGAGTGCACTTTTGTATTATTTTTCCTCCAAACACGACGAGTTGAGTTTATACCAAAATGGATACATGGATGATACAGCAGAGGATTGGGAGAATGTCATGTGGTCAGATGAAACCAAAATAGAACTTTTTGGTATAAACTCAATTTGTCATGATTGGAGGAAGAACAATGCTGAGTTGCATCCCAAGAACACCACACCTACTGTGAAGCATGGGGGTGGAAACATCATACTTTGGGGCTGTTTTTCTGCTAAGGGGACAGGACGATTGGTCCGTGTTAAGGAAAGAATGAATAGGGCCATGTATCGTGAGATTTTGAGCCAAAACCTCCTTCCATCAGTGAGAGCTTTGAATGGTTGACCAAATACTTATTTTCCACCATAATTTACAAATAAATACTTTAAAATTCCTACAATGTGAATTCCTGGATTTTTTTTTCCATATTCTGTCTCTCACAGTTGAAGTGTACCTATGATGAAAATGACCTATGTCATCATTTTAAGTGGGAGAACTTGCACAATCGGTGGCTGACTAAATACTTTTTTGCCCCACTGTATTTCATTTTGGAATAAAGCTGTGACATAATAAAATGTGGAAAAAGTACAGCACTGTGCATACTTCCCAGATGCACTGTACCACTGCCCTGTGTCTACTCTGTCTGACGTGGGAAATAATATCAGCACAAACAATAAAGCTCTGGCGTATTGGCGCTGCAAAAACAAAGATGGAGGCGGTCGTGCTGTAACAATGCTTCACGGTTATTTGTCGTAATACGCCCCAGGTGTTGGGTTAGACTCCCGCTTTATCATCTGCGTCATTGCGTCCTCTCAAGGACATCCCAAGCAGGGAACAGAAAACAAGGTGATATCATCTTAGCCCTGATGCACACACAAAAAAAGGAACTGTGGTTTAGTTTCTCTATTTAAAATCAACTGATTGTTTTTTAAAACTTGGTCAGTTTTCAGCAAAAATTAATGTTTTATACATTTAGTTTTATTTTAGCTGTAAAAGTGTGCTTAGGTCACTTTTTCCTAAGACTACTTACATTTGGCAGGTGTTTTGCATTACTGCATCTACAAGTGTTACACCAGACCAGAGTATAAAGACAGACCTACAAGAAATGTGTTTTACTGTTTTCTTTATAGATAAAACACCCAGAATTTACATGAAAAAGATCATGTTTGTGACCATTCATCCTTGTTTTCCTCCCTTGGCAAAAAAGTGACAAGAAACATGGAACCACAGCACCCAAATGTCCTGTAAAGTATGACTTTTCTGCAGACTTTGGTCGTAGAAAGCTTGTTCCTCTCTGCACCACAAACTAGTGCTGCTCTGTAAACAGACACCTACCTACCCACTCTGCTTTGAATAAAAGCCTCGTTTTCTCAGCGCTTGTGTGACACAATCCGAATGATTACTGTAAGGACCTGCATATCACTGGAAAGTGAAGTCTAAAGTTTCAAAAACCAATGGAATTATTTCCATCTTTCAAGACTTACTGTAAGTTGAAAATAGCTCTGCAAATCCTATTGCCGGCTACAGTTTTGATGGTAAAGGTTTAAAAACATTATCTGGAAATATTTTGCAGGCCGGATTAAAAAACATAAAGGAGAATTGCACTTCTTTTGGAATTTCGCCTATCGTTCACAATCATTATGTGAGACGACGACATTTAGGGGGCTTCACGGTGGAAGAGGGGTTAGTGCGTCTGCCTCACAATACGAAGTTCCTGCAGTCCTGGGTTCAAATCCAGGCTCAGGATATTTCTGTGTGGAGTTTGCACGTTCTCCCCGTGAATGCGTGGGTTCCCTCCGGGTACTCCGGCTTCCTCCCACCTCCAAAGACATGCACCTGGGGATAGGTTGATTGGCAACACTAAATTGGCCCTAGTGTTTGAATGTGAGTGTGAATATTGTCTGTCTATCTGTGTTGGCTCTGCGATGGGGTGGCGACTTGTCCAGGGTGTATCCCGCCTTCCGCCCAATTGTAGCTGAGATAGGCACCAGCGCCCCCCGCGACCCCAAAAAGGGAATAAGCGGTAGAAAATGGATGGATGGAAGAAGACATTTATCAAAGATGATAAAAACGCTTCGATGATGTGGCTAATGAGAGTCACCGTTCTAGCCTTCAAAGTCCTCTAAAACCACTTCAAAACCCTCCAGCAAAGTTTTATATACACACTGCAAGTATATATATATATACATATAATGTAGTAACAAACACCTTCATAATATGTACAATATTTAATGTATTTGGTCATTTTAGGTTGTGAGTTCAAACCCCGGCCGAGTCATACCAAAGACTATAAAAATGGCACCCATTATCTCAATGCTTGGCACTCAGCATCAAGGGTTTGGAATTGGGGGTTATATCACCAAAAATGATTCCCGGGCGCAGCCTCTGCTGCTGCTTACTGCTCCCCTCACCAGAGATCAAGGGTGATGGGTCAAATGCAGAGAATAATTTTGTCACACCTAGTGTGTGTGTGACAATCTTTGGTACTTTAACTTTGACTTTAATCACTGTCGGACCTTTGTTCTTTTGCGCATTTATTTTTCCGTTTCCATAGGATCACACTTCCGAAAACAAGGCGTGTGTGTTTTAATCACGGCAGACACGGTAACAAACATCAAAGACAATTATTGTTGGACAAATCAGGATTCATAACCTTATCTTTTGGAAGTTAAATAGATGAAGAATGAACTACTGCAAGCACAAAAGGAAGAGTGAGACGTTGGAGCAGACGGAAGTCGAGAGAGTGAGGTGAAAGTCACTCAATGTTGCAATATGTAGAATTTGAAGCAATGCTATTTGAACATAAATGGAGTATTTACCCAAAAAAGTCGGAAAAAAATGTCCCCAGCGACCTGGACCAAACAGACAACTGTGTGTTGAGTGAATCACTTCAATATTGATCGTGATAGACGCAACACGTCATGCGTATCTTTACAACTAAGTACATACGTTGTCTGGCTAACTCAGTTGTATACAAACAAAACCTGAAATGTGTCACATTGAGTTGGTGACGAACCCCAAGATGCAGAGAAGGCGGCAGGCATTTTGCAGGTAAACATGATTAAATTTAACACTAAAACAAGAACAAACAAAAGGGTACAAACAAAAGGCGCGCACAAGGCGGAGAACAAACTTGGCTATGAACAAAAACTAGCACAAAGGCTAACTGTGGACTAGAAACAAAAACACTTACTGTGACACGAAGGAACTATGACATGAACAGGGTGAACGGAAGTAGATACAGCTACAACGATAAGTATTAAAGACAATGACAGGTAGTGGTGACAATAATCCAGCACTGACTGGAGGGGAAGGCAGCTTTAAATAGTAACTGGCTGATTGACACCAGGTGTGGGCAGGTGCCAATCAGCCACAGCTGGGGAGACAGAGCACTCAGGGAGATAAACAGGAAACAGACAAAATAAGAGCGCTGACAGGAAAAAAAGACAAACGCAAAGGAAAAACTAAAACATGGCCAAACTGTCAGGGACAAGCCTGACAAAATGTGGGCTAATAATTTACAGATGCTATAATATGACTGTTCAATTTTTAAGTCAGTACAGCTTATTGTCTTATTGCAGTGTTGTGCTGTACAAACTCAAATGAGTTGCCTGGTGACGCAGAAGCTAGGTTATCTCTGTCCGTAGTTAGCTTTTACAGCTAATACCGAAACATGGCGATGTGTTACTACGATAGACAAATAGTTATTTTGTGTTTGTTTTTACAATAACAATGTCGCTACATTTTGGTTATTATACAGGTTACAGAATGTAAATTAATTAATCAATCAGTCAATCAAAGTTTATTTATATAGCAATCAAAGTTTATTTATATGGCAATCAAAGTTTATTTATATAGCCCTTAGTCACAAGTGTCTCAAAGGGCTGCACAAGCCACAACGACATCCTCGGCTCAGATTCCAAATGAAGTATTGTTGACGGTTTTTGAATGCATTTTTGAATTAATTTAGAGGTTGATTTCATTGCTCCCATTAGCTGCATTGCTAACCACCAACAACCAGCAGATATGTTAGAAAGCGAAAACAATTAAAAACCTTTTTTCTTTTTGTTTCTCATAATGATTGTGAACGATAGGCAAATTTCTCCCAAAAAGTGCAGTTCCCCTTTAATTGGCCATAGTTTGACCAACCACCCATTTATGAGCACCAATCATCCAAACAACTAAACAGTCATTTATTCCAGGGACGTGCGGTCTGGGAACCTCACCTGTTATGATGAGAAAAAAAGAAGAAGAATGATAACATAAAATAAACTACAAAAGCACTCAAAGAGGGAAGACCTCCACCAGGCTCTACATACAATCGTAAAATAAATCCATGAATAAAGACGCTGATCTGAATGACCCCCAAAATGTAATTACTTGTTCCTTTTCCCATTTCAGACATTTTCTGAATGTTAAATACATATCTGCCAATAACGTCTTGAACTTTTATAGCGGAATAAAAGAAACAGAGACTCTAAGTCAGTCATTCACAGTCAATTTCAGTGTCTTTGTCTCTGCAGGGCCGTTAGCACACACACACACACACTACAGAAACATAGACGTAAGAGAACGTAGTAGAAAGGATCCTGAACAGGGCTTAAAGTCTAATTTGTTGTTCCTTGTGCAATATCTGACATTTCCAGAAAATCCACCCATAACTTTTGAAATTACGTTGCTAACTAACTGGTTTGCAGAAACATGTACTGTACTTCATGACTTTGTACAGCGTGTGTCATGTTTTTATTGTAAATGTGACACCATTTTTTTTAATACAGGTAGGTGCTTCCCTCTGCTATCTTTCTACAATGAGGCACAACTCTGGTGGGCTGGAACAATTTGCAAAACAATTTCACAAAGCTGCTGATACGCCAAAACTAAAAGAAAATAAGGTGGACTTTTGCAAACAAAGTAAATAAATGGTAAATGGGTTATACCTGTATAGCGCTTTTCTACCTTCAAAGGTACTCAAAGCGCTTTGACATTATTTCCACATTCACCCATTAACACACACATTCACACACTGATGGCGGGAGAAAGGCAAGGCCCTAACCATAACCCATCAGGAGCAAGGGTGAAGTGTCTTGTTCAAGGACACAACGGACGTGACGGGGTTGGTAGAAGGTGGGATTGAACCAGGAACCCTCAGGTTGCTGGCACGGCCACTCTCCCAACTGCGCCACGCAGTTTTTTTGTTTTTTTTTTAAGTAGTGAATTATAGTTACTTACTTTCCTAACAAAGTAATAGAATTAGACAAAAAAAATTTACAAATGGGAATAATTACTAGGGAAATTAATTGATCAATTAATGCATTACTTAAAAAATAACAACTGCTGGCATCGTTGAGAGACTTTTCATGATTGCAGTGTGTGTGTGTGTGTGTGTGTGTGTGTGCCTTTAAAAGGTGGTGGCTTTTGCCAAGTGATGTCAGCAAAAGCGTATTCAAGCAGTTGTCATGATCCGTGGTCCGGATCATGTTTTGTATTTTCTGTTAGTTTTGGACTCCTTTAGTTCCTGTTTGTGCACCTCTGAGCTTGTTTTGGTTGCCATGGTTGCTCATTGTGTTCACCTGCCTCCGATTAGTGCTCGCCCGCTCACCTGCTTCCCGTGCACTAATCAGAGGTATTATTTAAGCTTGACTTTGCCAGTCAGTGGGCGTGGTGTCATCGTTTGCTTCATGCCTTGTGTACGTAAGATTTCTTTGTTTCATGCCACAGTTTCGTAAGTATTCCTTGTCCATAGTCTATGCTAAGTGTTAGCTTTAGCTCCAAGTGCGATCAGCGCGTTGTGTCTTTGCCTTGTGTTCCGTTTTGTTTGTACTATGGTAGTTTTGAGGAATAAATCATGTTTTTACCTGCACGCCTTCTGGTCCTTCTGCATTTCAGGAGAACAAACCCTGCAGTAAGCTGCGAAAACCCTGTCGTGACAGCAGTTTGCCGGCAATAATTTTCCTGAAAGAACTATCCTGAAGGAATCAATAAAGTACTATCTATCTATCTATGACTGCAGCTATGTTGAATCATTTTACTTGATTGTGTTAATGCTCGTTAATAAAGAGCTTTGATAGGTGTCTTTTATCCTTGTCCACAAAAAAGGTATTGTATGATTTGCGAGTTTGTCACCTCAATCATTGATTTGTTATTCATTATTCCCTCATGGTAGTAGTAGGAGTGTGTGTATGTGTGCACTTGTTATTAGCGTACATATTTGCTGTATGAAATGGGCTCTTCCTATATAATTTCGAGTTAATTTTAGTGTGGTGCTGGTTGTAACATTCATATATTTCCTGCATTTAACTTGTTGTGCTTTTGATGCTGTCTAGTTGACATACAACCAACAAGTAGTGTGCCACGTAACAGCAAACGCATCGGCAAATGCGTTGTAACGTACGTAAAATTAATAATTAGATGATTCAATACTAGTAAAATAGTAGTTAGTAACAGCAATGTCGTGTAACACTGTTTCCCCTAACATTGTTTGTAAATAAATTTAATTATTCTCTTATTTTCTTGCTATCCTTGTGAAAAAGCTGTATTAATATTGATTAGTAGAGATGTCCGATAATGGCTTTTTTGCCGATATCCAATATTCCGATATTGTCCAACTCTTAATTACTGATTCCGATATCAACCGATACCGATATACACAATCGTGGAACTAACACATTATTATGCCTAATTATTTTGTGATGCCCCGCTGGATGCATTAAACAATATAACAAGGTTTTCCAAAATTAATCAACTCAAGTTTTGGAAAAAAATGCCAACATGGCACCGCCATATTTATTATTGAAGTCACACACATTATTTTGGAAATTTGGGACATGCTCTACCTGAGAGAGCATGAGGAGGTTGAGGTGTGCGGGTTTGGGGGGGCCGGGTTGAGGTGTGTGTGTACGGGGGGTGGGGTTGGTGGTAGCGGGGGATTTATAGTGTAGCGTCCTGGAAATTTAGTCCTGCAAGGGATTCTGGGTATTTGTTATGTTGTGTTACGGTGCGGATGTTCTACCGAAATGTGTTTGTCATTCTTGTTTGGTGTGGGTTCACAGTGTGGCACATATTTGTAACAGTGTTAAAGTTGTTTATACGGTCACCCGCAGTGTGACCTGTATGGCATTCACGTGTGTGTGTGAAAGGCTGTAGAAATTATGTGACTGGGCCGGCACGCAAAGGCAGTGCCTTTAAGGTTTATTGGCGGTCTGTATTTCTCACTACGTCCGTGTACACAGCGGTGTTTTAAAAAGTCATAAATGTTACTTTTTGAAACCCATACCGATAATTTCCGATATTACATTTTAAAGCATTTATCGGCCGATAATATCGGCAGTCCGATATTATTGGACATCCCTATTGATTAGAGCATAAGTAGTTAATCTTTAAAGAACTTCAGTACTTTATCTGAAAAGGCGCTGAAACAGTTGCTTTTGACATTGCAGATTTTCATAACCTTGGACACGATACAACACCTAATTCCTCTAGCTAGATAAACCCTCCCGCTCAACATAATTCTGATTTTCAACACAACGCTACAAAGCCGAGACTGGTGAAAGTGAAGGTAACCATTTGGTTGAGATCAAACAGACTTGACTTGAAATGAAAACATGAGTAGATCAAACTAGGACGTGTATCACAAACACATAATAAAATGGAGAAAGTTAAAAAACAAGGTGAATAATGGTCCGTACTAACCTTGAAGTCCTAATAGCTGTAATTCTAGATGTATGCATCAAAGTGTTGAATACATTCACTTCCTAACTGTTTATATAAAGCAAGCTGATGCATAATGGAGGTTCTGGTGTTAGGAGTGATGCCAGATGAAGGTCTATGTGGTGAAAACCAGAAAAATTCAAACATTTGACAAGCTTTTTGACAACACAAGGTCAGACCATCAAATTTCACCCAAAGGTATTTTGCTTCGTCAGACAAATCCTTGATGATACACAACCAAAAACACACACTCCCTCAGCTCACTGTTGATGTTTGGGGCTGAACTCAGGCTAACAAGCAGCACTGTGCTCTTTCTCAGCTTCCATCTAACACCCACAAAGGACTTGCAAGGTAAATTGGGTGTCAGGTCAATAAAGTAACATGAATTCATAAATCACTGCTGGAATTCAGATCTGTAGACACGCACAACCCACACTCACACAATATTCCAGAAAGTTATTAAATAAGTTCCTGGTGCTTGCTCATTATGTCACAAAATAATGGCATTTTCATTATTATTTTTTCACAAATAAGTAAATCAAGTCGTCAAAAGAGACTGGAGTTTCAAACGAAATAAAAAAGGACCGGTAAAGGGTTGCACTATTAAAACTCCGTACATTTTGCCTAGTTGAGAGATTTTTATTGTTCTATATCATATTTAATTTTACGCGGAGAGAACCAGGCAAATGTTTAGCAGGAAGCCTTATTTGTACACCTTTTTAAAAGGAAACAGAATAATAATGAACTATATTGTTTCTTTCAGTTCAGTTAATTTATTTATTTTGTTTCTAAAAAAAAAACAAACAAAGGAATAAAAAAAAAATTAATGAATATATCTTTAAAGTAAAAAATGAATCAATAAGAGCAGAAAGAAGTTAAAAATGTATAATATCTGCCCCCTATTTTCACAAATACAACAATGGACTTTCTATGTTGGCGACTACAAAACCATATCATGATGTAAATGAGATGTGGTTGTATTGTATATTAAGTACAGTATGCAAAGGAGTAGGTTTGATTTTGAGATTGGTTGGGACACAAAAGTGCTCCAAGGCAGCACTCTTAAAGTTAAGTTTTTTTGTTTTTTTTTACATTAGCAATCATAATTTCACGTCATGCAGATGTTATAGGGTAAAGTAACTAAAATGAAAGCAAGGGAGACAACTTCGAAGAGTTCTCATCTTTACTCTTTAGTGTAGGGCTGAAGTGCAACTGTGCATCATACTGTCAATTAACATAGCCTACTGTCCATCAACAACATCAGAAATACATTCATGCAATACAACATTGTAAATAAACATAAATAAACTGTAATAATCTTTTCCCCAACTTGTGTTTAAATCACTCACAATTTTTTCCCCTCATCTACTTCTTTCTATTGCTGCTTTTGTACTGTAAATATGTTACATGAAACTGAAAAAAAAATAAAAAAAATAAATCGGAAAGGCGAAATCTGGCGATCTGATTGGCTGTTAACCGTGGTTTAAATATTGAGCACGGCTACTATTCTAAAGCCTTATCACAGCGTAGGCTATCACTCCGCCTCAGGCACGTATGACTGGTATGAATGGAAGTTGTTGTCATGTATCCATGACAACAGACTGTTGCAGTCCGTAGTAAAAGACAGCTGATGTTTTTACGATGTTAAAAAACGGACTGAGGTAGTTGAATTCACATGTTTAAGGTTAACTTTCACCTACGGAGAGGGTTAACAATGGTAAAGGGGACTGAGCATTGACTTTCACCTGGAAAAAAAGCGGAGGAAAAGACGAGATGCAGTGGTAATTTGGAGCTAACGTCTGGATAGGTGGAACTGTTTTTTCCACAGTGAGGCTATTTTATTGGGTAATATGTATTTCCGGTTGAATAAAACTACATTAAATTGATTGAGTATTCCTATTTCATATTGCCTTTATTGGTAACCGTTTTATAAAAGCAATATATCACTCCAGTCCATGGTATATGCTCATTATAGCACTCTAAGGGGCGTGACTGGAGTGATATATTGTTGAATTATTCAATATTGTTGAGCCTCTATACTTTCTTGAAGTAACTTACAGTTTGACTCCTAAAGAAGTCTCTTATATCCAGTTTTCTTTTCATTGACATCCTTCAAAACCTACAGCACACACGCACGCAAACAGACACAAACACAATGTAAATCACAGCACTGATATTAAAATCCATCTAGCTACCGTGTGCCAGGAACAAAAAATGCCGAACATGTTGACAACTTACACTGACAGTTGCACTGCCTCTCGTGCGGTCGCTAGCAACTAGCATGTAGGCTAGCTTTTACAAGCAGAAGGAGTGACAGCGGGGACAGCCAATCACATGTAAGTTAGCATGAAACCGGCAACCAATCAGGCAGCGATATTTAGGTTAGAGGCGGGACTTCTAGCAGAGACCGACATTGAACCCTTTCTGTGCCATAATCATTGACTAAACATTATGGGCAGCGCTTGTATTGATAGTGACTACACAGTAGCGGCTGGATATTGGTAGGGACGTGTCCCTAGCGTCCCTACCCAATTCTACGCCCTTGACAGTATGTGACCATGAAAAGGCATTTTGTGACTTTTCTTAATTTGATTACGTGATATGGTATGATTTTTATTGTAATAATTTTATTGCATGATTTTTGTATCCCTCTAATTTAGGTAGCCAGGGACTGCAGATAGAAATTAGCTATTTAGCTATAATCTGGTACAGAACATAGCTGTCTTTGAGCTTAATGTTTCTGTGCATTGTCCCTTCAAATAAAGACTAAACTAACTAATAATATTTTTATTTTACAAGATTTAAACCAATAATTAAGAAATATTTCTACTCAGTCATATCTTTTCATCATCATGATTTTTTAAATATTTTTGAATACACACAGTGACTTACATTGTTTTATTCCACTATCTAACTAACCCCTCTGATTGAAATACTTATTTCCATTATCACTGTTCTAAATGTAGATTTATTAAAAATCTCATTTCCTTTTAGATTAGAATTACTTTCTCTTTCAAAGTTCAAAAGCCGGCATCTGTGATGGTATGGGGGTGTATTAGTGCCCAAGGCATGGGTAACTTACACATCTGTGAAGGCACCATTAATGCTGAAAGGTACATACAGGCTTTGGACCAACATATGTTGCCATCCAAGCAACGTTATCATGGACGCCCCTGCTTATTTCAGCAAAACAATGTCAAGCCACATCTTACAACAGCGTGGCTTCATAGTAAAAGAGTGTGGGTACTAGACTGGCCTGCCTGTACTCCAAACCTGTCTCCCATTGAAAATGTGTGGCACATTATGAAGCCTAAAATACCACAACAGAGACCCCGGACTGTTGAACAACTTAAGCTGTACATCAAGCAAGAATGGGAAAATATTTCACCTGAAAAGCTTCAAAAATTTATCTCCTCAGTTCCCAAATATTTACTGTGTGTTGTTAAAAGGAAAGGCCATGTAACACAGTGGTAAAAATGCCCCTGTGCCAAACTTGCTTGCAATGTGTTGCTGCCATTAAATTCAAAGTTAATGAATATTTGCAAAACAAAAATTAAGTTTCTCAGTTTGAATAATAAGTATCTTGATTTGCAAATAAATGGGTTGTACTTGTATAGCGCTTTTCTGCCTTCAAGGTACTCAAAGCGCTTTTGACACTACTTCCACATTTACCCATTCACACACACATTCACACACTGATGGAGGGAGCCGCCATGCAAGGCGCCAACCAGCACCCATCAGGAGCAATAGTGAAGTGTCTTGCTCAGGACACAACGGACGTGACATGGTTGGTACTAGGTGGGAATTGAACCAGGGACGCTCGGGTTGCGCACGGCCACTCTCCCACTGCGCCACGCCGTCCCAAATCATTGTATACTGTTTTTATTTACAATTACACAACGTGCCAACTTCACTGGTTTTGGGTTTTGTATATATTTTTGTTTAAAAATGTCATCGTGAGGGAGTAACAAACAGCCTATTCCTGTACCAGCAACAGAAGAGTAAGTGCTTACTACTTTATAACAGAATCATGAGAATCTGGACTAAGGGAGAGAAAAACACAACTACAATTAAGTGTACTAGGGTTGCACTGTCTACCAGTATTAGTATAGTACCGCGATACTAATGAATCATATTCGGTACTATACCGCCTCTGAAAAGTACCGGTACGCCCACCCCCTGTGGCCCCGTCATCATCACGTCGTGACATTGCTGGTTTACGAGCAGAGGAGCATGTTCGGTAGCACACAAACACGGCGTACTTTCAAGCAGACACAGTGTGTAGACAGAAAAGGGAGAACAGACGCATTTTAGCGTAAAAACTAACGATAAAGGTGAAGTTAAAACACTGAAACGCCCTCAGAGAGAGCCGTTTAAGACATGGCTCGCTAGCTAGAGGCGAAAGTCCAGCCCCAGTCGGCAGTGTTTTAGCTACTTCTACATCACTAATCCTCGCCTCCATGGTGACCATTTAAGTAAGTTTCTTACAAGTATCATCCCTGCAGGATAAGGAATAGCTAAACATGCTTCACTACACACTGTAGATCAATGTCGTCAAAATGTAAACAAACGCCAATGGTGGATCTACACCTGACATTCAAGAGCGTATTTAGTCGATACTACTATGATTACGTAAATATTTTTGGGCATCACAACATCTTTCGTTTAAAAAAAATTTATATCACAGGAAATACGTCCCTGGACACATGAGGACTTTGAATATGACCAATGTATGATCCTGTAATCACTTGGTATCGGATTGATACCCAAATTTGTGGTATCATCCAAAACTAATGTAAAGTATCAAACAACAGAAGAATAAGTGATTATTACATTTTAACAAAGGTGTAGAGAGAACATGTTAAAAGAGAAAGTAAGCAGATATATACAGTAAATGAACAAGTAGATGAATAATTAATTTCCTACCACTTGTCCTTAAAAATGTTGACAAAATAATAGAATGATAAATGACACAATATGTTACTGCATATGTCAGCAGACTAAATTAGGAGCCTTTGTTTGCTTATTTACTAATAAGGACAAGTTGTCTTGTATGTTCACTATTTTATTAAAGGACAAAGCTGCAATAAGAAACATATGTGTAACCTCCCCGAAGATTTTTTGTTAAAATAAAGTCAATAATGCAATTTTTTGTGGCTCCATTTATTTAGAAAAGGATCGAAAAGTACCGAAAATGATCATAATAATTTTGGCACCCGTACCAAAATATTGGTATCGGTACAAAACTAGAGTGTATATGTCGGAAAACCGGAAATGACACAATGCATTCTCGCATACTCTACGTCAGTAGCCAAAAGAGGAGCTTTACGCTAGTTTTGAAATGGCTTATTTATATGCCAAGAAATATACGATTATATTATGTAATATGGATTTTGGGCCACGTCCCCCATCCCTAGACAAACAGCAGTGTAACAACAACAACATAGCTCAGTGGTTCTCAAATGGGGGTACTCGTACCCCTGGGGGTACTTGAAGGTATGCCAAGGGGTACGTGAGATTTTTTTAAATATTCTAAAAATAACAACAATTCAAAAATCATTTAAACATATATTTATTGAATAACACTTTAACAAAATATGAATGTAAGTTCATAAACTGTGAAAAGAAATGCAACAATGCAATATTCAGTGTTGACAGCTAGATTTTTTGTGGACATTTTTCATAAATAGTGATGTTAAAGATTTATTTTTTTGTGACGAAGTGATTAGAATTAAGTTCATAAATCCAGATGGATCTCTATTAAAATCCCCAAAGAGGGCACTTTAAGTTGATGATTACTTCTATGTGTAAAAATCTTTATTTATAATTGAAACACTTGTTTATTTTTCAGTTTTTAGTTATTTTGATGTCTTTTTTTTTTCAAATAGTTCAAGAAAGACCACTACAAATGAACAATATTTTGCACTCTTATACAATTTAATACATCAGAAACTGATGACATAGTGCTGTATTTTACTTCTTTATCTTTTTTTTTCAACCAAAAATTATTTGCGCTGATTAGGGGGTTCTTGAATTTAAAAAATGATCACAGGGGGTACATCACTAAAAAAGTTTAAGAACCACTGACATAGCTGACTGGACAGAGGCAGTAGTTTGGACTCAACTAATCAAAACCGTTTGGTTTTTCCCAGATTTGTAAAAAACAAATGCTTAAAATAAGTTGTTTGCAGCTCTCAAATAGTTTTGTTGTTGCGCATAGCAGATAAATGGTCACAATAACACACTCCCATTGATAAAGACAGCGATGGCTCCGAAGCAGCTGGAGGAAGCCAGCAGGACCGGAGAAGGAAAAGGAAAAAGGTAGGAGAGGAAGAAAGAATAACAATGACAAAAGGAAGCCATGTCACACTGTTCCAACAAACACAAGAGGGACATATCGCGATTGTTAGTACACATCTTCCGTAAAAGTTTATTTTTAACTTCTATGTCGTCTCTTTGATTGCAAGTTACTGGATGACTCTTAGTTTTACTTAGTCATGCTATGTAACTTGTTGCTTTCTTTCCCCTTACAGAATAAAAGAAGTGGACTTAGTCACCGGAACATTCACCGTGGGTGTGTGAACTCCTTCCCCTTTAGAAGCCTGGTCTTCTCGTTCTTGGTCATTAGGAGTCAAACGTGACCATATTGGGTCACGCTGTAAACTGTCCCTGTGCTAATGGTAGTCATTTGTCAAAGGTAAGGTGGCCACACCCTAAAGCACTACATGTGCGCAGGCTCGCACTGTTGTGACATGTAAGTAGCCTTGTGTGGGGCAAAGGGTGCTGTTGTAACCTGACTCAAAGTAGAAATGCTGTGACACAAACATACCACCTCACAAAATGACAAGTTAAGATTGGACTTTTCCCCCCAAATGTAGTATTACCTTTCAAATAAACAACTTAAAATAAAGTTAAATTGAAACGTTTGGCTATGGAGTGAAACAGCAAACTAAATTTAAAGTGGAACATTATCACAATTTCAGAAGGGTTAAACCAATAAAAATCAGTTCCCAGTGACCCATTTTTTTTTTCGAAGTTTTTTTCAAAATTTTACCCTTCACGCAATATCCCGAAAAACTGCTTAAAAGTGCCTGATTTTCACCATCGCTATATCCAACCGTCCATTTTCCTGTGACGTCAAACAAACAAGGCGGATGGAACAGAAAGATATAGCTACATTAGCTTGGATTCAGACTCGGATTTCAGCGGCTTAAGCGATTCAAGAGATTACGCATGTACTGTATTGAATCGGATGGTTGAAGTGTGGAGGCAGATAGCGAAAACAAAATTTAATAAGAAACTGAAGCTATTGAGCCATATCGCGACAGACAAAGGCAACGACGATGAATTCGGTGATCACCTTCTAACCAACGATTGCATCTTTTGACCACTGGCGCAACTTGAATCCGTCGATTGGTATGTGTTTGTTTGGCATTAAATGTGGGTGGAGGCAAAGGCTGGATGCAAATATAGCTACAAATGAGGCATAATGATGCAATATGTACATACAGCTAGCCTAAATAGCATGTTAGCATTGACTAGCTTGCAGTCATGCCGTGACCAAATATGTCACGGCATGACTGCCGTGACATAAGTCAATAACATCAACAAAACTCACTTTTGTGATTTTGTTGACTTTATTGTTGGAAATGCATCTGCTTTGAGTGTCGCAGGATATCCACACATCTCTGTCGTAGCATCGCTATCAGCGGTAGCAATGCTACGACAGAACAGAACAAACGAGGGACTTTCGCATCTTTTGACAACTGGTGCAACTTGAATCTGTAAATTGGTATGTGTTTGTTTGGCATTAAATGTGGTTGGAGGGAAAGGATGGATGCAAATATAGCTACAAATGAGGCATAATGATGCAATATGTACATACAGCTAGCCTAAATAGCATGTTAGCATCGATTAGCATGCCGTGACCATTGATATGTCTGATTAGCACACTCCACGTAAGTCAACTTGAATCCGTCCCTGTTCGTGTTGTTACACCCTCCGACAACACACCGACGAGGCATAATGTCTCCAAGGTACGGAAAACAGTCGAAAAAACAGAAAATAACAGAGCTGATTTGACTTGGTGTGTGTAATGTGTTGGAGAAAATGGCGGATTGCTTCATGTTGTGACGTCACGGGTGAAAGGTCATTGCTCCGACAGCGAACAATTGAAAGGCGTTTAAATCGCCAAATTCACCATTTTAGAGTTCGGAAATCGGTTAAAAAAACATATGGTCTTTTTTCTGCACAATCAAGGTATATATTGACGCTTACATAGGTCTGGTGATAATGTTCCCCTTTAAGGGTTGTATAACCAGCATACTGAGCAGTGAAGTGAAGTGAATTATATTTATATAGCGCTTTTCTCTAGTGACTCAAAGCGCTTTTACATAGTTAAACCGAAATATCTAAGTTACAATTAAACCAGTGTGGGTGGCACTGGGAGCAGGTGGGCAAAGTGTCTTGCCCAAGGACACAACGGCAGAGACTAGGATGGCGGAAGTGGGGATCGAACCTGGAACCCCCGAGTTGCTGGCACGGCCACTCTACCAACCGAGCTGTACCGCCCAAACACTACAGCAAAAGTTGACAAGTTAAGATTTGACTTTTTCCCTCCAAATGCCTATTAGAAAATACTTAAACAGAAATAAAACTGTTCACCAACGTAATGTAACACCAAATCAAGGTAATTAATCAAGATAAAGTGCTGTATAACGAGCATACAGAGCAAAGGCTAGCAAAAAATGTTTTATTTATCTATTAAATCAACATAAAAAAAACACAAGATACACTTTCAATTAGTTCATCAACCAAAAAAAACTCCCTCCCCATTCACACTCATCCACACCCACTCACACAAATGAGGTTGTTTCTTTCTGCTACCAATATTCTGGTTCCCACAACATAGACAACACAATCTGCAAGGGACACAGTCCCTGAAGCACACATGATTGTGTGTGCCGCTGGCATACTTGCCAACCCTCCCGGATTTTCCGGCAGAGTCCCGAAATTCAGAGCCTCTCCCGAAAACCTCCCAGGACAAATTTTCTCCCGAAAATCTCCCGAAATTCAGGCAGAGCTGGAGGCCACGCCCCCTACAGCTCTGCCTGAATTTCGGAATGCGGACCTGAGTGAGGAAAGTCTGTTTTCACGTCCGCTTTCCCACAATATAAACAACGTGTCTGCCCAATGACGTTATAACTGTAGAATGATCGAGGGCGAGTTCTTGGTTTCTTATGTGGGTTTATTGTTAGGCAGTTTCATTAATGTCCTCCCAGCGCGGTAACCACACACAACAACATCAGTCAATGTTGTGACACTCTTAAACAGGACAATACTGCCATCTACTGTACATGCATATGGTTAGAAAAATTGTGACAGAGAATAGAACAAAGATGGACAACTCAACCCTTAACTCAACAATGAGTAGATGAGTGTTATATGTGTGTATATGTGTAAATAAATGAACACTGAAATTCAAGAAAAAAAAAAAAAAAAAATATATATATATATATATATATATATATATATATATATATATATATATATATATATATACATATAGATATAAAATATTTGACTGGGTGAATTGTGGCTGTAAATGTACTCCTCCCTTCTTAACCACGCCCCCAACCACGCCCCCGACCACACACCCCACCCCCCACCTCCCAAAATCGGAGGTCTCAAGGTTGGCAAGTATGGTCCACTAACATTTTCATGAATTACTATTTTTTATTGTTTTTATATTGTTTTACTTTCTTTTTTATCCATGAAAATGTTTTTTTTTTATTTATTTGTCTTACTTTGTAATTTAAATTTGATTTGTTTAAAGAGTTTTTAAAACCAGGTCCAGTCCAGATAAATGTCTAAGTCCGGCTCAGCAACACACAGCTTCATCCATGTACACTGAAAAATTAGGGAACACAACAGATTGCATATAATTTATAAACAAAACTACATTTTCAAAATTAGAATCTATGTACAGTCCAGATTGTGTCCAGGTCGGACTGAGTAACACACACCTGCAATTTTGTACACTAAAAATAGGGAACACAACAACAGATAGCATATGTGTTGTTGTTGTTACATATCTATAAACATAATTATATTTTCAAAATAAGCCTTTGAGGACTTCCCATCTTTTTTTTGTGTTTTTTGGCATCATTATCGTTTTCAACCATATACCTTTCTAAAGTAAAAAAAAAAACTGAATACATGTTTTAAAGAAAGTAATACTAAGTCGCTAGCTACATTTGGATGTGTAAACTCAATTAACATCAGGCATTTATTTAAAGGGAACTATAAGAAAATTCATTTGGTTAAACAAATCCAGTTACGTTAAATTCTTTACAAATTATTATTGTGCTATGGCAAAATAAAAATAGAATTAGAAATATCCAATTCCAGGATACCAGCAATTTTTAATCCGAACTTTGCATACGGATTTAAAAACAAACTAAACTGTGGTAATATCAGCGAGGCTATGCCATGGCACAATATGCTAAATTTCAAATGACTTTGGTTCAATATGGACTGTGAAGGCAAACTTTTCCCAAACATTTTGTTAAAATTCCAAACTATACATCTTTTTAGAAGTTCAACTTTAAAGGTTACACTGTAATAACCACACAAAGATGTCTGTTTAGTTCAGAAAACAGATACCTATTAGAAAAAGCTTTGCTATGGCATACAGTAAGACGGCAATTCATACAGCTCCACTCGTCGCGGTTTACCTGACACTTGAAATGTGACGAATTTGGGGCGTGCACTATCCACTTCAGCCGCCAGATGGCAGTATAATGATAAATATCTTGAAATGTGTTTTTTTTTTTTGGGCAATTCCAATTTTGGCCACAGCGTCGGTTGCTATGTAGAGTGGCGCTTTTCATCATTTTCAGTAGACTGCATTGCAAAAGGATTGTCCACCCACAACGCTTTCTCTCATGTGAGATCCACCTAGGAACGAGACCATATGAATCCCTTCACTACCGTACGTAATTCCATACCAAAGAAAATTGTTAGCAAAATACGCTAATGCTAAATGTTTTTTAATTCAGTGGAAGGCTCAGACTCCCTAAATGCAACACGGAACGACACAGGAGGTCCTTCATACCGACAGCCATCAGACTGTATAATGCATATGTTCCTTGACTGCACTTAAATGTAGAATATATGTAGAATATATTAATACTTTTCATATATTATATATATATGTTATATATTATTTATTGTTATTATTGTCTATTGTGAGCGAACTGTGGTGCTGAATTTCCACCAGGGATCAATAAAGTACTTTCTATTCTGGACCGCAGGAAGAATAGTCTCCACTGCGGTGTAGACTAATGGGGATCCTTAATAAACTAATAAACTAATATTCTATTCTATTTATAGTTGTGTTAGGCGACTGAACATTTTAGGGTTATTTGATTCTTACTCAAATGAAGCTAAAAATAGATTGACATCTCAATCATGATTTATATTCGTTACTGTTCTGAATTGATCGGTAAATTTTCAAAAATTGTTTTTTAAAGACGTTTTCTCGGCCATCTCTGCACTGTGCATATACATCAATCGTCAGTAGCCAAAGGAGGAGCTTTTGTATCTTGTAAATTGTTATGAAAAGTTGATATTATAATGTATTTACCAAATAATATACTGCGAGAATCTGTTTAAAACAGGGATTGCGTTGAATCGAGAATTGGTTCTTCGTCACCCCAAGAATCAGAATCTATATGAATCGTGAGTTGTTGTAAGATTCATAAACCTCCAAAAACGGAGCACATTAAAACTAAGAAATTTGGACTTACGCCATCATTTAATAAGTTATAGAATTATTTACAATAAATATATCATAGTTTCGTAAAGGAGTGTGGTGTAATTGTTTGGACTGCAAACCAGTGTCCTCTGTTTTTGGACAATTTGTTTTTGTCAGATGTATACATTTTAAAGAAAACAACCCTATTGTGCAAAAACCAAATGTCCACTGCAAAGGAGGTTGGCATCCAGGAGGTTCTAGTACACAGCAGGGGCGTCACTAGACCTAATACTGTACTGGGGCACACCTGGGGCACAAATAATTCATGTGAGCGTGCAAAGCGCGCAAGCAAAAACATTTTTAGCACTTATTTATCATAAAATATACATAAATAGTGCTTTAAACTATGAAATCATATCAGATTATGTTGTATGGATCTTTGATTAACCACCTGAAATTAACTAATTTATTTGACCTACTTGAGGACTTTTTTACTCCAGACTTCTAAACTGCTACTGGTAAAAGCAAAAAGGAAGATCAATGAATCTTTTTGAAATATATATTCAGTAATCATCTGCAAATTTAACATCTAGAAAAGTAAAACAAAAAATAAAACACCCCTACATCTCTGGGTTCTTTTATATTATTTAATTTCTATTTATGTCAATGTGGCTAATCCTATTTCAGATACACAAAACTATAAAATATACACAAAACAATAAAGCCACAGTAGTAGAATAAATGAACAACTGTTGTGTGTCTGTTCAGGGAATCATTTTCTGAGAAGTAAACTGTAACGTGTCCTTTTCATTTTTGCAAAGTGGTCAATCACTCTGGACAGACATGGAAATATTACAGTAACTGTTATACAGTTGACCAGTGGTTCCCAACTGCTGGGTCGCGACATGAAAGTGGATTGTGTGTCATTTTCAGTGAGTCGCAGTCAGATGTGTGCATGAAAAAAAAAAAGTTTAGGGAGAAAAAAACCAAATTGTGGCAACAAAACCAGATTATTTTAGCCTTTTTTCTAGTGACTATTAGTGAGTATTTTAGCAAAAGGCAAACCGACTAACAAGTTGGAGGAGGACTCAGGACAGACATGGAAATATATTTAAAAAGAATCTAAATGGGGCAACAAAACCCGATATTGTCAGCCATCTTTTTGAAAACAAATACAGAAATGTTACTATTTTTTCTGGAAATAAAACCAGATGCTTTAGCTAAAGCCATTTTTCTGGTGACAAAACAAGATTATTTTAGTCAAAGTCACACCGATTAACAAGACAAGTCTGCTGTGCTATTTTTCTGTGAAATAAACTTGAATGATTTAAAAATTTGGCTCACGACTTGATGAAATGGAAAAAAAAATTTCTTCCTGAAGATAAACCATTTGAGAAGCACTCAACTCACACATGCTTACTCGAAATCATCATTGATGCAGAACCAGCAGACAATAACCAACATTATGTTTCATGTTCATTGGAAATTCCCCCAACAGCTCGTACAGCAAATGAATATGTTTGTCTTGATACAAGGAATAATGTTAGCTAACTTAGCATCAACTTAAGACAATGATGTTGCCTAGCTAGCCAGGACTTCACTTACATCTCACATTCCTCGCTTCTTCTCTGCTGCAGGCGAATAACTTTCTTAAATCCATCTAGGAGTTACAGTTTGAGTCAAATCAAAATCAAAATATTGTAATTAACAAATTGTTGTTGGCTAACGTCACCTACCTCACGCAGTGATTCGAATCCCCCCCCCCTCTCTCCCTCTCTCTCTCAACCGAAGTCTCGATAGACACGTGAATAAATTACCATATTAAGTAGCCATGTGCTCACTGTTTCGTGGAGTGAATACAGTAGCAATCAATTACCATACTAAGTAGTATGTGCGCTGTTGTTTATGTTATGTAGACTTAAAACTCTGAAGCGTTTTTTTTTATTGGTGAAATTTTTACTGGGGCACTGCAGATCAACAGTGGGGCACGTGCCCCAGTGAAATATGTCTGGCGACGCCCCTGGTACACAGGTGTTATACTAAAGGCCCGGGGACCAGATCTGGCCTGGCATGCCATGTTATATGGATCGCGAAAGCCTGAAAATATAATGCGTCAAAATGCATTAATATTGACGGAAAAAAATGCATGTACTGCATGCAATTGTATTTATTTTAAAATTCAGCTGAGATAGGCGCCAGCGCCCCCCGCGACCCCGAAAGGGAATAAGCGGTAGAAAATGGATGGATGGATAGTATCCAATAATCCGACAAATATATCATCACACATTCCAAACAGCTTTATCTAAATAAAAATATACTTCAATCTCTGCTTGACTTATGATTTCAAAGCAAGTTATCCATCCAATTGTTTGCTTTAAAAACAACAACTATAAATTTTACAGTTGGCAGCTCGCTGGCCCATTTTTTAAATTTTTAATTTTAAAACTGTGGTACCTGTTTTTCCATTTAGAGCGGGGGTCCCCAAACTTTTTGACTCTGGGGCCGCATCGGGTTAAAAACGTTTGGCTGGGGGCCGGTCTGTATACATACACACATACATACATATATATATATATATATATATATATATATATATATATATATATATATATGTATATATATGTAGGTGTGGAAAAAATCACAAGACTACTTCATCTCTACAGAACTGTTTCCCTCAATCATCTCGGACGGCGTGGCGCAGTGGAAGAGTGGCCGTGCGCAACCCGAGGGTCCCTGGTTCAAATCCCACCTAGTACCAACCTCGTCACGTCCGTTGTGTCCTGAGCAAGACACTTCACCCTTGCTCCTGATGGCTGCTGGTTGGCGCCTTGCATGGCAGCTCCCTCCATCAGTGTGTGAATGTGTGTGTGAATGGGTAAATGTGGAAGTAGTGTCAAAGCGCTTTGAGTACCTTGAAGGTAGAAAAGCGCTGTACAAGTACAACCCATTTATTTATTTATTTATCTCCTGATGATTGAGGGAACCCCTCATGAAACAGATCTGTAGAGATGAAGTAGTCTTGTGATTTTTTTCCCACACCTACATATGTATATATATATATATATATATATATATATATATATATACATATATATATATATATATATGTATATATATATATATATATATATATATATATATATTCCGAGCGGAATGAGGTTACGTTATTGATTGGAAAATGCATTTTTAGACAACATGATTTGCCTGAGTGGCGAGGAGACACTGAGGGTAACAAGCAGTAGAAAACGGATTAAAAAAGATAGATTTAAAAAATAAATAAATAAATAAATAAAAGTATGTATATATTTTTTTTTAAATGAAGAAAAAAAATAATAAAAAAATAAATATATATATATATTTTTTTAAATATATTTTATTATTATTTTTTATTTTATTTTTTTAAAGAATTTTTTTACTTGGTACATCTGGCAGGCCGGATTTTGGACGCTGGTGGGCTGGATCTGGCCCGCGGGCGTTAGTTTGGGGACCCCTGATTTACAGTAATATGCTGTACAAAAAGTTACAAATTTCACAGTCAAATTTTGGCGACTAGACTGCCAGCTTTTGCTTTTAATTAAAAAGATTATTTGACTGTGTTTGTAAAAAATATAATATTCAAATGCAAATGCTACTTTGTAATATAATTAGGAAATTCTATATATAAACATTCTGACGGCGACCTTAACTGCAATGTAGCCCTCAATTAAAATGAGTTTGACACCCCTGTTCTTGTATTATGACAGCTAAAGGTTTTCAGGTATTGCAGTTTTGGGTTTATTGCTGCCATTGATGGTGTATGACAATGTTAATGTACATATCTTACACACACACACACACACACGTCAAAAGACTGCATCAAATTACTGTGTATAACTACACATTACAGTCACTTATGCACGTTTCCAGGAAAGAAAGACAACAACACCGACCTTCAAAATCAGAAATAATTCCCTCCAAGTGTGGATTAACTCCAGAATCCGACATCTTTCTCCGGCTGGTTGGATCTCCAAACTGAAGAAGTGTACCAAGCTCAGCAAGATCTTTAACCTTCTGTGGACCAGCCACAAAGTTGTGTATAAAATGAAGTTCAGGGAATGAACCAGCATGCCTCCTCCTCCCTTCTTCACCCCTCCCTGTGGCAAAAGATACACTCCCCCTACTCCCTTCATGTCCTGTGTGTGTGTGTGTGTGTGTGTGTGTGTGTGTGTGTGTGTGTGTGTGTGTGTGTGTGTGTGTGTGTGTGTGTGTTCCCCTGCCCCCCACACACACTCCAGCATGCACACGCAAGTCATTCCTCCAGACCCCTTGCAAAGGTTAGATTTCTGACCGTCAGCGTGAACTACATGGTCACTGAAACAAAGAGCTTCTGTCTTTAAAGCACGGTCGTCTGCATCGCAACTTCACTTTTGGCCAAGCGGCCTCTACAAGCCGGGCATGTTCATTAAAAGTGCGGTCACCTCAGTGGTCTCTCTGACACGAAAACCTGGGAGACTTCCTGGTGAAAGTTGACATTAGGAAACCAGGATGGCGCCTCTGGGCAACCAGTGAGATTTCAGCACTAACCAACTCTCTGGAGTGGAGTATACCGTTGTGTTAATAGGTCATTTAGGGCAGCGTTTTCCTAATCATAAGATGAAGGAAAAAAAATATTTTTAGTTTGAATATATTTTCTGTAGGAGGACAAACATGACACAAACCTTCCAAATTATTAGAAATCCCACTGTTTGTACAAACCCTGTTTCCATATGAGTTTGGAAATTGTGTTGGATGTAAATATGAACGGAATACAATGATTTGCAAATCATTTTCAACCCATATTCAGTTGAATATGCTACAGAGACAACATATTTGATGTTCAAACTGATAAACTTTTTTTTTTAGCAAATAATCCATCCATCCATCCATCCATCCATCCATCCATCCATTTTCTACCGCTTATTCCCTTTCGGGGTCGCGGGGGGCGCTGGCGCCTATCTCAGCTACAATCGGGCGGAAGGCAGGGTACACCCTGGACAAGTCGCCACCTCATCGCAGGGCCAACACAGATAGACAGACAATATTCACACTCACATTCACACACTAGGGCCAATTTAGTGTTGCCAATTAACCTCTCCCCAGGTGCATGTCTTTGGAAGTGGGAGGAAGCCGGAGTACCCGGAGGGAACCCACGCATTCACGGGGAGAACATGCAAACTCCACACAGAAAGATCCCGAGCCTGGATTTGAACCCAGGACTGCAGGAACTTCGTATTGTGAGGCAGACGCACTAACCCCTCTTCCACCGTGAAGCCCTTGCAAATAATCATTAACTTTAAAATTAGATGCCAGCAACACTTAACAAAGAAGTTGAGAAAGGTGGCAATAAGAACTGATAAAATTGAGGAATGCTCATCAAACACTTATGTGGAACATCCCACAGGTGTGCAAGCTAATTGGGAACAAGTGGGTGCCATGATTGGGTATAAAAACAGCTTCCCAAAAAATGCTCAGTCTTTCACAAGAAAGGATGGGGCGAGGTACACCCCTTTGTCCACAACTGCGTGAGCAAATAGTCAAACAGTTTAAGAACAACATTTCTCAAAGTGCAATTGCAAGAAATTTAGGGATTTCAACATCTACGGTCCATAATCTGGAGAAATCACTCCACGTAAGCGGCATGGCCGGAAACCAACATTGAATGACCGTGACCTTCGATCCCTCAGACGGTACTGTATCAAAAACCGACATCAATCTCTAAAGGATATCACCTCATGGGCTCAGGAACACTTCAAAAAACCACTGTCACTAAATAGAGTTTGTCGCTACATCTGTAAGTGCAAGTTAAAGCTCTATTATGCAAAGCAAAAGCCATTTATCAACAACATCCAGAAACGCCGCCAGCTTCTCTGGGCCCCGAGATCATCTAAGATGGACTGATGTAAAGTGGAAAAGTGCTATGTGGTCTGATTAGTCCACATTTCAAATTGTTCTTGGAAATATTCGACATCGTGTCATCCGGACCAAAGGGGAAGCGAACCATCCAGACTGTTATCAACGCAAAGTTCAAAAGCCAGCATCTGTGATGGTATGGTGGTGCATTAGTGCCCAAGGCATGGGTAACTTACACATCTGTGAAGGCACCATTAATGCTGAAAGGTACATACAGGTTTTGGAACAACATATGCTGCCATCTAAGCGCCGTCTTTTTCATGGACGCCCCTGCTTATTTCAGCAAGACCATGCCAAGCCACATTCAGCACGTGTTACAACAGCGTAGCTTTGTAAAAAAGAGTGCGGGTACTTTCGTGGAAAACCTGCAGTCCAGTCCCGTGTCCCATCGAAAATGTGTGGCGCATTATGAAGCGTAAAATACGACAGCGGAGACCCCGCACTGTTGAACAACAGAAGCTCTACATAAAACAACAATGGGAAAGTTAAAAAGGTATGTAAGGCTATGCAAAACGAAAGTACAACTGATTTGGCTACAAAGTAAACAGAAACAGAATGATGGACAACAGCAAAAACTTACGGCGTCCACAAAGTACATCCGTACATGACATAACAATCAACAATGTCCACACAAAGAAGAATAGCAACAACGTAAATAGGCTTGCTTGCTAACACAAATAGCACTCAAAGGAAGACATGAAACTGCTACAAGAAAAGACCAACAAAACAGGAAGGGCCACCAAAATAACAGCGCAAGACAAGAACTAAAGCACTAAAGCACTACACAACAAAACTCAGAATAAGGCACAACGACCTGGTGCAGTTTCATTTTTTAACATTTTCTGCGGGTGGTGTGCCTCCGTATTTTTTCAGAAAAAAATGTGTCTTGCCCCAATAGAGGTTGAAAAACACTGTGTTAAGCGATCCGAACAAAACATCGAAGCATTTTAGCTTAGATAGCCCTGAGAAAAAGGGAAATCATTCTAATATTTGCAGACAAGCGTTTTATGTGCGTTTTTCTTCCCCAAAAAACTTTTACTCTGAGACAGTTTATCACAGTTCCTCAAATTCTTCTGTCAATAAATAGCCCAAAACAAACAGGTTTGTTCGGTTTAAAGTTTAAAGTACTGTACTTCTACGTAGGGCTGTGCAGATACAACTTTTTCACTTCCGATACCATACCGACATTGTAGCCTTGAATATTGGCCAATATCGATATTGATCCCTTATAATATCAGCACAAATCATTCATACTTTTATTATTTTGTAGTGCGGAATGTTAGAAAAGGTTTATTCAATTAAAAAAATACTCAGAACAATGGTCGGTATGAAAACACTAACTTTATGACGGATTCATGCTTTTGAAATGGTGTGTTCATTTGTGTTGTGGTGACACCAAGTGGTCACAACAATTTATTAAATTAAGATCATGACGCAGTAAGTTGAACGATGCGGACACGTTTGTTGCTGGATACTTCGTAATACACTTCAGCCTTGGATACTTTGTAATATGCAACTATCATCATTTGACACTTGTTTTTATTGACACGTGGCATTTTAAACTGGAATAGTTATCAATTAGAGGCCTACTGAAGCCCACTACTACCGACCACACAGTCTGATAGCTTATATATCAATGATGAAATATTAACATTGCAACACATGCCAATACGGCCTTTTTAGTTTACTAAATTACAATTTTAAATTTCCCGCAGAGTTTCTTGTTGAAAACGTTGTGGTATAATGACGCGTGTTTGTGACATTATTGGTTGAGCGGACATTTTTAGCCCAGCACCACTTACGGCTAAAAGTCCTCTCTTTTCATTGCATAATTACACAGTAATTTGGACATCTGTGTTGCTGAATCTTTTGCAATTTGTTCAATTAATAATGGAGACTAAAACGAAGAATGCTGTTGGTGGAAAGCGGTGGATTGCAGCAACCGAAACACAGCCGGTGTTTCTTTGTTTGTTGTTAAGCTTTAGCGAACATGTTTCTCTACCACATGTCAACCAGCAAGTTTTTGGATGAGAAAATTTGTGGTATTAAGTCGGCTCTTAACGGATACTTGTGCGGAGTTAGCGTCCTCCTGCAGCAGCTGTCCTCTTGGCTCCTCCATTGGCTTCTCTCAGAGACACTGGCGGTCACCGCAGCCCTCCGACTTTCAGGTATGACTTTATAATCTCACTACAACACTATTAACACAATAAGCAGATAAGGGTTTTTCCAGGATTATCCTAGTAAATGTGTCTAATAACATCTGAATCGCTCCCACTGCAATCGCCTTTCTTTTTTTTTTTTCTAGTGCTTCACTCTAACTTTCCTCATCCATGAATATTTCATCCTCGCTCAAATCTAATGGGGGAATCGTCGCTTTCTCGGTCCGAATCGCTCTTGCTGCTAGTTTCTATGATTATAAACAATGTGAGGATGTGAGGAGCCCTACAACCCGTGACGTCACACGCACATCGTCTGCTACTTCCGGTACAGGCAAGGCTTTTTTATTAGCGACCAAAAGTTGCGAACTTTATCGTCGATGTTCTCTACTAAATCCTTTCAGCAAAAATATGGCAATATCACGAAATGATCAAGTATGACACATAGAATGGACCTGCTATCCCTGTTTAAATAAGAAAATCTCATTTCAGTAGGCCTTTATGGATGCTTATTGCAGAGCTCGATGTATTAGTTTCTAGTAGCCTTTTTGTAGGATTGCTTGTATTGAAGCCTTGGGATGAAAGCCGCTGTAATCCGATACTTGTTCTTTTGCTGCTATCAGACCGATATCAATATCAGATCAGGATACCCATAGTTTTAAGTCAAATAAATACAAAACGACAGTAGCAAACATACTGTACATATATACAAAAAGAAAGTGCACATACTAAACATAAACCACCACATTTTGCACAAGCATAGCACATAACTCTTAGTACCGAGGAGTGTCCTGGCTGGTCCATCAATATTACAGACCATTTAAGTAGGTGACTTATAGTTGCCTGAACATGTATAAAGATACTATTCTTCTTCTGACAAGCCAATGGACTATCGAGATGATTATGAAACTAGTACTTGAAGGTAAAGTTATTCCTTAGTGTTGCTTTAAGTGTTAAAATGTAATAATTGGTACTTCTACTACCTACTTCTAAGACACAGAGGACCATTTAATTTTGAGCACAATCCATTGAAGGACACTCGTTCAACTCGAATGATTCAAAATTCAACTATATTTTTTCCATGGAAAAAAATGGGAATCTTTTCCCATTTATGCAGCCATCAATAATTGTAGAGACAATGTTTTAAATGTTAAACACATCATGATTTGTTGACTACACACAAGTGTTGGCCTAATAAGAGAACATAAAAGTAAAGCAGGTCCCCAAACTCCTAAAGGAAATCAAGCCAAAGAGGTGCACTCCCAGAAAAAGATGTCTAATCACTATTGATTACATACAGACACGATCAAAAGTTTACATACACTTGTAAAGTACATAATGTCATGGCTGTCTTGTGTTTCCAATATTTCTACAACTCTTATTTTTTTGTGTGATAAAGTGATTGGAGCACTTACTTCTTGGTCACAAAAAACATTAATGAAGTTTGTTTCTTTTATGAATTTATTAGGGGTCTACTGAAAATGTGAGCAAATCTGCTGGGTCAAAAGTATACGTACAGCAATGTTAATATATAGTTTCATGTCCCTTGGCAAGTTTCACTGCAATAAGGCGCTTTTGGGAGCCATCCACAAACTTCTGGTTGAATTTTTGACCACTCCTCTTGACACAATTGGTGCAGTTCAGCTAAGTGTGTTGGTTTTCTGACATGAACTTGTTTCTTCGGCATTGTCCATAGTCAGGACTTTGGGAAGGCCATTCCAAAACTTTAATTTTAGCCTAATTTAACCATTCCGTTACCACTTTTGACATGTGTTTGGGGTCATTTTCCTGTTGGAACATCCAACTGCACCCAAGACCCAACCTCCGGGTTGATGAATTTAGGTTGTCCTGAAGGATTGGATGTAATCCTCCTTTTTCATTGTCCCATTTAAAGCACCAGTTCCATTGGCAGCAAAACAGGCCCAGAGCATAATACTACCACCACCATGCATGACGGTGGGGTTGGTGTTCCTGGGAATCAAGGCCTCAACTTTTCTCCTCCAAACATACTGCTGGGTATTATGGCCAAACAGCTCAATTTTTGTTTCATCTGACATGACATGGACAAAGATAATACCTTCTGGAGGAAAGTTCTGTGGTCAGATAAAACAACAACAAGAACCAAACTTCATGAATGTTTTTTGTGACCAACAAGTATGTGCTCCAATCACTCTATCACAAAAAAATAAGAGTTGTAGAAAGTATTGGAAACTGAAGACAACCATGACATTATGTTCTTTACAAGTGTATGTAAACTTTTGATTGCGACTGTATCACAATAGCGTTTCTATAACAAACAAGCAGTCGCAGCTGTGGCTTTAATAGGCTGCAAAGCCATTGGAGCAAAAAACAAATAAGACGTCGTTGTAGTGGACGCTAATAAGACGCCAAATGCACCTTTTAACACCTGACAGGTCAATGGCACCTCAGAAAAAACACAGAAACCTTGTGTGTTTATGGTGCAGTCGCTGGCGAGGTGTCTCTTGACGAGGAACAGAAAATGTCACGGGGTAAATAGCAGTATTCGAGATTTAACCACGGGAGAACATCTGTCCCTTCAAAAATCTTTATGTTTTGGTTTTTATTGGAGTATGCATAACATGCGCCATATATCTTGCAGCTGTGCGTGCACATTTATAGTTTGTGTGTTTTGGCATGCACCCTGCTTAACATACATGTGCACTGGGAGCTGAGTAGATAACACAGTTACATTGGTGCGTACTGCATGCAGCATATAAATACACACTGTACTTAGTTGCGACTGAGTGTGCAGCCCATCAGCACAACGCCGTCCAATCTGACTTGTGTTGTAAAAGC
Organism: Nerophis ophidion; assembly: GCF_033978795.1. Lineage (NCBI taxonomy): Eukaryota > Metazoa > Chordata > Actinopteri > Syngnathiformes > Syngnathidae > Nerophis > Nerophis ophidion. Next base: position 73,373,382 of record NC_084611.1, read on the forward strand.
TGCACCACAAGGTTTTTTTAGCAGCAGTCAATTATAACAAAAACATACAGTGAGTGTGAAATGCACTCTTTTACAGCCAGTGTGTGTTTATGTAAACAGGAACACACACTGGCTGCAAGGCAATGCTGAGCGACAGAATGAGGAAAAGCTCCAAAACAACATGTGGGGAAGCGAGTGTGTGTGTGTGTGTGTGTGTGTGTGTGTGTGTGTGTGTGTGTGTGTGTGTGTGTGTGTGTGTGTGTGTGTGTGTGTGTGTGTGTGTGTGTCAAGTGAAAATGTGCATGTATACACACGTGCTTGGGAGTTGTGTTTGAGTGTCTGAAGGGTACATTTCGCCAAACCAAAACTACTTAGCATAGTGACACAAAGTTTGTCTTTTGTGTCATTGCTGGTAATGTTGTGTGGGCGTGTGTTTGATGTGGAATGGTAGACAATATGCTTGCACAGTTAGTGATATTCTAAAATGTGATTATTTTTGCCAAAACATGTAATGCAGTTCGAATTAGGACAAGGGAATATAAACACAGATGGTTGCCTGCGGGCTGCTATATGGTCAGCGCTCAGGTCAAATCATTGGTGCAGTGGTTCTCAACCTTTTTTCAGTGATGTACCCCCTGTGAAAATGTTTTTAATTCAAGTACCCCCTAATCAGATCAAACCATTTTTAGTTGAAAAAAAGAGATAAAGAAGTAAAATGCAGCACTATGTCATCAGTTTCTGATTTATTAAATTGTATAACAGTGCAAAATGTTGCTCATTTGTAGTGGTCTTTATGAACGATTTAGAAAAAAAGATATCAAAATAACTACAAACTTGTTGAAAAATAAACTAGTGATTCAATTATAAATAAAGATTTCTACACATAGAAGTAATCATCAACTTAAAGTGTCCTCTTTGGGGATTGTAATAGAGATCCATCTGGATTCATGAACTTAAAGGCCTACTGAAACCCACTACTACCGACCATGCAGTCTGACAGTTTATATATCAATGATCAAATATTAACATTGCAACACATGCCAATACGGCCTTTTTCGTTGACTAAATTGCAATTTTAAATTTCCCGGGAGTTTGTTGAAAACGTCGCGGAAAGATGACGTGTACGCGGGACGTCATGGACTGTTAGGAAATATTAGCGCTGCGCACACACACAGCTAAAAGTCGTCTGCTTTAACCACATAATTACACAGTATTTTGGTCATCTGTGTTGCTGAATCTTTTGCAATTTGTTCAATTAATATTGGAGAAGTCAAAGTAGAAAGATGGAGATGGGAAGCTTTAGCCTTTAGCCACACAAACACACGGTGGTTCCTTGTTTAAAATTCCCGGAGGTGAAGTTTTCCTATGGATCAGAGCGGTCAAGCGAACATGGATCCCGACCAAATGTCAACCAGCAGTTTTCAGTGAGAAAGTTGTGGTAAAAAGTCGCCTCTTACCGGAGATCAGCTGAGCTTGTGCCGTCCATAGAGCTGCCGTTGACTTCCATCAGACACTGGCCTCAAGACACCCGTGGACACACACTTCTGACTATCAGGTACTATTTAACTCACTAAAACACTAGCAACACAATAGAAAGATAAGGGATTTCCCAGAATTATCCTAGTAAATGTGTCTAAAAACATCTGAATCCGTCCCAATAAAATCACGTTTTGTTTTTTTAACTAAATTTTTTTCTTTCTAGTCCGTCGCTATCAATATCCTCAAACACAAATCTTTCATCCTCGCTCAAATTAATGGGAAAATTGTCGTTTTCTCGGTCCGAATAGCTCTTTTTGTTGGAGGCTCCCATTAAAAACAATGTGAAGATGTGAGGAGCCATCAACAGGTGACGTCATCGTATGCGACTTCCGGTAGAAGCAGGGCTTTTCTGTTAGCACCAAAAGTTGCAAACTTTATCGTGGATGTTCTCTACTAAATCCTTTCAGCAAAAATATGGCAATATCGCTGTGGGAGGCGGGGCGTGGTCAAGCGCCGCCTGCTGGCAATGGCATGCACAGGAGCCGGCTGAAAAGCCAGAAGGACCCAGGAGGTGCTGAGGACGCCAGAAGGGTTGTGGGAGGACTGAGCGAGTTAAAAACTTTGTGAGTGAACGAACTAAGACTGAAAAGACTTGGGGAGTGAACGAAGAAGATGAACTGTTGTGAAAATTAAAAATGAAAAGAAAATCCTTTTGGGAACAAACAAAAGAAGAAATATTGTGTGTAAAAAGATTAAAAAGAATTGTCAACTTGAACTCCTGCTGTGATCCTTCGGTCCTGAAGACTCCACGACACAAACCTGTCACAATTGCGAAATGATCAAGTATGACACATTGAATGGACCTGCTATCCCCGTTTAAATAAGAAAATCTCATTTCAGTAGGCTTTTAATTCTAAAAATGTATTCACAAAAAAAGAAATCTTTAAAATAAATATTTATGGAACATGTCCACAAAAAATCTAGCTGTCAACACTGAATATTGCATTGTTGTATTTCTTTTCACAGTTTATGAACTCACATTCATTTTTTGTTGAAGTATTATTCAATAAATATATTTATAAATGATTTGTGAATTGTTGCTATTTTTAGAATATTTTTTAAAAAATCTCACGTACCCCTTGGCATACCTTCAAGTACTACCCGGGGGTACGCATACCCCCATTGGAAAACCACTGCATTGGTGGACTGGTGTGTTTGCTAGTGCTCAATATGACTGAAAACTGGATCACAGTATACAGTACAGGCCAAAAGTTTGGACACACCTTCTCCTCATTCAATGGGTTTTCTTTATTTTCATGATTATTTACATTGTAGATTGTCTCTGAAGGCATCACCACTACGAATGAAGACATGTGGAGTTATCTACTTAACAAACAAAGGAGAAATAACTGAAAACATGTTTTATATTCTAGTTTCTTAAAAATAGCCACCCTTTGCTCCGATTACTTTTTCGCACACTCTTGGCATTCTCTCGATGAGCTTCAAGAGGTACTCACCTGAAATGGTTTTCACTTCACAGATGTGCTTAAAGCTCATCGAGAGAATGCCAAGAGCCTGCAAAGCAGTATTCAGAGCAAAGGGTGGCTATTTTGAAGAAACTAGAAAATAAAACATTATAAACAAATTAAATATAAAATAATATATATATACATACATACATGTATATATATATATATATATGTATATATATATATATATATATATCCATCCATTTTCTACCGCTTATTCCCTTTTGGGGTCGCGGGGGGTGCTGGCGCCTATCTCAGCTACAATCGGGCGGAAGGCAGGGTACACCCTGGACAAGTCGCCACCTCATCGCAGGGCATATATATATATATTATATAAACATACAGTTATTTCACCTTTTTTTGTTAAATACATAATTCCACATGTGCTCATTCATAGTTTTGATGCCTTCAGTGACAATCTACAAGGTAAATACTGGAAACACTTTAATATGGGGAACATATTCACATTAATTAGTTGCTTATTAACATGCAAAATAGTAACATATTGGCTCTTAATTAGTCATAATTAAGTACTTATTAATGTCTTATTCTGCATGGCTTTATTATACAACCAGTAAGCCATTGACCAAGGGTCTTCCCTCAATAAGCTCAGAATTATCTCTTATTAGTAGCCCCAACCCTCACCCTTATATGATCCCCTAGTGTCCAAATAACTCTAAGTTAAGTATTTGTTACTTTAATAAGCAACTAATTAATGGTGAATATGTTCCCTGTAATGTGTTAATTCCACGACTGTATATATCGGTATCGGTTGATATCGGAATCGGTAATTAAGGGTTGGACAATATCGGAATATCAGATATCGGTAAAAAATACATTTTTAGACAGCTCTAATTTTGTTGCATTAGTAGATAATAAAGTTTCAAAAACATGCAGCTGCATGATGTACATTTATTTGTTATGTCAAAAAGGAAAAAAAAAAACATTTAGTTAGAAAAGATAAAGTACTTTATTGACACATATTTCTAGGCTTTCTCGAGCCACATAAAATGATGTGGCAGGCCAAATCTGGCCCCCTGTCCTTGAGTTTGACACATGTGATCAAGGATGTAAAGTGTGATAGGCTTCAGCTCACCTGTGACCTACTGAGGGCAAGCCAAATAGAAGATGGATGGAAGGCATAAAGGCATAATAAAGATCAAGTTGCTTCAACGTGTGTTGTCACAAACGCTATGAAACTGGCATGTCATGCACAAAGTGCACAAAATGTGAAACACCTGCTGCTTGCAACCGATCAGGAATTAACTGAGTCATACATTGGCACTAATTTAGTATTTCTGGTTATTTTCTCAGAGCACCCACAGCGGTCAGCTGAGGTCGCTGTCAGTCAGTGAGGCGCTCGCCTGACATCATTTGTGTTTCCATCACACTGAACAATGTCGCACATCCTGCCTGTGCGTGACGGACAGCAGAGAAATCAGGCTTATCGCCATTCTTAAGTCCAATTAAAAGAATATAAGAGACGGTGGGAGTGCAACAGTACAAGTGTGAGGCGTTAACTCCTAAAAGGATATCCTCTACACCTCTTTTATGGAACATGCTGAACTGGGTGACGTCCGTGGTTTCCTTCACACTGAGATTATGATTATGAAGGAAGCCATTATGTGCCCATTCAAGGCCAGGTGCAGCTTTTATTTATGTTGGTGCTTATATGAACTCATTTAGAATGAATAATGGATAAACACATGCATATACAAATGCACATATGTCCACTGCTAGAGGGAAGAACAAGCATTTTAAGTCAATGGTGCTTTAAACTAAGAATTAATCTAGAAAAAGTATGCGATCGCCATTGCCGATTAAAGCTTTTAAATGTCACCCAGGTGACATTTAAAAGCTGGGTGACGTTATACGCAAATACGGTGTTAGCTTTCACTGTTATGCTGATGACGCCCAACTCTACATGCCCCTAAAGCTGACCAACACGGCGGATTGTAGTCAGCTGGAGGCGTGTCTTAATGAAATTAATAATGGATGATTAACTTTTTGCAACTCAACGCCAAAAAAATGAAAATGCTGATTATCGGTCCTGCTAGACACCGACCTCTATTTAATAATACAACTGTAACATTTGACAACCAAATAATTTAACAAGGCGACTCTGTAAAGAATCTGGGTATTATCTGTAACCGAACTCTCTCCTTTGAGTCACACATTAAAAGCGTTACTAAAACGTCCTTCTTTTATCTCCGTAATATCGCTAAAATTCGCTCCATTTTGTCCACTAAAGACGCTGAGATCATTATCCATGCGTTTGTTACGTCTCGCCTCGATTACTGAAACGTATTATTTTCGGGTCTCCCCATGTCTAGCATTAAAAGATTACAGTTGGTACAAAATGCGGCTGCTAGACTTTTGACAAGAACAAGAAAGTTTGATCATATTACGCCTGTACTGGCTCACCTGCACTTGCTTCCTGTGCACTTAAGATGTGACTTTAAGGTTTTACTACTTACGTATAAAATACTACACAGTCTAGCTCCATCCTATCTTGCCGATTGTATTGTACCATATGTCCCGGCAAGAAATCTGCGTTCAAAGGACTCCGGCTTATTAGTGATTCCTAAAGCCCAAAAAAAGTCTGCGGGCTATAGAGCGTTTTCCGTTCGGGCTCCAGTACTCTGGAATGCCCTTCCGGTAATAGTTCGACATGCTACCTCAGTAGAAGCATTTAAGTCTCACCTTAAAACTCATTTGTATACTCTAGCCTTTAAATAGACCTCCTTTTTAGACCAGTTGATCTGCCGCTTCTTTTCTTTTTCTCCTCTGACCCCCCCTCCCTTGCGGTGGGGGTCCGGTCCGATGGCCATGGATGAAATACTGGCTGTCCAGAGTCGAGACCCAGGATGGACCGCTCGTCGGGACCCAGGATGGACCGCTTGCCTGTGTATCGGTTGGGGACATCTCTACGCTGCTGATCCGACTCCGCTTGGGATGGTTTCCTCGCTGCTGTCTTGGATCCGCTTTGAACTGAACTCTTGCGGCTGTGTTGGAGCCACCATGGATTGATCTTTCACAGTATCATGTTAGACCCGCTCGACATCCATTGCTTTCGGTCCCCTGGGGGGTGGGGAGGGGAGGGGGGGGGGGGGGTGGAAGGTTGCCCACATATGATGGTCCTCTCCAAGGTTCTCTTAGTCATCATTGTCACTGGCGTCCCACTGGGTGTGAGTTTTCCTTACCATTATGTGAGTTCTTCCGAGGATGTTGTCGTCGTAGTGGTTTGTACAGACCTTTGAGACATTTGTGATTTAGGGCTGTATAAATAAACATTGATTGATTGATTAAATGTCAATCAAAAACACCAATCTACTTCATCTGACACTATATTTATCTTTAGTCCCCCAGTTGACCATCGGCTAACAGCTCATTATGTGTCACCTTACACAGTGTGCAGCCGCTCGCTTAAAGGGTCATTTATTTAGATATTTTTTTCTGTATTTAAAACACTTCCCTGTGGTCTAAATAACATGTAATGGTGGTTCTTTTGTCAAAATGTAGCGTGGATTATGTTTTATAGACCATCTTCAAGTCGTTTTCTCTTGTTGGCCGTTGTGTGTACGTGCCTCCACTTTGACAGATTCATCCCCCCATCATCCATGTTGTGTCATGTCTTTGTGATCATGTTTTGTTTGGTTCTGTTCTGTTGTTTTTTTGGACTCTTAGTAGCTGTTTACGCTCCCTTGTTTTTTCACCATGAGGACCATTAGTTGCACCTGATTTGTTTGGACTCACGCACCTGTCAATAATCACATCACTATTATTTAAGCCATAGTTGTCAGGTAGTCGGCCTGGCAACATCACCCTTGATTCACTCTTGTTTTTGCTCTGTCCAAGTTCGTACTGATGTTCATTGTTCATGCTGCTTTGCTCATGTCACAGAAAGTGTTGTTTTTATGTTCATAGTTTATGATAAAGTATTAGTTTTGTTCCCTCCGTTAAGTTTCGTGCCTCCACTGCGAGCGCTTTTTGTTTGTAGCTTTTGAGTTAAGATTAAAATCATGTATTTGCCTTGTCCAGTTCAGTCGCTTTGCACCATGGGAAAACAAACCGCGCCATAGTCCTAGTCCTGACATGTTGCAGTTTTTAAAGTTTCCATATCAAGGTTACTGACAAAGTACTTTGTATTAGACATGGCAACAGCGGAGGATGCATGTGCATGTGCGAGCCAATCTGCCCCACAGCAAGAGGATAATGGAAAAAAAAGAGCTTAAAGGGGAACATTATCACCAGACCTATGCAAGCGTCAAAATATACCTTGATGGTGCAGAAAAAAGACCATATATTTTTTTTACCGATTTCCGAACTCTAAATGGGTGAATTTTGCCGAAATAAACGCCTTTCTGTTTATCGCTCTGGAGGGTATGACGTCAGAATGTGACATTGGTAAACATTGGGTCTCAGCTCTGTTATTTTCCCGTTTTTTCAACTATTTTTTGGAACTTTGGAGACATCATGCCTCGTCGGTGTGTTGTCGGAGGGTGTAACAACACTAACAGAGAGGGATTCAAGTTGCACCACTGGCCCGAATATGCGAAAGTGTCTGCCACCAGACCCCCGTTGAATGTACCAAAGTGTCTCCACATTTTACCGGCGATGACAGACATGGCACAGAGATGTATGGATAACCTGCAAATGCATTTGCAACGATAAATTCAACAAAATCACAAAGGTGAGTTTTGTTGATGTTGACTTATTTGCTAATCGGACATATTTGGTCGCAGCGTGACTGCCAGTTAATCGATGCTAACATGCTACGCTAATCGACGCTAACATACTATTTACCGGCGGTGCTAAAGCAGACATGGCACAGAGATGTATCGATAACCTGCAGATGCATTTGTAACGATAAAGTCACAGTAATCACAAAGGTGAGTTTTGTTGATGTTGTTGACTGCCAGCTAATCGATGCTAACATACTACGCTAATCGATGCTAACATGCTATTTACCGGCGGTGCTAAAGCAGACATGGCACAGAGATGTATGGATAACCTGCAGATGCATTTGCAACTATATTACGTTTCCATCCGCCCACATTTAATGCGAAAAAAACACTTACCAAACGACGGATTTACGTTGCTCCAGTGTCACAAGATGCGAAAGTCCTGATCGTTTGGTCCGCACATTTTATCGGCGATGCTAACGCAGCTATTCGGCCATGCTATGGCTATGAATAGCGTCAATAGCTATTCGCTCAATAGCTTCAGTTTCTTCTTCAGTACTTTCATACTCCAACCATCCGTTTCAATACATGCGTAATCTGTTGAATCGCTTAAGCAGCTGAAATCTGAGTCTGAATCCGAGCTAATGTCGCTATATCTTGCTGTGGTATTCGCCATTGTTTGTTTACATTGGCAGCACTGTATGACGTCACAGGGAAATGGACAGTCGCATCGCAAATAGCAAAAATCAAGAACTTTAAAGCTTTTTTTAGGGATATTCCGGGATGTGTAAAATTTTTTAAAAAACAAACAAATACAACATGCCACTGGGAACTGATTTTTATTGTTTTTAACCCTTTTGAAATTGTGATAATGTTCCCCTTTAATAACCACAGTATAGACTACTATGGCGGATTCCCCCAAAGAACTTTGGGTAAACTCACGGCATATATGGATAATGCTCTGATGTCACCGGTGTGAAACACTTCACAGGACAATATTTGTTCCAAACGGCTCATTCAGAGATTGCATGAAGGAAAGCAAGATTGTTTTGTATAAATATCTCAACAATGACTCCGAGGTTTGATTTCAAATTTTCGGGACTTATGCATCGGGATCCCCCAGGAGGAAGTTGCTAATGTTGCTCTGGAGAGGGAAGTCTGGGGGTCTCTGCTGGAGCTGTTGTCCCTGCGACCCGATTCCGGATATGCGGTTGAAGATGGATGGATGGGACTTATGCGGGTCCCAAATATACAACAGCAGGTACCAATAAGAAAAGTTGGCTCTGCATAATAAGGCCCTTTTAGGCTTTTTTTTAACATTTTGGCAAATAAACTGCATTTTTAGTATTTTCAGTATCATTATCAAGACTGGAGGACCAGGCTAAACATTTTACACAATGACAGCAAGCCTGGAGCATGCATGCTCATAGCTTTAAACCATCCATCCATCATCTTCCGCTTATCCGAGGTCGGGTCGCGGGGGCAGCAGCCTAACCAGGGAAGCCCAGACTTCCCTCTCCTCAACCACTTCGTGTAGCTCTTCCTGGGGGATCCCGAGGCGTTCCAAGGCCAGCCGGGAGACATAGTCTTCCCAACGTGTCCTGGGTCTTCCCCGTGGCCTCCTACCGATTGGACGTGCCCTAAACACCTCCCTAGGGAGGTGTTCGGGTGGCATCCTGACCAGATGCCCGAGCCACCTCATCTGGCTCCTCTCGATGTGGAGGAGCAGCGGCTTTACTTTGAGTTCCTCCCGGATGGCAGAGCTTCTCACCCTATCTCTGAGGGAGAACTCCGCCACGCGTCAGAGGAAACTCATTTCGGCCGCTTGTACCCGTGATCTTATCCTTTCAGTCATGACCCAAAGCTCATGACCATAGGTGAGGATGGGAACGTAGATCGACCGGAAAATTGAGAGCTTTGCCTTCCGGCTCAGCTCCTTCTTCATAGCTTTAAACAACACCAAAAAATAAGTACTCAGTAAACTTTAAGAATTCTCGGTGGAACCGCATTGCAGCAGAAAGTAAGTAGTTACTAACAGGAATATAACAAGTAGATTATTAAGAGTCCAATCTGTCAATCTGTCAATCCTTTCCGTGGACTAAAACCTGTGTGGTTTTAGTCCCTGTTTCCTGTTTTGCCAGGGACTCGAACCTGGGCTGCCGCCATGAGAGAAGAGCGTGCTAGCTCCTAAGCTAAAAGCCCGGTCTGTCAACCCGATAGCCAACACTGCTCTTGAGGTCGTCAGGGAGTGAGGTTTACTAACGTACACATGGCTCAGAAATAGCCTTGATTACACAGAGCGTTGTCACGTTCGGACCCCCATGATTTTGCGGTGGTCGTTTCCCCAAGATGCAGAAGGATGTACAGAAGCAACATGCAGGTAAGAAGGATGATTTATACAAATAACAAAGTAAAAGTAGTAGACTAGCCAACAACGGAGCAAGAAACTTGTAATTCTAAGCTCTCAAGAAAATAAAATACCCAAATTGCGTATTGCGAACAAGACTGCCAGACAGGGTATGGTGCAAGGCAGGAATAAATATCTCTCTGATTAATGACCAGGAACAGGTGAGCGTCCCGACCACTAATCAGAAGCAAGTGACAAAAATTGGAACACATGGCAACCAAGAACACAAACAAGGGTGCTGAAACACAATTCACCAACAGCTACGGAGATATCAAACTCAACAAAACATGACCCGGCAGACGGATCATGACAAGCGTGGATAATATAGTAACAATTGTTGGCATGTCAACATTTTCACAGTCAGCAAACAACACATACTGAAAGTGGGCGGATCGATCCATAAATTAGAGGTGCCGATAGCAATGGTACATTAAGTACCACTATATGGTTGATGCTAGAGCAAGGGTGTCAAAGTCATTGTAGCTCAGGGGCTGCATGGAGGAAAACCTATTTACCAGTCGATCTACGTTCCCATCCTCACCTACGGTCATGAGCTTTGGGTCATGACCGAAAGGATAAGATCACGGGTACAAGCGGCCGAAATGAGTTTCCTCTGCCGTGTGGCAGGGCTCTCCCTTAGAGATAGGGTGAGAAGCTCTGTCATCCGGGAGGAACTCAAAGTAAAGCCGCTGCTCCTCCACATCGAGAGGAGCCAGATGAGGTGGTTCGGGCATCTGGTCAGGATGCCACCCGAACGGCTCCCGAGGGAGGTGTTTAGGGCACCTCCAACCGGTAGGAGGCCACGGGGAAGACCCAGGACACGTTGGGAAGACTATGTCTCCCGGCTGGCCTTGGAACGCCTTGGGATCCCCCGGGAAGAGCTAGACGAAGTGGCTGGGGAGAGGGAAGTCTGGGCTTCCCTGCTTAGGCTGCTGCCACCGCGACCCGACCTGGGATAAGCGGAAGAAGATGGATGGATGGATGAATGGACTTCGGCCCAAAATAGAACAAGCAAATAATCATCTTGACAAAAAAATAAAAATAAATAGCATAAATAAAAATGATTTTATGTTTTTACTACCTGATTTGTCATTTCCATTATTCACGTTCTTTCAATTTGCACAGAATACAATCATTTTCACAGAACTATATCGATGTGCAGTGTCTCATGCAGCATTTTAAGTGTTGGTTTTACTTCTCTTTGTTTTAAAGCCACACTTTACCATGTACCTCTTGCTATGTATACTTGCTCACCCTGGTATGAACTATTTGCTTGCCTAACAGAATTGCTATTGCGACATCCAGTGGACACATTTAGACCAGCAGTTTCTTTCATTTCAAAATGCAGCTCACTTTTACATTTAGCAAACTCATCTCGTGGGCCGGATTGAACCTGTCCGCGGGCCGCATGTTTGACATCCCTGTGCAAGAGTAATGAGGTTGTTTTTTTCATTTTAAGACAAACCCCTGACAAACCCCTCTTGCTGAGGAAGATGGAGGTGGTGGAGTGGATAGATCAGGGGTCGGGAACTTTTTTGGCTGAGAGAGCCATGAAAGCCAAATATTTTAAAATGTATTTCTGTGAGAGCCATATAATATTTATTAACACCGAGTACAACTAAATGCGTGCATTTTTAAGTAAGACCAACAATTTTGGAGCATAATAAGTTTCCTATTCTTTTTAATAACATTGTTATTCTGAAACTAACCAATAATAAATAAAATACTTCTTAATGCGACTTCTTGAACCGGTGGGGTAGAAAACGGATGGACGGATTAAAATGCATGAGAATGTTTTATTTTTTTAATGTTGTTTTTAACGCGTACCATGAATTGATTTACGTGGACCCCAAATTAAACAAGTTGAAAAACCATTTCACCAATTAGTGGTCAATTGTATGGATTATGTACTGTATTGTGCAATCTACTTATAAAAGTTTCAATCAATCAATCAATCAATCAAAACTGTGATTACCAGCTGAAATATTCATTACTTATCGTGTTAAGCAATTTCAGCTAAGATTTATCTGAGAGCCAGATGCGGCCATCAAAGGAGCCCCATCTGCCTCGAGAGCCATAGGTTACCTACCCCTGGGATAGATTTTACTGTACAGTCCACCTCCAAGCCCAATTTAAAGAATGTACATTTATCAGTCTCACTATTTTGGCAACTTGGGGCTCAGCTGTGTCAAACAGCATAGCAAGGACAGGGAGAGCTGGCACAATTCCTTATCGTGAGACAGAATGTACTTCACAAACAGCAGCACTCTTGTTGATTTGACACTGGTATCTCTACCCTGTATTAAGTGGAAAATAAGTTTGGGAAGGGTTTGACCTGGCAGATGTTGCTTCTATTGCAAAATTGCAACTCAGTGACTATATTTGTACACACAGGAGAGATAAAACAGCCCTATCAGCTCTTTGTAAACTCTGTATTCAGACTAAAAAAATGAGGAAACATGCGCTCACAATCTGTAGCTAAGGGAAATATTAACAGATGCTATTTTAGGTCGAATCAAATTTTGTTGTTTTTGTTCATGTTTTACAAACTCAATATAATCAATAATAATTCCCTGGACACCCAAAAGGTTTTAAAGGGGTCATATTGGGATTTTTCCCCTAAACTTAAAACACTTCCTTGTTGTTAGGTAGACCAGTGTTTCTCAACCATTGTTGAGAAATATATGTTTCTCAGCTGTTGTTCCCTAATGGCCGCAGCAGGGCTCAGTTGTAATACACTCTTCCACCACTTGTGGCAGTAATGACAATATCAAACAGAAAAAGCCTGTAACTAAAATCATGGAGAAGCTGGAAATTATGACTAACGTGGTGAAGCTGTATTTTCCTTTGCACTTAAATTTTGACATTTTAGTTTAGAAACATATTCATTATTAATTCAGTTTTTTTTTTTACAACATGATTGTATGTAAAGGTACTTTTAATTGCTTATTTATGAGTCTTTTCTTATGCAGCATATTTGGTTAGTACTTATTTTTCTAATCAACCTGACCTCAGCCTCAGGTTTATGTGTTAAATTAATATTATTTTTGTGATCACCACATGCTTTCACATCAATTGGCAAGGTTTTAAACAGTAAATTGGTTAAATCTAATTATTTAATATGATTAAAATGAACGAGTATAAAATCATTAATTCAGTTTTAATATTTGAGAGGGCCCATGGCCCCTCTGTATTGGAAAACTTGGGCCCCGATGTCATAAATTTAAGAACCCCTGATGTAGACTACTATGTTATGATCCGATGCCCGGATCATACCATATTTTAGCTTTGTTCCTTTTTATATCAAATTCTATTATTTGACTTCCTTATTTCCTGTTTGCTCTGCCACCATGGTTTATTATTAGTTCCACCTGCTGCCCGCTGTTGAGGCACACCGGTTTTGTTAATCACCGTCCTTACTTAAGCCAACCCTTTTTGTTCATTCGACCTCGGATCCTAATTTGCTTTCATGCAACAAGTGACGACTGCTTTTTTTGTATCTCCTCGCTAGCTTTCGCGCTATGCTTTGTTTATCCCTAGCTCTCATGCTAGTTGTTTTTGTTTTCCCTTTTTGCGCCTTTGTGCCAAGTGTTGGTGTTTCTGTTTGTTTCCCTAACTCCCATGCTATCGCCTTTTGTTTGCCATTTCTGCCTAGCACCAGTGTTTTTGTTCTTAGCCTGTTTTTTAGTTAAATAAATCTTTATTTCTTACCTTACGCTGTGTTCTTGCCCGAACGCATCCATGGAAGAACGAATCCGGCATCACTATGCCCAGCAAGTCTCACATACTATTACTTTAACATAATTGATTTGTGAATCGCTCATGTTCTAATTGTGATGCATAGAATAATCCATAATTTTCCCTACCTCTCATAGTATTTAGTATGTATTAATATATAAAAATGTATTATTTTAAATGTGGTCTTGATATTGTAAAACTGCCAATAGCACTCTCCATGAATATATACTACAGTAACAGAAATACATGTGATCTGTATTAGTCAAACTCACTCCTGGCTGATCGTATCGTGGTTGCAGCATCTAAGCCTGATTGGAACATCCCTACTTTAAACACGTTATTTTCTCCAAAACTATGAGCCATACTTCAGTTAATCACCTCAAATAGGTGTACTTTTACTTTGACTGATACCACGCTACTACAAACCCCCAAACCACTGAAGTTGGCACGTTGAGTAAATAATAAATAAAATGAGAATTCATTAATTTTCAAATAATTTCCAACTTATATTCAATTGAATAGGTGCAAAAAAAGGTACTTAACCTTCGAACTGGAAAACCTTGCTATTTTTTGCCAATATTAGCCTATTTGGAATGTGATGCCTGCAACATGTTTCAAAATAGCTGGCACAAATGCTCATCAAACATTTATTTGAAACATCCCACAGGTGAACAGGCAAATTGGGAACAGGTGGGTGCCATAATTGGGTATAAAAGCAGCTTCCATGAAATGCTCAGTCATTCACAAACAAGGATGGCGCGAGGGTCACCACTTTGTAAACAAATGAGTGAGCAAATGGTCCGACAGTTTAAGAAAAACATTTCACCAACTACAGTCCGTAATATCATTAAAAAGTTCGGAGAATATTGAGGAATCACTCCACGTAAGCGATGATATTACGGATGATATTACGGATGATATTACGGACCTTCGATCCCTCAGGCAGTACTGCATTAAAAAGCGACATCAGTGTGTAATGGATATAACCACATGGGCTCAGGAACACTTCAGAAATCCATCAAAGCAAAGTTATCATGGATGTCCCCGCTTATTTCAGCAAGACAATGCCAAGCCACGTGTTACAACAGCGCGTTTTCATAGTAAAAGAGTGTGGGTACTAGACTGGCCTGCCTGTAGTACAGGCCTGTCTTCCATTGAAAATGTGTGGCGAAATATAAAGCTTAAAATACCACAACAGAGACCACGGACTGCTGAACAATTTCAGCTGTACATCAAGCAAGCATGGGAAAGAATTCCACCTGAAAAGCTTCAAAAATTGGTCTTCTCAGTTTCCAAACGTTTACTGAGTGTTGTTAAAAGGAAAGGTTGTGTAACACATTGGTAAAAATGCCCCTGTGCCAACTTTTTTGCAATGTCTTGCTGCCATTAGATTCGAAGTTAATGATTATTTGCAAAAATAAATTGAGTTTCTCAGTTCTTGTATTTGCAGTCTATTCCAGTGGTTCTCAAATGGGGATATTTGAAGGTTTGCCAAGGGGTACGTAAGATTTTTTTATAAAAATTCTAAAAATAGCATCAATGCATAAATCCTTTATAAATATATTTATTGAATATGAACTTACATTTATACTTTGTTGAAGTATTAAACTGTGAAAAGAAATGCAACAATGCAATATTCAGTGTTGACAGCTAGATTTTTTGTGGACATGTTCCATAAAGATTTCTTTTTTTGTAAAGAAATGTTTAGAATTAAGTTCATGAATCAAGATTGATCTCTATTACAATCCCCAAAGAGGGCACTTTAATTTGATTACTTCTATGTGTAGAAATCTTTATTTGTAATTGAGTCACTTGTTTATTTTTCAACAAGGTTTTAGTTATTTTTCTATCTTATTTTCCAAATAGTTCAAGAAAGACCACTACAAGTGAGCAATATTTTTGCACTGTTATACAATTTAATAAATCAGAAACTGATGACATAGTGCTGTATTTTACTTCTTTATCTCTTTTTTTTTTCAACCAAAAATGCTTTGCTCTGATTAGGGGGTACTTGGATTAAAAAAAATGTTCACAGGGGGTACATCACTGAAAAAAGGTTGAGAATCACTGGTCTAATCAATTGAATACAAATTGAAAAGGATTTGCAAATCATTGTATTCTGTTTTTATTTACGATTTACACAACGTGCCAACTTCACTGGTTTTGGGTTTTGTACATCCATTAACCACATACCGTCCTCAGATCAGACGTGTCATCTGTAAAGCTGAAGTTTTACAGTAGAGTTTAAAGAGAAAGTGTTGTTTGTACAGAGGAAAATAAACACTTAAACACTAGCCCAAACTAACAACCAGTGCTGCTGCTAAGAAACCTAAACTCATGACACAGCAGTGGTGTTGTCATGACAACGGGTCCAAACAGTGCCACGGCAACACAGGTCTAAAAATCAGGAAGTAGCCCAGCCCAGGAGAAACATATTGGAGGAAGTATTGCCTGCCAGAAATGTAAGAAAAAACAAAACTCTTTATTGCAAAATATGAATCATCCACATGGAACATTTGACAGGTAGTGCATACTACAACACTGACACCAAGTGGACATTTGAAACATACATTACACATTTATATATGTGTTGATGTCTAGCCCCGGGAGCTAAGCTGCTTTATTAGCGGCTGAATTAAACGCTACTTCATGCAGAGTCACTCAGCTTGAAGTCTGGATTTAACCAGGGTAAAGAACTTGGATTAACTCTCGGTGCAGGCGACACATTGTTCCGTTGCAGGGGACTCAACAGAGAAAAACATCTCGGATGCAGGGCCGCGTGTCCATCAGAAGACTTAGCTGACATATGGCTTCCTTGCAACTTAAAATAAACCTCACAATCAAGCCAATCTCCTATGGAGGCGTGGGGATTATTCAACACTGTCCACATATTGACAAGCATGGAAGCAGCCACTCTGCACAAAAAGATTAGGGCTCCTCATTCCCAAGTGGCTGATGACAGCCCATCACATGAGCTCCAAGCAATATGCGAGTTAGTGTTTGGTGCAGATTAAGGCTACGATGAGAGGATCCATCAAGGGAGAAGCAGCATGGAAACAGCAATATGCGGCACGCTGCCTCCCACTCATGCAAAGTGTTCAAATAGGACACAAGTTAGAAAAGAGAGTGGACTTACTGGCTATTCTGGCTCGCTCCATAATTCAACCTCCAATAGCCACATCAACCTCTCCTCTTTCAACTCTCCCTCCTTCTCACTCCTTTTCTTCATGAAGACTTCCCCTTTTCATAGCCCGGCCGACTCCTGACGCCCCGTCACCCTGTCCCCCCGACGTCCAACCCTCCCCTCTCTCCTCCCTCCTGCCTCGCTTTGACTTCCTCCAACTTTTAATGTCTTCAGTCTGTCAGGGCAGCGTACTGATGTCGGCGGCCATGTGCGACTCATATGCCGCTTCCCCTCCTTGCTTTCTATTTTTCTCTTTTTCTTCCTTGACGCAAAATCCGCTTCCTTTCCACCTCTCACAAAGTGAAGACTCGCAGATCCCGACGGAGGCCCCCATATCTTGTCAAAATCTTCCAAACTTGTCCTGATATTTGGTGCTGCAAAAAATGTTTCTTGTGCCTTTACAGCACGGGTGTCAAACTTTGGCCCTCGGGCCAACTTTGGCCCGCCGTGTAATATCATTTAGCCCTTGAGGTAATATCAAATTAAGATTAGAGCTGGCCCGCCGGTATTATACAGGGGCGGTGCCGCTGTAAATTTCACTGCCCCTCCCGTAAATCTCCCGGGGCCACCATTTTTCCGAATTTCTCCCGATTTCCGCCCGAACAACAATATTAGGGGCGAGCCTCGAAGGCATTACCTTTAGCGTCTTCTACAACCTGTCGTCACGTCCGCTTTTCTGCCATACAAACAGCCAGCCCAGTCACATAATATATGCGGCTTTAACACACACGAGTGAATGCAAGGCATACTTGGTCAACAGCCATACAGGTCACACTGAGGGTGGCCATATAAACAACTTTAACACTGTTACAAATATGCGCCACACTGTGAAGCCACACCAAACAAGAATGACTAACAGATTTCGGGAGAACATCTGCACCGTAACACACGTAATACCCAGAACCCCTTGCAGCACTAAGTCTTCCGGGATGCTACAATATACACCCCCACTACCACCAAACCCGCCCCCCCCCCCACAATTTTTATTTAAATTGTATTTGATATGCCATTGATATTTTTAAATTATTATTGATAGGTTGATTGGCAACACTAAATTGGCCCTAGTGTGTGAATGTGAGTGTGCATGTTGTCTCTCTATCTGTGTTGGCCCTGTGATGAGATCGTGACTTGTCCATGGTGTACACTACCTTTCGCCTGAATGCAGCTGAGATAGGCTCCAACGACCCCAGAAGAGACAAGCGGTAGGAAATGGATGGATAATTTGAAACTCGACATTGCATGTCACTATAAAGTTATAAAAGCCTTGTTTGTTCAATATTCAATGCAAAAATTGTTTGGGTCCCTATTAAAAGGTTAAATTATTCAACCTTGGCCCACGGCTTTGTTCCGTTTTAAATGTTGGCCCCCTCTGTATTTGAGTTTGACACCCCTGTTTTACAGAGTTTAAGTTACTTTAAAATGCATTTTTCTTTTTCTTTTTTACATTTGATGATGTCATCCAGGCTCCCCTCCCTGTCAAAATGTCCCAAAACGTGTCTCAAATTATTTGGGGAGAGTTTGGCATAGTTGTGGGGGGTGGTTATGAATAATAACATGTTTGTTTTTGTCTTCTCTAGATACTCAGGCAAATCATATAGTTCAGTGGTTCTCATATGGGGATACGCGTACCCCTGGGGGTCCTCGAAGGTATGCCAAGGGGCACCATGGTCTGATGCTGCACGAGTGCTGCCATTCCTAGAATGGCAGCCAACATGGACGGCGACATTGTAAAGCAGTGCCGTGAGCAGCTGGGCCCTATGGCAGTTTTCCAATATAATGAAGGAGCCCAAGCATACCTTCAAGATGACAAGTGACTTGTTGAGGAAGATGAAGGTGATGAAGTGGATAGAATTTACTGTACGTATGGCAAACCCCTAAACCCAATTTAAAGAGTGCGCATTTATCGGTCTCACTCATTATGTTGGCAACTTGGGGCTCAGCTGTGTCAAACAGCGTTAAAAAAACAAAAACTGGGAGAGCTGGCTGGAACATAATTTGTCATATTCAGTATGAGACAGTAAGGACTTCATAAACAGCAGTACTGTTCATGTTGATTTTGCAATGGTAGCCCTGCTCTGTATTAAGTGGAGAGTACGTTTTTGGAAGGATTTGACTTGGCAGATGTTGCCTCTACTGCCAAAATGCAACTCACTGACTATATTTGTACACAGGGAAGACACAAAATCGCAGCATCAGCTCTTTGTAAACTGTGTATTCAGACAAGAAAGGAGGGAACATGCGCTCACAATATGTAGCTCAGGCAAATATGAACTGCTGCTTACCATAGGGCAATAATAAAGTTTACTGGACAATATATTGTCCCACAAATTATTGCCGATATATTGTCATTGTTACTTTTGAGACCCAATTTAGCATTATTGTAATCATAATATGGAACTTAAAAATTCCCATAGACATTTTGAAGGGCCTGCTATCTGTGTTGTGAACCTCTGGTTAAGTTAACATCAAAGTTAACTTAAAAGCTAAGGCAAAATTAGCTATGAAAAAATAAATAGTGTGTTTATGTTAGCATAATAACATGCTAACATTAGCATGCTAAGAAGGGAACAGCATACTTACAAGATGCCGCAAATATCAAAATCCATGATTTTAAAAGTACAACATAAGCTAAAATTCTACCATAAGATGCAGCATGC
The DNA here is from genome assembly GCF_033978795.1 of Nerophis ophidion. Classification (NCBI taxonomy): domain Eukaryota; kingdom Metazoa; phylum Chordata; class Actinopteri; order Syngnathiformes; family Syngnathidae; genus Nerophis; species Nerophis ophidion. Next base: position 73,393,040 of record NC_084611.1, read on the forward strand.
TTACGTGGGAAATATTAGCATACCTGCCAGATAACACCAAGTTCCACAATCCATGTTTTAGGTTCAAAATTTAGCTGAATTACAATGGAACAGTTAGCATACTTGCAAAATGGTGCCAAGTGTCAAAATCCCTGATTTTTAGGTTAAAAAAAAATATATAGCCTAATTACAGTAGCTCAGGGATTCTGAAACGGTGGTACTTGTACAACTTGTGGTACGTGGGCTTCATCTAGTGGTACACCAAAGAATTGCTTAAATAAATGATTAGTGTTTTGTTTTCCTATAATTAAACACAGTGTTATTGTTTAAAATGGGTGTAATGTTTCAGTGGCCAAAAATATTAATTGCACCTATTTAATAAAACTTCTGCGTTGAGGGGATCCGGTTTGGTGGCCACAGGATTAGGTCTCTGCTTTTTGCAGATGATGTAGTCCTGATGGCTTCATCTGGCCGGGATCTTAAGCTCTTACTGGATCGGTTCGCAGCCGAGTGCGAAGCGACCGGAATGAGAATCAGCACCTCCAAGTCCGAGTCCATGGTTCTCGCCCGGAAAAGGGTGGAGTGCCATATCCGGGTTGGGGAGGAGACCCTGCCCCAAGTGGAGGAGTTCAAGTACCTAGGAGTTTTGTTCACGAGTGGGGGAAGAGTGGATCGTGAGATTGACAGGCGGATCGGTGCGGCGTCTTCAGTAATGCGGACGTTGTATCGATCCGTTGTGGTGAAGAAGGAGCTGAGCCGGAAGGCAAAGCTCTCAATTTACCGGTCGGTCTACGTTCCCATCCTCACCTATGGTCATGAGCTTTGGGTCATGACCGAAAGGATAAGATCACGGGTACAAGCGGCCGAAATGAGTTTCCTCCGCCGGGTGGCGGGGCTCTCCATTATATATAGGGTGAGAAGCTCTGCCATCCGGGAGGAGCTCAACGTAAAGCCGCTGCTCCTCCACATCGAGAGGAGCCAGATGAGGTGGTTCGGGCATCTGGTCAGGATGCCACCCGAACGCCTCCCTAGGGAGGTGTTTAGGGCACGTCCAGCTGGTAGGAGGCCACGGGGAAGACCCAGGACACGTTGGGAAGACTATGTCTCCCGGCTGGCCTGGGAACGCCTCGGGATCCCCCGGGAAGAGCTAGACAAAGTGGCTGGAGAGAGGGAAGTCTGGGCTTCCCTGCTTAGGCTGCTGCCCCCGCGACCCGACCTCGGATAAGCGGAAGATGATGGATGGATGGATGCTTTGTTTTTAATGATGACTTAGCCCTACTATGCTACTGTATTTTATTGTTGGACATTACGGTGGTATTTTGAGAGCCATGTCTTTTCTGAGGTGGTACTTGGTGAAAAAAGTTTGAGAACTACTGCTATAGCTAAAGTGTTAGCATAAAATGGTAGCATGCTGATTTTAATATAAGAACAGTTAGCATACTTGCAAGATGCAGGAAAGTATCAAAATTCATGATTTTTTGGGTCCAAAAGAATATAATTAGCAAAATACTAATAGTAAGCATATTTCTAAAATGGTGTCAGGTATAAAAGGCCATCATTTTTAGGTTCTAACGAATAAAATAAGCTACAATGCTAGAATAATACAATGTGAAAGCTACCTATCCCTATTTGTCTCATAAGTAAGAAAGTGGAGTGGCTCCCATCATAAACTATCAATCAATCAATCAAAGTGTATTTATATAGCCCATAATCACAAGTGTCTCAAATGGCTGCACAAGCCACAACGACAGATCCCACAAAACGTTGTGTCTTATTGTCATACCTCCTACAAAATTGCCTCAATTCTTTTTACACTTGTATGGCAGTTAAACATGTTAAAATGTGGCTTAAAACATTGCCTGTGCAGGTAATAAAGGTTTTATGATCACAACTGTTAGCAACAAATAATTTCTATTTTCATTATTCTATCTAAAAAACTTTGTTTTGGGACCTTTAATTGGAGTCTTAAATGTAACACTTTGTTCTTGCAGTCTTGGTTGTCTAAAAATATGGAAAATTGTGGATGAATAATGTTTGTGTAAGTCTAAGTCTAAGAATGTCCACAATGAACATTACCACAGAGATCATGCTTGGACTTGCAGTTGAACGGGGGTCAAGGGCCACTCAGGGAGCTCAATGGTGGGAAAGTCCTAAACACTGACGGGAAAGAAGACTAAGTAAAAGAAGAAGCGGCAAACGCAGAAGCTGTCTTCCTTTTTTCTTCCAAGAGAACATTGAACTCAACAATTTTTACCACAAATCTTGTACCTGCACCAGAGGCTACACACATAGCCATAAAAGGAAAAGCCAGTGATGTTGACTTGCTATGTCTCACAAATACTCGTGGTATCAAGCCTGAACACTTAAGTAACTGTCTGACGATATCTTTAAAAGGGAATAACACAAAGTTATTAAGTTAAGGATTGCACATTAAAACAAACCCACCCCACAATCCTGAACTGCTGATTCTGGCATCAGAGAAGTGACGTGAAACAGAGCAGTGGAAGCAGATAATGGATATTTAAGTGCATGTACAGTCGTGGTCTAAAGTTGAACATTTGTAAAGAACATAATGTCATGGCTGTCTTTCCAATCATTTATACAACTTTTTTTTTTTTTTTGTGGCCCGACAGCTCAATTTTTGTTTCATCTGACATCACATGGACTAAGATAAGACCTTCTGGAGGAAATTTCTTTGGTCAGATGAAACAAAAATGTAGCTGTTTGGCCACAATACCTAGCAATATGTTTGGAGGAGAAAAGGTGAGGCTTTTAATCCCAGGAACACATTCCATGGTGGTGGTAGTATTATGCTCTGAGCCTGTTTTGCTGCCAATGGAACTGGTGCTTTAAAGGGGAACATTATCACCAAACCTATGCAAGCGTCAATAATACCTTGATGTTGCAGAAAAAAGACCATGTATTTTTTTAACCGATTTACGAACTCTAAATGGGTGAATTTTGGCGAATTAAACGCCTTTCTGTTTATCGGTCTCGTAGCGATGACGTCAGAACGTGACGTCACCGAGGTAATACACCCGCCATTTTCATTTTCAACACATTACAAACACCGGGACTCAGCTCTGTTATTTTCCGTTTTTTCGACTATTTTTTGGAATCTTGGAGACATCATGCCTCGTCGGTGTGTTGTCGGAGGGTGTAACAACACTAACAGGGAGGGATTCAAGTTGCACCACTGGCAAGAAATCTGCCGCCAGACCCCCATTGAATGTGCCAGAGTGTCTGCACAGTTGACCGGCGATGCTAAGACAGACATGGCACAGAGATGTATGGATAACCTGCAGATGCATTTGCAACGATTAAGTCAACGAAATCACAAAGGTGAGTTTTGTTGATGTTGTTGACTTATGTGCTAATCAGACATATTTGGTCGCAGCATGACTGCCAGCTAATCGATGCTAACATGCTACACTAATCGAAGCTAACATGCTATTTACGCTAGCTGTATGTACATTTGAAACTAAATACCCACCTTTAATGCGAAACAAACACTTACCAATCAACATATTTAAGTTGCTCCCATGTGACAAGATGCGAAAGTCCTGATCGTTTGGTCTGCACATGCGATGCTAATAAGGCAGCCATGCTATGGGCCACTTCATTAGGTACACCCATGCTATGGCCGAATAGCGTCAATAGCTCATCGCTCAATAGCTTCAGTTTCTTCTTCAATTTCGTTTTCGCTATCTGCCTCCATACTCCGACCGCTGAAATTTGAGTCTGAATCCGAGCTAATGTCGCTATATCTTGCTGTGGTAACCACCATGTTGTTTGTATTGGCAGCACTGTATGACGTCACAGGGAAATGGACAGTCGCAACGTAAATAGCGAAAATCAAGCACTTTAAAGCTTTTTTTAGGGATATTCCGGGAGGTGTAAAATTTTGAAAAAAACTTCGAAAAATAAAACAAGCCACTGGGAACTGATTTTTATTGTTTTTAACCCTTTTGAAATTGTGATAATGTTCCCCTTTAAATGGGACAATGAAAAAGGAGGATTACCTCCAAATTCTTCAGGACAACCTAATATCATCAGCCCGGAGGTTGGGTTTTGGGCGCAGTTGGGTGTTCCAACAAGACAATAACCCCAAACACACATCAAAAGTGGTAAAGGACTGGCTAAATCAGGCTAGAATTAGGGATTTAGAATGGCCTTCCCAAAGTCTTGACTCAAACCCCATTGAGAACATGTTGACAATACTGAAGAAACAAGTCCATGTCAGAAAACCAACAAATTTAGCTGAACTACACCAATTTTGTCAAGAGGAGTGGTCCAAATTTCAACCAGAAGCTTGCCAGAAGCTTGTGGATGGCTACCAAAAAGCGCCTAATTGCAGTGAAACATGCCAAGGGACATGTAACCAAATATTAAGATTGCTGTATGTATACTTTTGACCCAGCAGATTTGGTCACATTTTCAGGAGACCCATACTAAATTCATAAAAGAACCAAACTTCATGAATGTTTTTTGTGACCAACAAGTATGTGCTCCAATCACTCTATCACAAAAAAATAAGAGTTGTAGAAATTATTGGAAACCAAGACATCATGTTCTTTACAAGTGTATGTAAACTTTTGACCACGACTCTATGTGAGTAGTGTGTGTATTGTCAATTCAAAAAAGGTGCCAGTCTCATTTGTGCATATACTTGGGGCCGTTGTTCGATTCCTTTATCGACCCATCTCGTGACTTACAGCACAAGTGCCTGTTCGTGACATGCCTGACAAGGCTGCTGTTGTTGTTGCCAAAGATGTAACTGAGGGTGTCGTCACAAGCGCTCGTGTTGGCAATCAGCCTATTGTGTCATGCTGTGATCATGGATGCTTTAGCAGAGACAGAAGAGACGGGCTTAGCGGTTAAAAGATCCTCTTTGTCTTTGTCGTTTCACAGAAAATTGTATTAAATGATAAAAGAAATCAACATGTTGTGGTGCATTTTGCAAATATACTATGACACGCAAGACACAAATTGTGGGACAGGCTGCAAACATTAGTCCTCAAAGTCTGATGGAGAGAAAGAGTTTAGTGATTTCTACTGGCACATAAACGCATAAAAAAGTGTGAGGGCCGGACCTATTAAAGCAGAGGTGTCAAACTCGAGGCCCGGGGGCCAGATATGGGCCGCCACTTCATTTTATTTGGCTCTCGAAAGCCTGGAAATAATATGTATCAATAAAATACTGTAACTTTTCTTACTAGATGTATTTTTTCTTTCTATTTTGGGAGAAAAAAAATATATGAACTCCATGTAATCGCAAATTATGTTAACTTAAACATTGTCTAACAATGCAAAAATATATGATCAAACATTCAAACTATTTCTAAATAGAAATAAATATAAGTAATAATGATTTCAAAGCAAGTTATCCATCAAACTGTGCAATGTAAAAGTAGCAATAGACTTCATGGTAAAAGTGTGAAATATACTATGTTTTATATCGCATTTTTCTCTAAATGAATTTTTTTTTCCTTTTTTTACTGTAATAAAATGTGGTGTTTTGGCATTTACAATAATACATCAAAAAATGTAGTTGATTTGTGGTAAAAAAAAAAAACAGACAAACTGGTAGCTCAGGTGCCAAATATTTACTGTAAAAGTGCAGTTTTATCTTTATTTACAGTAAAACAACAAATGAGCATTATACAGTAGAATTCTGGCAACTGAGTTGCCTTTCTTTTACCATTAAAACAGAAGTACTGTTTTTCCATTTACAGTACTACACACAAAAAATTGAGGTGAAATTATTGCAAGTTACCACGTTTTTTTTTACGTTTTAGTTTTAAAAAAAATCTATTAATAAAATGCATTAAAAGATTGTGTAATAATAGTATTCACTGTTATAAGCGGCCCTCCAGGGCCAAACATAACTGCCATGTGGCCCTCAGTCAACGACTTTGACACCTCTGTACCTAAGCATACGTGTCTAACTAAAGGCCCGGGGGCCAGATCTGGCCTGCCACATCATTTAAGGTGGCCCAAAAGAGCCTTGAAATAATCCATCCATCCATCCAATTCCTACCGCTTATTCCCTTTTGGGGTCGCGGGGGGCGCTGGCGCCTATCTCAGCTACAATCGGGCGGAAGGCGGCGTACACCCTGGACAAGTCGCCACCTTATCGCAGGGCCAACACAGATAGACAGACAACATTCACACTCACATTCACACACTAGGGCCAATTTAGTGTTGCCAATCAACCTATCCCCAGGTGCATGTCTTTGGAAGTGGGAGGAAGCCGGAGTACCCGGAGGGAACCCACGCATTCACGGGGAGAACATGCAAACTCCACACAGAAAGATCCCGAGCCTGGGATTGGACCCAGGACTGCAGGACCTTCGTATTGTGAGGCAGACGCACTGCCTTGAAATAATATGCATCAATAAAGTACTTTATATTTTCTTACAAAATGTATTTGCCCTTTCAATTTTAACACTAAAAATACATGTATTGCATGCAATCGCATATCTTTTCAACTTTAATTTGATCTCATAATGCAACAAATATAATACTTCCATACATTTCAAACTTTTTGTTTTTTAAAATAAAAAAAATCAATATCTGCTTGACTTATGGTTTCAACGCAAGTAATCGATCATACTGTACATTGTAAAAATGACAATAGGTTTTATGGTAAAACCAGAAAAAATAAAAAAATATACCGTTTTTTCATTTAAATATGCTGTAAAAACTACAGTAAACGTTACAGTAAAACTGAAAAATCTGAAGTTTTTTACAGAGTATATAAAAAATATATAATATTCAAATGCAAAGGCAATTCTATGATCATTTCTATTCATTAATTATTTATGGTTATAAAGCGGCCATCTAAGGGCAGCCATAACGGTGAGTGGCCCTCAGTGAAAACGAGTTTGACACCCCTGTACTAAAGGTTTGCGTTTACAAAAAAAAAGTTGGCATGCGAACTTGATAGCGCATGCCAAGCTAGTCTACTAAGCTTGTGTGCAGAGAATGGTGTCTCCTAAATGAGCAAAATAGATAGCGTAATCTATTTAGCGTGCCTGTCTTAATGTATATGTCAGAGTTAGTTGATGTCGAACCCCAAGATGCAGAGATGGAGGCAGGAATGGAGTGAGCATACATGATTTAATAAAGATACTAAGACAAAATCAAACAAAGGGTTCAAACCAAAAGCGCGCACACGGGTGAATAATAAACAAAAGGCCTTTAGCATAGAAGCTAGCAAGGAACAAAAAGGAACTTTAGCATGGAAGCTAGTGGATAGCAAAGAGAAAAACTGGAAATAGCTCATGGCTAACAAGAACAGCTTACCGCTACGACTACCAGGACAAAATGTTGCACGACAGGTAATAGCTGAAATGATCACATCTACACGACAGGTAGCACGACAAGAGCGACATGTGGCAACGACAATACAATGATCCAGCAACTGACACTAGACAAAGCAGGTACAATAGGAGCGGGCTGATTGGCGACAGGTGTGACCAGGTGCCAATCAGCCGCAGCTAAGGAGAAACACAGCACTCAGGGAACAAGACAGGAAGCTGACAAAGTAAGAGCACTAGACAGGAACTAAGGACAGGAAATACTAAACACACAGGAGAAACTAAAACACAAAAACTGTCAGTGGCAAGCCTGACAGTATATAAAGAATGCTGGATATGTTGATTATTAGAACACTCACAATAGTAAAAGGAAATGCAAGTATAATCATTTAGCACTCGCAATGTGATTAATCAAATCTGGAATACTTTGTTTTGAGTCTATATTTAGCACGTTTGGAAGGTACATGGCTGGAGGGTACGTAAAACTGGCACAGTTAAGCACATATGACTGTGCCACGGTCAGGAGGTGATCAATGCAATGACAGACAATCAAAATATTTCTGTCAGAAAAAAATATTAGACTGTCTAGAAATTTCATCTTTGAGCTGATGAATGACTTAAGGGTTCATTTATAGCAGTGGTTCTTAACCTGGGTTTGGTCGAACCCTAAGGGTTCGGTGAGTTGGCCTCAGGGGTTCGGCGGAGCCTCCGCTGCAGAGGTCAAGACACACCCGACTCATCGTGTAAATAAAAACTTCTCCCTATCAGCGTATTATGTATACGGCAACCGCAGAAGTCACACTGATTTGCAGGTGTGTAATTTGTTGTGAGTTTATGCACTGTGTTGGTTTAGTTCTTTGAACAAGGTGATGTTCATCCACATTTCATTCTGTGCACCAGTAAAAACTACATATAACTTTGTCTTGAATTCAAAAGGAAAACAATTAATTTTTCACTAAAAAAGGGTTCGGTGAATGCGCAAATGAAACTGGTTGGGTTCGGTACCTCCAACAAGGTTAAGAATCACTGATTTAGAAGTAGCGGACAACTTAATTTTGGTGACTGCTGCCATTTTTTGATGTGTTAATTTTTCATATTGGAAATATATTATTAATATACACATACATTATACAAAACTTGATTTTTTTGTATAATGTATGTGTATATTAATAATATCGCTGTGATATAAAAGTTTAATTTTTTTGGCCTTCCGTTGATTTTTATTGGCCCATGGTATATTATAAGAAAAATAAATAATACATTTTTAGCATAGGTGGACCAATGATAGATTTTATGTCTCCATTACATTCTTCAATTTATCTGTGTGCGACTTTCGTGGAAAAACGTTTTTGTTTTTTTATGGAAAAAGTTATGGCACCCCTAATGTCATCCATCCCCAGAAAAGTAAAACGTGGTCATTGAAAACAATATATGCAGGCTCGCCTGCTGTCATGGTCTTTTCACTACGCTCTATAAACACGCTGTAAAGCATTGCAGTACATCCAGAATACCGCTGCTCGAGTCCTGACTAGAAACAGGAAATACGGCCATATTGGTCTAGTACTCAGGTCACTGCACTAGTTTCCTGATGCTCAGAGAAGAGACATTAAAACAGCTATACTAGTGTAAAAGTAAAGCATATATCTAACATGTTTGTGTTATATGAGCCATCTCGGGTGCTGAGAAGCTCAGGGAGTGGTTTCCTGCTGGTATATAGAGTCAGAACTGAACATGCTGCATTTCAAATACAGAACATTCTTCCAGAAGATGTGAGAAAGGTCTCAACTGTGGCATTATGGTAGTTTCCACAAGACGCAGAAGGACGCCCGGAAACAGTGTGCAGGTAAAAGGGATGATTTATTCAAAATAAGCAGGACAAGAATACGAAAAAAGGAACACATGTGTATAGCACGAGAAACTACGACAAAAATTAGCAAACAGACTAGCCAAAAATGCAACAGGAAGCTCGTAATTCTTAACTCAGATCAAAAATAACATCAACGTAACTGTCGCGTGTTGTGAATAAGACTGCCAGGTAGAGTGTCGCGCAAGGCAGGAATAAATAGCTCTCTGATTAGTGACAGGGAGCAGGTGAGCATCCCGACCACTAATCAGAGACAGGGGACAAAAATCAGAACCAAAGAAACCAAACAAAGGTGCCGAAACTGAAATAAACAACTAAGGAAATATCAAACTAAACATGATCGGGGCAACGTATCATGACACAACTAAAAGTATTGTATAATTCTTTGTTTTTAATTCAAATAATGTATAATTACTTTTATGATAATGTTTTTTTATTCATATTTTATTTGCCTACTTGTAATTGTACGCATCTGTAAAGCACTTTGAATTGCCTTGCGTAATTGTGCTCTATAAATAAACGTGCCTTGACTTATGTTGTTTTTTTGACCAACTACTAATTGCAAGATTTACACGCATACTTGCCAACCCTCCCGGATTTTCCGGGAGACTCCCGAAATTCAGCGCCTCTCCCGAAAACCTCCAGGGACAAATTTTCTCCCGAAAATCTCCCGAAATTCAGGCGGAGCTGGAAGTCTAGCCCCCTCCATCTCCATGTGGACCTGAGTGAGGACAGCCTGTTTTCACGTCCGCTTTCCCACAATATAAACAGCGTGTCTGCCCAATGACGTTATAACTGTAGAATGATCGAGGGCGAGTTCCTGGTTTGTTATGTGGGTTTATTGTTAGGCAGTTTCATTAACGTCCTCCCAGCGCAGTAACAACACACAACAACAGCAGTCACGTTTTCGTCTGCCGTAAAAAGCAATGTTGTGACACTCTTAAACAGGACAATACTGCCATCTACTGTACATGCACCACAACACTTCCAGGCAACACCTCGAAGCAACTTCAAGCCTTTACTAATATCCTCCTCCATTCACATCCCATCTCCCCGGATTGTAAATAACCTAATGTAAATAATCGAATGCATTTCTAATGTATATACTTGTTCTTATGCTATTTGAACTCACTATGTTCTCTGCTCGCTGTACATATCCTACTAAGTAAGACCTACACTGTTTCAATGTCCATTTCTCTGTTGATGCAATTGTTGATGACTGAAGTACTGATATCAACCAAAGCTCTTCATCCCACCCTCCGGATTGTAAATAATGTAAATAATTCAATGTATATACTATGATGATTAACCTGTGTGATGACCGTATTATGCTGATAGTATATATTTGTACCATGAATTGATTAACGTGAACCCCGACTTAAACAAGTTGAAAAATGTTTCCGGGTGTTACCATTTAGTGGTCAATTGTACGGAATATGTACTGTACTGTGCAATCTACTAATGAAAGTTTCAATCAATCAATCATGCATAAGTGACAACTGCGCACACAACAGCTGTAAATATACTCCTCCCCTCTTAACCACGCCCACCGCCCCACCCCCAACCACGCCCCTCACCCCCCACCTCCCGAAATCGGAGGTCTCAAGGTTGGCAAGTATGTTTACACGTAACCGTTTGAGAGATGTGTCGCTAAGCCAACAAAACACATTTAATGAAGTCAATAATGGGGGATAATACATCCCAGCATACAGTAGCAATGTCCAGATAAATACAGGGCTGTGTGCAGTACAGGAATGAGCATTCTTATTGGATGTTGGGTAAATTCCTGGCTTTTCCGTCCATGATCTCACTTGTAATCATTCATGTTTTGGAACAGGTCAAGAGAGTGTAAAAGATAAGGTAAACAACATCATTCAGAGACTCCCTCACACGTACCTTCAATCACCTGCACTCTCCATCATCTACACCACATACATGCAAAACCTCCCACTGGACCAATATCATCTAACTTTGGGTGTTCTCGTGCTTGTGGGGGTTCCCGTTTTCGCAGACTGGGATGCCCCCTACCAAACACTTGCCTATAGTTTCAAAATAAGAGCTTCAGTCTGTACCGAATGCATAGAACTAACGAGGAAAAAACTAAGAAGGGCAAGTTAGTCCAAGTGAAAAGTTGGTTAAGTTTAGTGCGAGAGAAAAGGTAAAGGCCATTGTTATAAATAGACAAAGTGTGGTGTTACCTGTTGTATACTGGCCTACCTTTATTTTGAAGAGCGAAATAGGGCTACTAGATGAGGCTGTGAGCAAAAGGGATATGTTTCATGGAACTGACAATAAACTTATGAAGCCACATACAAAAAAAATATGATAAAAGAATAAATAAACAATGACCTGCTTATTGACATAATCTTGAATCAAATAGTTTTTCCAGACAACGTCGTAAAAGTGCCAATATGGAAGGAGAAATTACATCATATCCAGCAAGCCTTGCAAAAATACTTAACCAACAGAAAACAAAACGCGAAGCCAAGTGATAATACGTCAAAGAGGTAGATATGACTTAAAGGGGAACATTATCACCAAACCTATGCAAGCGTCAATATATACCTTGATGTTGCAGAAAAAAGACCATGTATTTTTTTTAACCGATTTCCAAACTCTAAATGGGTGAATTTTGGCAAATTAAACGCCTTTCTGTTTTAGCGATGACGTCAGAACGTGACGTCACCGAGGTAATACACCCGACATTTTCATTTTCACGTTACAAACACCGGGTCTCAGCTCTGTTATTTTCCGTTTTTTTGACTATTTTTTGGAACCTTGGAGAAATCATGCCTCGTCGGTGTGTTGTCGGAGGGTGTAACAACACTAACAGGGAGGGATTCAAGTTGCACCACTGGCAAGAAATCTGCCGCCAGACCCCCATTGAATTTGCCAGTGTCTGCACATTTTACCGGTGATGCTAAGACAGACATGGCACAGAGATGTATGGATAACCTGCAGATGCATTTGCAATGATTAAGTCAACGAAATCACAAAGGCGAGTTTTGTTGATGTTGTTGACTTATGTGCTAATCAGACATATTTGGTCATGGCATGACTGCCAGCTAATCGATGCTAACATGCTACGCTAATCGATGCTAACGTGCAATTTACGCTAGCTGTATGTACATTTGAAACTAGGTACCCACATTTAATGCGAAACAAACACTTACCAATGGACGGATTTAAGTTGCTCCAGTGTCACAAGATGCGAAAGTCCTGATCGTTTGGTCCGCACATTTTACCGGCGATGCTGTTAAGGCAGCCATGCTATGGGCCACTTCATTAGGTACACCCATTTTATGGCCGAATAGCGTCAATAGCTATTTGCTCAATAGCTTTAATTTCTTCTTCAATTTCGTTTTCGCTATCTGCCTCCATACTCCGACCATCTGTGTCAATACATGCGTAATCTGTTGAATCGCTTAAGCCGCTGAAATCCGAGTCTGAATTCGAGCTAATGTCGCTATATCTTGCTGTGGTAACCGCCATGTGGTTTGTATTGGCAGCACTGTATGACGTCACAGGGAAATGGACAGTCGCATCGCAAATAGGGAAAATCAAGAACTTTAAAGCTTTTTTTAGGGATATTCCAGGAGGTGTAAATTTTTTTTTAAAAACTTCGAAAAATAAAACAAGCCACTGAGAACTGATTTTTATTGTTTTTAACCCTTTTGAAATTGTGATAATGTTCCCCTTTAACGCATACCCCAGGGGTCAATAGTGGGACCAAAATTGTTTAATCTCTATATAAACGACATTTTTCAAGTTACAAAGGACACAAAGTTAGTATTACTTGCAGCCCACACAACTCTGTTTTGTTCAGGGGAGCACTCACAGAGGCAAATACAAATGAAAACAAAATACATTATCAAATTGGTAATCAATGGTTTGACAAAGACAGACTATCTTTGGATCTCAGTAATACCAAAATAATGCTATTCGGTCACAGTAGAAGGGAAAGTCAAACACAAATACAAATAGACAGAGTAGAAACTGAGTGAGTAAAATAAATCAAATTTTGGGGTGTACTAATTGATGATTAAAGGGGAACATTATCACAATTTCAGAAGGGTTAAAACCAATAAAAATCAGTTCCCAGTGGCTTATTTAATTTTTCGAAGTTTTTTTCAAAATTTTACCCATCATGGAATATCCCGAAAAAAGGCTTTAAAGTGCCTGATTTTCGCCATCATCCTGTGACGTCACTGCGTGACGCCAATACAAACAAACATGGCAGATAGAACAGAAAGATATAGCAACATTAGCTCGGATAAACTGGAAATGTCATAAAAAATATACAACATGAAGTGGCAAGAAATATTTAAATAATGAATAAAGCAAAAATAAACACTCGACCAAAAATCAGTTCATGTTCATGTGAGTTTTTCCAACATACTTGAGTAGTTTTGAGGAAATAACTACAAAAGCACAATTCATTCACAAACCGTGTTACAAAAAAAATTGATGTTATATAATGTTGGGTACAGAGAACATATCAACAAAAATATTGAAATCTAATGATTTGGTGCTTTTTCAAACGGATAAAATGATGCGCCAAACAAACTAAAACCTGCTACCCAAAAACGCACAATTATTTTCAACAAAAGAGGAAAAATAAAACGGAGAAAAATCCAATATATAACATTTGTATGCATGTACAACACGTAAAACCTTTATTAAATCAGTATGTGGAATCCAAGGGTGGAATGGATTAAACAAAGAAGTCAAACAATGTGCTAATATGATCCACTTTTGGAGGATGTTCAAAAAAAGTGTTTACAAAGTACATGGAAGAAGAATTTTGAAAAATATCTTGGACTTTATTAAAAATGCAATATCAAATTATAACTATTTATTAAGAGATGTGTTGTATTTCATTGATTTAAATTGTGTTACAAAATGAGGACAGGAAGTGAATTTACTGTATGTGCTCACAGGTTGCTAAGAATTGGAAAAGGGGTAGGATAAAATTAACCTTGGTTTCTTCCTACTTCTTTTCGAACCTGTTGCAAAGACAAATGCATATAAATTATATGATGTATCACTCGTAACTGTATACATGTTCGAAATGAACGCAAACCAAACCAAACTACCGTATTTTTCGGATTATAAGTCGCTCTGGAGTACACGTCGCACCGGCGGAAAATGCATAATAAAGAAGGAAAAAAACATATATACGTCGCACTGGAGTATAAGTCGCATTTTTGGGGGAAATGTATTTGATAAAATCCAACACCAAGAATAGACATTTGAAAGGCAATTTAAAATAAATAAAGAATAGTGAACAACAGGCTGAATAAGTGTACTTAATATGACACATAAATAACCAACTGAGAAGGTGCCTGGTATGTTAACGTAACATATTATGGTAAGAGTCATTCTAATAACTATAACATATAAAACATGCTATACGTTTACCAAACAATCTCTCACTCCTAATCGATAAATCCGATGACATCTTCTTCCTCGATGTCGCTTCTAAACAACTCTGCCAACTCCAAAGGTATGCGCCGCTTCCTCTTGTCGTTTTCTGCTGCATATTTCACTACGTCCAGCTTGTAATCTGCAGTACATGTTTTCTTTTCGGTTCAATTTTTGTTCAGCCCTTCTCAGTTTTTATAAGTTACCGCCAACGATGAAATGATCCATTTTAACAGCTACGGCAGTAGCATGCAGCATATAGCAGTTAGCATTCCATGACCCACAATGCACTTCTGCTGTGACCCTCCCCCGCCGGATTCTTATTGGTTGACGTGTATGTGACGATTGCTGACGTGTGTGTGACGATTGCTGACATTTTCTTCGTGTCTTCCGCGAATGAGATAAATAATATTATTTGATATTTTACGGTAATGTGTTAATAATTTCACACATAAGTCTCTCTGGAGTATGTGTTGCACCCCCCGCCAAACTATGACAAAAAATGCAACTTATAGTCCGAAAAATACGGTATATGCGATTGATCGATGAAACGTATCCAAAAACGACCATTGGGCGTTCTTGAGTCATGACGGAAACGCCAAGGCCGCAGATTGACCCTTCTCAACTGGACACACACAAACACGCACATAATGAATAGTGCGTGCAACTCAGGCGATTACACTCAACATATAAAACATCCTTTACCAATTATCTTTTCACCCGTACTCAACCGTACATAGTAAAGATGTAGCCTATATTTGCAGTCAGCGAGGCAGATGGTCATGAGGCACAGACAGTCACGTGTGCTTGTTCACTCATGTAAAAAACCTCACGCACACACACACATACATCCCCCCAAAAAAGGTTGTGCACTCTGACTAAGAATGGATGGTGGGCCGGGGGCTTCACGTTAATGTAAGCCGTCACTTCAGAACACGACTTACAACCAAACGCGTGACTCCAACATGCTCAATTTAGTTATGTAAGAGGGCGCAAAAAAAAAAAAAAGTCACCAGCACGCCAACACACTCTTAAGGGATGCCTGCCAGCCACTGATGCACAATGAAGGAGAAGGAAGAGTGGGAAGAGGATAAAAGGGGATGGGAAGGGCAGGCGGAGAGAGCATCGGAAGTGGCTAATAGCTGAATACCGACATGACAGACAGGACTCTTAAGCGTGTAGGGGAGGGCTATCACGGGGACCATTGCAACTCTTTTAATAGACCTAGAAAAATAAAAGTTGCATTTGTTTTCAGTATATTGATGTCTCGAGTAAAAGCAATACAACACAATAGTTGTTTGTCAAAAAATGTGTATATGTTTTTGTCATGTCTTTTACAGTCTATATCTGTTCTGTTCCATCTATATCAGGGGTGTCAAACTCAAATACAGAGTGGGCCAAAATTTTAAACAGAACAAAGCCGCGGGCCAAGGTTGAACTAATTAACATTTTGATAGGGACCCAAACAAGTTTTACATTAAATGTTGAACAAGCAAGGCTTATATAACTTTAGTGACATGCAAAATCCAGTTTCAAATAATAATAATAATTTAAAAAAATATCAAAGGCATATCAAATAAAATTTAAATAAAAATGTAATGCCTTTTTTTCTATTTGCAATCTTCTGAGGTAAATATGAAAAAATGTCCACAGGCTAATAATACATTTGAAAATAAAATAACAATAATGAATGAACCAATCATTCAAGCCTTGAAGTAGCAAGAGAAAATGCATGAAAAAAACGTTAATTATTGGTCAGTTTGCTGGAAGTTTCCCGGAAGAATTAGTGCTGCAAGGGGTTCTGGGTATTTTTTCTGTTGTGTTTTGGTGCGGATGTTCACCTGAAATGTGTTTGTCATTCTTGTTTGGTGTGGGTGTGGCGCATATTTGTAACAGTGCTAAAGTTGTTTATACGGCCACCCTCAGTGTGACCTGTATGGCTGTTGACCAAGTATGCGTATATTCACTTGTGTGTGTGTGTGTGTGTGTGTGTGTGTGTGTGTGTGTGTGTGTGTGTGTGTGTGTGTGTGTGTGTGTGTGTGTGTAAAAGCCACAAATATTATGTGACACACTGTTAGTATGGAGGAAAAGCGGACGTGACGACAGGTTGTAGAGAACGCCAAAGGCAGTGCCTTAAATCCACGCCCCCAATATAGTTGTCCAGGTGGAAATCGTTAGAAATTCGGGAGAATGGTTGCCCCGGGAGATTTTCGGGAGGGGCACTAAACTTCGGGAGTCTACCGGGAAAATTAGGAGGGTTGGTAAGTATGAGTATTAGCGGTGAATGCGGTGTTACAGCGGCACCGGCGCTGAATAACACCGGCGGGCCAGCTCTAATGCTAAATTGATATTGCCTCAGGGGCCAAATTAAATTACACGGCGGGCCAGATTTGGCCAGCGGGCCAGAGTTTGACACCCATGATCTATATGTACTCTTTCTGTTTACATGCGTGAATTTGTGCATGTTGATGCATTTGTTGCAAAAGGTAGTAAGTCTTTAAATCCACCACGGCCTGAAAAATATATATTTTAAAGATGAGATAGGTTGATTGGCAACACTAAGTTGGCCCTAGTGTGAGAATGTTGTCCTATCTGTGTTGGCCCTGCGATAAAGTGGCGACTTGTCCAGGGTGCACCCCGCCTTCCACCCAAATGCAGCTGAGATTAGCACCAGCACCCCCCACGATCCCGATAGTGACAAGCATTAGAAAATGGATCGATGGATATATATTCAGTTCTGCACATTGAACCTACAAGCTGTGCCCTCTTAGGACGGAATGATGATGCTAGATCTTTCCTCAGAGGAAATGACACAAGATGTTTGTATGGTGCAATTTGAGGACTGCTGTACAGAGTAGGACACAACACTCCTGTAAGAAATAATAAACAATACTAATAGATTTTATTTGTTATGCACAATTCATTTAAATAAATACTAAAGTGCTACAGTACAAACCAATATTTAAAACAATTAAAGCTTAGCCAATATTCCAGATAAATAAGACTAAAAAATATCAGTGGAGCATAAGAAACACAAAACAGTGGCTTTTCTAACAGTGTGTCCATTTAAAAAAAGATATATATATATAACTTAGTCAAATATTTTAGTGTGTGTATGGGTATTTTTTGAGCACATTTAACAATACCACAATAATAATAATGATTACCGTGATGTGAAATTCTCACATCCTAACATATGGTAGAAATGTACCCGAAGATCTTTGCGCCAATCTGCCATTGTAATCTGATGTTGTAGTCAATATGTTTCTTCTCTTTCTCTATCCTCTTGTTGTGGGGCAGATTGGCTCGTACACGCACGTGCATCCTCCGCCATTTCTAATACAAAGAAGTTCAAACATATATGGAAGCGCTAAAAACTACAACAAAGATGGTCGGTAGAAAACGCTGTCAAAGTGGAGGCACGTAAATAAGACCAACAACAAAACGGCGTATCCTGAAGAAATGGTCAGAAAGTGGCGTGAAGATGGTCTGTAAAACATATTCTATGCAACATTTTGACCAAAGAACCACCATTACATGTTATGTAGACCATAAGGAAGTGTTTTGAATGTAGACAACAACAAAAATCATAATATGACCCGTTTAAAAGCAGATAGACTGGGAGGGAATGCTTTCATTGTGATTAAAACTGCAAAAACGTTCATTTTGGTGGCATAGACATTTAATGTTTGCGTTAACACAATAAAAAACTGATTACAACTCTTTGGTTTGCACATTTGCACTTGATGGAGGTACCAATCCAGATTAGGCTCTACACCAGGGGTGTCAAACTCATTTTAGCTCAGAGAATGAGGGGACTGGGTGACCTTTGATTGACCTATAAAAGAATCTTTAATAACTTGGAAACGTAAACAGCACCAACAAGTACTTCAACTGCACAAAAAAGCACAAACGAATGAGACTATTTTTTAACAGAGTTTTGCGAGGGTTGAGGGGCCAACCAACCAAAATGTAAATAAACACCATGAACTACTTTTTATACGAACACAAAAAACAATAGCAAAAATTGGATACTGTAGCGGTTGCTTCAAGGCAGGGGTGTCAAAGTCATTTCAGCTCAAGGGCCGCATGAAGGAAAATCTATTCCCAAGTGGGCCAGTATGGTAAAATCATGGTATGATAACTTAAAAAATAAAGACAACTCCAGGTTGTTTTCTTTGTTTTACTTTGGTCAAAAATAGAACAAGCACATTATGAAAACGTACAAATCACAAATAATCCTCTGGACAAAACACTTCAAATTTTGTTGAAAATTCGAAGGAAAATGGCGCAGTTTCAAAAACCCAATGAGCTTAGACTTTGTCTCAGTGTATATACAAAGCCAGAATTAAACTTTAAAGGCCTACTGAAACCCACTACTGCCGACCACGCAGTCTGATAGTTTATATATCAATGATTAAATATTAACATTGCAACACATGCCAATACGGCCTTTTTAGTTTACTAAATTGCAATTTTAAATTTCCCAGGAGTTTCTTGTTGAGAATGTCGCGGAATGATGACATGTACGCGTGACGTCATGGACTGTTAGGAAATATTAGCGCTGCGCACACACACAGCTAAAAGTCGTCTGCTTTAAGGGCATAATTACACAGTATTTTGGACATCTGTGTTGCTGAATGTTTTGCAATTTGTTCAATTAATATTGGATATGTCAAAGTAGAAAGATGGAGTTGGGAAGCTTTAGCCTTTAGCTACACAAACACACGGTGATTCCTTGTTCAAAATTCCCGGAGGTGAAGCTTTCCTATGGATCAGAGTGGTCAAGCGAAGATGGATCCCGACCAAATGTCAACCAGCAGTTTTCTGTGAGAAAATTGTGGTAAAAAGTCGCCGCTTACCAGAGATCAGCTGAGCTTGTGCCGTCCATACACTTGCCGTCGACTTCCATCAGACACTGGCCTCAGGACACCCGTGGACAAAATCCTCCGACTATCAGGTACTATTTAACTCACTAAAACACTAGCAACACAATAGAAAGATAAGTGATTTCCCAGAATTATCCTAGTAAATGTGAATAAAAACATCTGAATCCGTCCCAATGCAATCGCGTATTTTATTTTTAACTTGATTTTTTTTTTTTCTAGTCCTTCACTATCAATATCCTCATCCACGAATCTTTCATCCTCATCCACAAATCTTTCATCCTCGCTCAAATTAATAGGGAAATTGTCGTTTTCTCGGTCCGAATAGCTCTTTTTGTTGGAGGCTCCCAGTAAAAACAATGTGAGGATGTGAGGAGCCCTCAACGGGTGACGTCATCGTCTGTGACTTCCGGTAAAGGCAGGGCTTTTCTATTAGCGACTAAAAGTTGTGAATTTTATCGTGGATGTTCTCTACTAAATCCTTTCAGCATAAATATGGCAATATTGCAAAATGATCAAGTATGACGAATAGTATGGACCTGCTATCCCCATTTAAATAAGAAAATGTCATTTCAGTAGGCCTTTAAATTCCAGTCTTTCTGGTATTGGACAAAAAAACACAACATGCATACTCTTCTAGGTATCAAATTCCTCCTTTGTCATGTCCACATATCAATCCAGTGCTAACTCAACAAACCGTAAGAAACTGAGGTTAAAAACTATGCAAAAGGGTTAAGTTCACTTTTCTCGTGTTTGACAAGAGACGTTTTGGGGCAACGAGGGTGTCAAATGTGTTTGAAGCAGAAGACATTGAAGGGCCTGTAGAGGAGAAGGAGCCACAGTCACCCTTTACTGTGTACTTCTTGCTTGGCCCCGGTATAAACCGTTTGCCTGCCTAACAGAATTGCTATCGTGACATCCAGTGGACACATTCAGAACAGCAGTTCCTTTCGGTAAAAAAAATAAACAGCTAATTTTAATACTAGGATAAAACCTGTTCGCGGCCCCGATCCGGCCCATAATCCGTAGGTTTGACACCCTGCTCTAAACACATCCAGCTGCCATCCATGTAAAAAGCCTATATAATAGATGACAGCATCATATCTCAGCGTATATAAAAGACCACAGGCTTAAGAAGCACGCTTGTACAAGATAGCTGATGAGGAAAACACAAAGAAGAGTGTGAAGTGGTGCAGCCAGCCACAGCGCGATGAGCTCATCAAAGCGCTACGCAGAGCTCATCTTCCCCCCCTCAACCTCGCCTGCGTCATCCACAGCCACACACGTGCCAAGCGAAAGGAAGAGAAAGAGCATAAGCGAGCGAGAGCCGCTGTCCTCCTTGTTTGCTGCTGCCGTAGCCTACACATCCAACCTGGGGCGTGTACAGCGACGACAAAACTCCTCACATCACTCATCTACCGAAAAGCCAAATTTAGAAGCTGACCCTGTGCACTCATGAGGATATTTCCATGAGGAAGTCGGCTTTCTGCTTGTTCTTCACGGTTCCCTTGGGTGCTATTCTACCAAATTTGTTGCGAAATCTGGAATTGATCTTGACAAGCCATTCTCTTAAACATGACGTACTAATAAAAACAAGCCCAAATGCCTTTCAGGATGTAAGTACACGTCGTTGTTAGCAATCAGGGAATAATAAGGTCTGATTGTGTCACTTCCATTTTGGACTGACGACAGTTGCATATCGTAAAGCCACATTTCATCTATGAACTCATATATTTATTCATTTAATAAGTTGGCTTAAAGGGGCTGTTTGCAACCTTCACACTAATTCCTAAAAGGGCGCTAACTTTCCAATGGGTTTAACTTTTAAGCATTATATCCTGCCCTTTTACGGTAGCCTGAAATGATCAGGGCTAAATTGGGGCCCCATGCATGATTTTATTTTGAGGTAGGGCCCCCATTATTTAAAAAAATGTCCACACTTTTTATTTATGTGAAAATGTTTTTGTGCTTTTTCTTATCACACTTTATTTTAATTTAATGCATGTTTTGTACTGAAACAAATTAATGGGAAAGAAAATATTTAAAGAAAAATGTGTGCAAAATAACAAATTCAACATCATTAAAATATAAATGAGCATATTGTCCTCACACTTTTCGATCTCATTATAATGATATACCAGGCCAGCACTTATGTTGCACACAACCAGAGACAATGAAAATTGCTGTGATATTCTGAGCAGTAACAGAGCAGGAATGGGCTCGGAATATGTTTACGGTAAAATATCCAATGACGCGCCCTGTCATTCATTAATTGGAATTTTGCATGCGCTTATTCACTCAACACGGGGCCCTATGGTAATGATGCAACTACCACATTAGCTTTATGTATTGTTAGTTAACGATTGGAATTTGGCTAGTTAGCATTAGACTTCAGACTTCCTTTTTATTGTCATTCAAATTTGAACTTTACAGTACCGATAAGAACAACATTTTGTTGCATTAGCTCATGGTAGTACAGGAAAAAAGAGCAATAAGGTGCAGATATATATACTGTAAATAGATTACTGTACAGATAAATATATTGCACTTTTGCATATGCATCCACGTTTATGGATGTATGTTATATTGTCTTTATATTCCAGCGAGTTAATCCATTTTTGGAGGGGATGGGGATTATTATGATGTGTTCAAGAGTCTTACGGCCTGAGGGAAAAAGCTGTTAGGGAACCTGGAGGTTCTGCTACGGAGGCTAGGGAACCTCTTTCTACAGTCCAGCAGTGAAAATAGTCCTTGGTGGGGGTGGGAGCAGTCTCTGCAGATTTTCTGAGCCCTGGTCAGGCAGCGGCTATTTGCGATCTCCTGGACGGGAAGAGGAGGAGTCCTGATGATCATTTCCGCCATCCTCACCACTCATGGCAGTGACTTCCAGACTGAGGCACTGCAGGCTTCAGTCCAGACAGAGATGCTGTTGGTCAGCAGGCTCTCTGTAGTGCCTCTGTAGAATGTGCTGAGAAAGGGGGGAGGGAGCTGTGCTCTTTTCATTGAATGCAAAAAGTGCATGCGCTGCTGAGCTCTTTTAATAAGAGATTCGGTGTGTAGGGACCAGTTCATATTGTCAGTTATCTGCACCTCCAGGAACTTGGTGCTGCTTACCATCTCCACCGCTGTGCCTTAATGAAGAGTGGAGTGTGGCTGGACTGGTGCTTCCTGAAGTCAACAATCTCCTTGGTCTGGTCGACATTCAGGACCAGGTTGTTGGTTCTGTTCCAGTCAACCAGATGTTTCACCTCCTCCCTGTAGTCCATGTCGTTGTTGTCACGGATGAGGCCCACTACTGTTATGTCGTCCGCATACTTCACAATGTGGTGAGTAGTGGACCTGGCGCAGCAGTCATGGATCATCAATGCAAACAGCAGCGGACTCAGGACACAGCCCTGGGGGGAGCCGGTGCTCAGGGAGATGGCACTGGAGGTGTTGTTACCCACTCTCACAGACTGGGGTCTGTCTGTGAGGAAGTCAAGCAGCCAGTTGCATAGGGGGGTACTGAACCCAAGGGGGGCCAGTTTGCTCACCAAGGCCTGGGGGAGGATCGTGTTGAACGCCGAGCTGAAGTCCAGAAACAACATCCGCACGTGTGTGCTCTTTCCTTCCAGATGTTCTAAGCTCAGGTAGACTGCAGAGGAGATGCCGTCCTCTGTGGAGCGGGTAGGGCAATAAGCAAACTGGTATGGGTAGAATGTGGGGGGAAGTCTGGAGACAATGTATTCCTTTACCAGCCTCTCGAAGCACTTCATTTGATGGGGGTGAGTGCCACGGGGCGATAATCATAAGTAATAATCGTTATTAATCATTAAGTGAATATTTCATGGTAAGAACAACATAACTATAAATTGTTAGTAGCTTCTCTTGGACTGTGTATTAAATATGTTTTGCTTTTTTCCTACTCTTTTCAGACATGTGAATTATGCAACTGTAATTGGGTCATGTACCATGTAACGAACTCAGGGCCTGATTTACTAAAAGTTTGTCCGTACTAAAACATGTGCAAACTTAATCGCACACGCAGAGCTGATCTACTAAATGTGTGCAAAGGGGCTTTTGTCTGTTAAACCAGCGGAATAAGGTGTGCAATCCATTTTGCATTTTGCGTGTCTTCATTAATGTGCAACATATATGCTGATCATCAAAACGCCCACAATACTGGGATGGGAAAATGCAAATATTATTATTTAGCAAACGCAATGTGATTTATCAACACTCATCACCGTTTTGTGAGCACTATTTTGCAGTTTATTTAGCACGTGTCAAAAGGACGTGAAAACTGACAGTTCCACACACGGCTACAGGATCTGTGTTTGCGCTGCAAAAACAGACAAGAGAGAGACTAGAATTCTCTGTCTTACGTGTGTGTGTGTCACCATTTTGGATGGTCAGAAATAAAACATATTAGACATATCGTCTATTCAGTAACATCCTTTTGTAAATTTGTTTAGCTGCTAGAGACCTTAAATGTCTGAACAAAACAAATTCAATAAATGGCTTTTTTTCCTTTAGTATTTTTTTTATTTTTACATAAAATATATATCATTAAATATTTGTAATATGATTTTTTTTTTTTTAAGTATGCATTGTTTTACATCTTGAGAAAAGTAACGTGCAGCCTCTCTGTAATGAGGGGACCTTCGGGTGTTAAAAAAAAAGAAAAAGTGGCGTCAATGTAGATGCACTGAATGACTTCTTCTAAAATGCCCATAAAAAGTGGCATATGTCTCCTGCATTTTTGAAAAAAATAGCAAAACGCCACAATTGCACACAAACATTTAGTAAATCGCACACAACACGCCCACTAATAATAGTACACTCAATTTTAGAGATTGCACACTCTGTTTAACGTGTGGTATTCGGATCTTAGTAAATTAGGCCCTAATCATGTTCGGAAAAAACATGACCAAGTATCTGTAATCTAATAACAGCAATTCATGATTAATATCTATAAATTAATATTCTTAATTAGTGACAGTAGAATTGAGGAGTCATAGTGTCAAGACCTGGAATTTACACTTTATATGTGGTGTTGGGTGCAGCACGGTTTAACAGGGGTTAGGGCATGTGCCTCACAATACGAAGGTCCTGGTTCAAGTACACCGTCTTCCTTCCACCTCCAAAGACATGCACCTGGGGATAGGTTGATTGGCAACACTAAATTGGCCCTAGTGTGTAAATGTGAGTGTGAATGTTGTCTGTCTGGCCCTGTGTTGAGCTGGCGACTTGTCCAGGGTGTACACCACCTTCCGCCCGTGTGCAGCTGGGATAGGCTCCAGCATCCCCCGCGACCCTTATAGGGACAGGCGGTAGGAAATGGATGGATGGAAGTAGGTCTTTATTTTAGGTACCACCATTTACTTATTTAGGTGGATGATCTACATTGTCTATTAGAACTGAGAAAATAATGTATTATGATTCACTAGCATGATAATGATATGATGAATTCATGTATTTTAATGCACAATAGCCTTTTTCATTCCGTAATCATAAGCTTTTAAAAGATTATTTCATGGATAATGAAGTCGGTAGTCGGAAGAAAGGCCACTTCATTGCTAATGTTGAGTCAGTAGCTGGCAACATGTCCAGTCACCGTTGAAGCGAACCAAGTCATGACCCCGTTTCTTATTCACAATACCTGGACAGTACACACTCAAGCTGCGGATATAATCAAATCCAGTCTTTTTAGCTGCAACTATACAGAAGGCTCCTTTTTCCTCTCTCCGTTTGCTGATCGTTGAAATCCCACCGTGAGGTCACTTCCAGTCCAAAGAGTCATCACAGCATGGCTGCCTTTCCGACTGACATATATTTCCGTCTGCACCATAAGGTAGCCATTAGATGTGAGAAGGGAACTGGCAGCAGACCGCATAAAAGAAAGGGTTTCATCGCACCTCTCCCGTAAGATTGAGGAGTTATGTTATTGAATAATATGTGGACACCGATGTGGACGTTGTCACAGGCCCAATTTGCATCGGTTTACAAAGATCAATGATCTCATTTGGGGCCTTTGCCAAAAATGCATGCAAGGATTGATTTATAGAACCCACAAAGCCACCAATTGGCGCCTGTGATCGGCCATGTTTGTCACAGGATTCTCTTTCAGATCATTGTTGTAATTCTTCTTATTTCTTGAATTTGTCTTAGTTGTTTGTTTGTTTTTTTTGAGACAACACAGCCACTGCAGTCGAGATCAAGTATGCCAAGTAATTCTAGACTAAACTTTACATGATCAGGATTTTGAGAACCAAGCCGATTAGCTATTTTAAATATACTAATAACCAATTTAATCATACATGTACAGTATATGGGAGCTGTATGTCAGTTTAAATAACTTGCATTTGGCGAGAAGGAAAATAAACATCAACCTTCACACAATCAATAATGATATCTTAATAACCTAATTAAAATGGTATGGGTTGGTCTTCAACTGGTTAAGAAGCTACAGGATGCAACACGTGAAGATAGGAGAACAAACGTAGACAGAGCTGATAATATCTTGTGGCGTACCTCAAGGATCAATACTGGGACCAAAATCATTCAATCTTTACATAAACGACATTTGTAAAATTACAAAGGACTTAAAGTTAGTATTATTTGCAGATCTGCTTCTTCCTACTCCTTTTTGGACGTGGTGTAATAAAACAACTCGAAATATGTAATGCATTACACTGTATCGTATGCATGTTCAAAATAAACTGAACTGATCATTTATTTAACATACAGTACATACACTGCTGACTGAGTAATAACAAAAGCCCAAAAATTGCCACACCTCGACAAATGTTCGTGGCGATCTGTTTCGTAGTGTTGCATAATTCCCCCAACAGACAAACTAATGAACATTGATTAAATGTGATTACAAATGTCAAGATTTTTAATTTAAAAAGTTAGTACACATCCATCTAGACCAGAGGTCCTCAATCAACAAAGTCTGATGCCTCAAAGCCTTTCATTTGGCTTTTTAATCAAATAAGGAAACCGTTTTACAGAAAATTAACAGAGGAGATACATTACGAGTTACTGGATAGCTCAATGGGTGATGAGGGTTGCACAATAATAGACTGATAATTATCAGAACGATATGGGGATTATGATGCCATACCGATAAATCTGACAACAAAAAAGTAGATCCGATAAAAAAAATGAAAATGCTCCAATGAGGCGCATCTACTGTATGTGTTAGGGTGAGTAAACAAAGCACTCCTTTTCCCTGCTTGTGCTGTAAATGGTGAACTTCCCCTGAGCTCAGTGTGAATAAACATGGCGTCGATTGCGTGGGACTTCATCGCTGTTTCGTACAAAGACATGTTGCGTGCTATTGTATTTGCACTAAAAATCTGCAAGCATTCGGCGAAAAGGAAAATAAACACCAACCTTAAACACATGAAACCTCTTCAGCTACCTGAAACATCAGCATTGCTCCAACGTTTCTTTGGAAGGTTTACAAAGACACCTGCATTCTGGTAAATAACAATGAAATCTGTATAAAAAAATATTGTCTTAATTCGATATCGGTCCTAAGATTTAGGAGGTATTGGCTTGAAAATAGAAAATAGTGTATTGGCTTGAAAATAGAAAATAGAAAATATTACACAATATTTTAATTTGTATTATTAGAATTTATATACATTATGTTTATATTACTGTTTTTCTGTTAGTTGTTTTAATATTGGCCCATACAGTGTCTGCTGAAAAGAATTCTGGCCCTCACACAAATGTAATGGAGGACCCCTAATCTAAGGTCTCAACAATGTGATCTCAAACCTCAAAGTTGAGCTTGCATCTATGAATAACGCCACATCAGCACAAGGCACGCCGCCTTCACCTCCAACTCTGCAAAATGTGCCCAGAGCGAAAAAGGGACGATGTTGGAAAGAGAAAGAGAATAAAGAACTCGAAAGTTCCTGCGGTTCCTTGTGGCTTTAGAGCTCTATAATCAGCATGCCAAGGCACTGATGTCCAAATCCACTTCTTGGACCCTGACACATGCACATACACACAGACTGTAGTCAGACACATGTGCCTGGAGACACACGCACACACACACACACGCACGCACAGACATCAAGCTCTGCAGTGATCTCTGCTCATGTGGAGTTTGGCTATGGAACATATCCGAAATAAATGGATGGTGTGGTGAGCATGACAAGGAAGTGAATCAGAGACTGCAACCTTGGCAGTGACCAGATCGGAGCCCAATGAAATACCTATGGGAGATTTAATCAAACATGAAAATAAATAGGGTTTCTTTTAGTAAAATGAGTACAGGAGTGTATGATGTATTGAAACTGAAATTAACTGCCACATTATGACACTTGCTTGATGAATGTGACATACTCCCAGATGGAGTGTCTACTTTGGATCTCATTGTTCCTTTGTGTTTTTGGCAGTGGTCTTGTTTAAAGCTGACATTGTTGTTCCTTCACCACTACAAAGTCTGCTTCCATGCCAATTCAAAACTTACAGGCCTATGTCACGTAATGGTTATCCAATCTGCGTGGAGTGAGCATTCTCTCCCTGTGCTTGGACTGGTTTTATCCCACAAGCCTAAAACATTAGGTTACTTGGAGACTGCAATTTGTGCATATGTACATGTGAATGTCAGTCAGCTGGGATAGATTCCAGCTACCTATCAATTCTAATGAAAAGTGGAATAGAAAATGGAAGGACGTTGGTTTTATTCAAGTCTGTTCCGCTACATAGTAGTCTCTGTGCTGGGGCAATTATGATTGAGCCCTACAAATTCTGCCTAGCAACAATTGAGGAGCAAACATGTGATGAGACCAAGACACGGAACTCAAACAATACTGTCGCTTTTTTCTATACAGACACAACGTGTGGCAGATAGTTAAAAAAAAGTATTGAATTTATGAATGCATTGCAACCGTGTTTGGTTGTTTAAATTATTTGTAATGAAAAACATGTAAAAACAATATAATACACAAGTCTAATCTTCAAAATATTATGACAAATCAAAATGCTATTTTTTTTCTTTAGTGTTATGACTAAAGTTTACTATTGCCTTGTTTTTGGTGTTATTTCTTTTCCGGAGTTCTTATTTCTAGTTTCCACTGCTTGTCTGCCACCTGTCCCTGGTTGCCAATCAGTGTTTTTTTTTATGTCAGCCCTGTTCCACTGGATGGGGTTGGATCATTGTAGTTGTTTCCTGGAAGGTCTGCAAGTTTGATTCGTGCGGTGTTGTGTGTTTTGTTGTTTTCTGAATGCCATGACAGATTGTTTTTTCATTTCACAAAATCATATTTAGAATATTTGTGTTTTTTGATGCCTATCGGTTAAAAAATAAATCAATTGAAATCTCAATAAATCCCCAAATTGTGTTTCTCCACACAATGATTGTAATTGTCTGCATTGGTCAGAATTACAGTACAAAGAGGATTTGTACTAAATGTTTAGTTAAGTAAAAAACAACAGATATGTATATTTTTTTCAAATATACATTTTGGGCCTAAGTGTGAATTGTTAAATTATCTGTTAAATCTGACAACATTTTGTGTAAATATATATACATAAATATTGGTTATCAATATCGGTAGTCGGTATTGGTTAACATTTTTATTATCGTTCATCCACATGAGTGCAGTAAAAAGGTGTCTCAGTTGGCACAGTCGCTAGTACACACAAAATTTCAGTTTAAATAAGAAAGTCTGCATAATTTTTGTACTTGCTATTGATTGCGCACTCAATCTTAGGAGATCACCGCAAAACCCAGAACCAGTGAAGTTGGCACGTTGTGTAAATGGTAAATAAAAACAGAAAGCAATGATTTGCAAATCCTTTTCAGCTTATATTCAATTTAAAAGACTGCAAAGACAAGATACTTAACATTCGAACTGGAAAACGTTGTTATTTTTTGCAAATATTAGCTAATTTAGAATTTGATGCCTGCAACATGTTTAAAAAAAATCTGGCATAAGTGGCAAAAAAGACTGAGAAAGTTCAGGAATGCTTACTTATCAAAAACTTATTTGGAACATGCCACAGGTGAACAGGCTAATTGGGAACAGGTGGGTGCCATGATTGGGTATAAAAGCAAAGTGAAAGCCATTAATCAACAACACCCAAAACGCCACCGGCTTCCCTAGGCCCGAACTCATCCAAGATAGACTGAATCAAAATGGAAAAGTTTTCTGTGGTCTGACGAGTCCACACTTCAAATAGTTTTTGGAAACGGTGGACGTCGTGTCCTCATCAAGTGGCCAAATACTTTTGGCAATATAGTAAACGTTGCCATCCAAGCAACGTTGTCATGGACACCCTGGCTTATTTCAGCAAAACATTTCCAAGCCATGTGTTACAACAGCGCGGCTTTGTAGTACATGAGGGCGGGTACTAGACTGGCCTGCCTGTAGTCCAGACCTGTCTCCCATTGAAAATGGGTTGCGCATTATAAAATACCCCAACGGAGACCCCCGACTGTTGGAATATCTTAAACTGTACATCAAGCAAGAATGGGAAATAATTCCACTTCAAAAATTGGTCTCCTCAGTTTCCAAACGTTCACTTGAGTGTTGTTAAAAAGAAAGACCATGTAACACAGTGGTAAAAATGCCCCTGTGCCAACTTTTTTGCAATGTGTTGCTGCCATTAAATTCTAAGTTATGATTATTTACAACAAAAAAAGTGTCTCAGTTCAAACATTAAATATCCTGTCTTTGCAGTCTATTCAACTAAATATAAGTTGAAAAGGATTTGAAAATCATGGTATTCTCTTTTTATTTACGAATTACACAACGGGCCAACCTCACGGGTTTTGTTTTATATTTTGTGACCAACAAAGACAATCTGTAAGGTTTTATGGTAAACTCAGACTACATACAGGTTTATGGATGCGAGCAGATTCAATGGTTTTCTTGATTAATGCATTAATCACAGTCTCTTATCACTGAAAGGATATTCCTCTGAGTTTCCGATCAAGATATATCTCATTTTACTTATAAAACTCTTGTCTTCTAGTCACCGATTCATAGATCTGCTTTGACACCCGTGAACCCTTGCCCTTAATCTTTTCAATGACTACACATTCTACAGATCATCCGTTGGCCATTTTGATGACTGCTAGGCTCATAATCACCTCGTCCTTGTCTTCTCTAGAGCAATTTGGCTTCCTTGCTGCATCTACGTTTGCCTGTGGGACACCATCCCGCGAGTCCATTATCTGATCTGAAGTTTCTGTCCAGACGACTGCGGTCGTGCTAAAAGATAACAAGTTGTGCAGAACGCTACACTCCCTAGGCGTTTGAGACAAACACGCTAACAGAAAGGGATTGGCTAAAGTTTACAGCTCTATACATGATGCATCAGGAAGGAGATGTCTTCACGTAAATGAGCGTGAGAAGCCAAATGTAGAACAACAAGGGTGCTCTAATTATGATGTTGCTTTAATGGCATCTGCGTGTAACATCAGGTGTTTTTGTCTAACGAGCAAAATCCTTTACGACTGGCTGGCTGCTCGTTATGCTGAACTGCAGTGGCATGGCCTGTTTTTCATCTTTATGTCGTTTACCCGCCCTCTTTTTGACGCTGAAACGTCGTCGTCGAGCTCTATTTTTAGATGAGCACTGACCTGGCGCCCACATGATGTCATACTAAGATTTGCACGCATGCCCGATCGGCTGTGAGGAGATTCGAGATGTTTCGTCACGGAGATCGTCATTAAGGCGAGCAGTATTTAAAGTAACAGTATGTAATTACTGCTCATGCATGAAAGCATTCTGATCGCCATTGGTTGGTTAGCAGGGTTAAATAAACGACAAAGTTTTGTGGTGAGTTGAAGCAAAAACCTTACATTGATTGTTATCATCCATCCATCCATCCATCCATCCATCCATCCATTTTCTACCGTTTGTCCCGTTTGGGGTTGTTATCATTTTGAAATAAAAACAGTGTTGTAGTAAACAATGGAATACTTTACATAACAATTTATTTGTGTTTTTTTAAACTCCCGTGAACCATTTTATACCAGTGAACATAATTTGCACAGTAAATATTTTGGTAATTTTAAAGATTTTAGGTTGTTTACAAAAATGTATCTGTGTGAGAAATGATTAGAAATAAGACTGATAGTTGAGAACTATATTTTGTCCATTTGGCATCCACTGGGGAATAAAAAAGTTGAAAAGTGCACAAAAAAGACCTATGACTGAGTAATATGTTGTTCATTTCAGGGTAAACATGTCGAGTCAAACTACTAACACATAAAAAGACATTTAACAGAACAATATTTAGTTTACCCCATGGAGAGCATTTGTTGGATATGTCAAATTGAACTACTAATGCAGAAAAGAACTTAAGCTGAACAATATTTGGTTCACTTCATGGTAAACATTTGTTGGATAAGTCAAATTAAACTAGTGTAACAGAGTCAAATATGTCTTATCAATTAATGCATGTTTTATTATTGTTATAATTACACAAGGGCAGCACGGTGGAGAGGGGTTTGTGTGTCTGCCTCACAATACAAAGGTCCTGAGTAGTCCTGGGTTCAATCCCAGGCTCGGGATTTTTCTGTGTGGAGTTTGCATGTTCTCCCCGTGACTGCGTGGGTTCCCTCCGGGTACTCCGGCTTCCTCCCACCTCCAAAGACATGCACCTGGGGATATGTTGATTGGCAACACTAAATGGTCCCAAGTGTGTGAATGTGAGTGTGAATGTTGTCTGTCTATCTGTGTTGGCCCTGTGATGAGGTGGCGACTCCTTCCGCCCGATTGTAGCTGAGAAAGGCACCATCGCCCCCGGCGACCCCAAAGGGAATAAGTGGTAGAAAATGGGTAGATAATTACACAAAATTTGTAAATTAGTTGTAAATATCTGAATGTTGTTCGATGTTTTGTCAATAGGGAAACAATGTCTCGTTGTCCCTCCTACTGCAATGATTACTGCGACACCTGTCTTTTTATATGCGTTGGACATGCTTTCCAACTTCCCGTTTGTCTACGATAACGGGAGAGGAAGGCGTCCATGTGACGACAGAAAATGTAGTCATTTGTAAAGAACTTAAGTTCACTTTCTTGTTCATTATTATATTATAGCGGCTGGCTACGGGGTGTTAGCCAAGGACTTTGGCTGGAGGGCGGGACTTCCGGGAGAGATTGGGAAGTAACGTTGATAGGAAGTGGGACTTCGAGTTTTGCCGGGAAAAAGGTTAGAGACACATGAGAGCTGTTGTGTGGTTGAATTACATCTTGTGCAATAAAGACAAGACAAACAAAGAAGTCGTATGAGCCTACATTCCTTGGATCGTTACAATATTTGTGTAGGGGCTCGACGATGGCAGAAAGTTATTGACAACAATTGTATTCTGAGTATTATCAGTAAAGTGCAGCTGAGCAGCAACCCATGGTGTCGGTCGTGTTCAATAAAATCCACACAACGCAGAGGAAAAGACCACCGGTTACACTAGTATTCAAAACAAAAAAGCTAAAGAACATGAGGTAAGGAAATGTACATTTAATTGCTGGACTTGCTGGCTTCTTTATCAGTTTCAGGTTTTATACCCCGGTAATATTTGTTTAAACAATGCAATACTGTAATCTGTGTCATTTTAATGTGCTGTAAAGTTTGTGCAGGAAGTAGAATGCTCTACAGTGCCGTTAGCACTGATGCTAGCTTACAAAATATGAAATAATTAGTGCGGCGTCAAAAATATTGGCATTAACAGCTGTGGCTGCAGGCAGTCACTGCATTTGAAGATCTTTGGCAGCTTTATCCACCTCTGTAATGCGCTTTAAAATGATGGTTGTTGCCCTATGTTGACGTTAAACTCATGTGTGCTAAACTTAATGCTAACCAAGCCATTCGCTCTTTACTGCTATTACAACATTGGTTCTGTTGTTGCTTGTGCATTATATCCATCCATCCATTTTCTACCGGTTGTCCCTTTTGGGGTCGCGGGGGCATCCGGGCGGTAGGCGGGTTACACCCTGGACAAGTCGCCACCTCATCGCAGGGCTAACACAGATAGACAGACAACATTCACACTAGGGATATGTCGCGTGTTTGTCTCTGTGCGATATACAAAATGACTATATCGTAATATTCGAGTATACGTTCTCATGCAGTTGCTTTTAGCTGCGGGCATTAAACTTCAGGCTCTTCTCACTCTTTCCTGTCTCTCCTTCTCACAGACAAGCAGGCGCACATTCTTACATACGTCACATACGTATACGCCCTTGCCCAGCAGAGAGGTAGCAGACTGGGCTACGTTAGCTGCTAACGTAGCCGTACGAATGGGAATACGAGAAAGAAGGTGCGGATCTGGTAACAAATGAAAGAAAACTTAATTCCCAATAAAAACAGCAGGGGGTCCATCGTCTGGCAGTGGTTCGGCTTCAAGTGGGAATATGTCGAACAGACACCCGTAATTTGTCAAGTGTGGGGCAAAACCGTTGCTATAACAATTTGCATTACTGCTAATATGTAGCATCATTTGAAAAGTCACTCGCTAGAGAATGAAGAGAATTTCATTACGTTTGTTGTGACCTACCACATAGTGAAATATCGTAATATATATATCGTATTTTGCAATATGGCCTAAAAATATCGAGATATTAAAAAAAGGCCATATGGCCCAGCCCTAATTCACACTCACATTCACACACTAGGGCCAATTTAGTGTTGCCAATCAACCTATCTCCAGGTGCATGTCTTTGGAGGTGGGAGGAAGCCGGAGTACCCGGAGGGAACCCAAATTGTGACTAATTGTCCATGCAGACAAAGAGTTAACATTTCTGAAATAACACACGCTCTCTTTGTTGTGCCCCGGCTCGGATTGAAACATTTAGATAAGGGGTCACCAACCTTTTTGAAACCAAGAGCTACTTATTGGGTACTGATTAATGCAAAGGGCTGCCAGTTTGATACACACTTAAATACATTGCCAGAAATAGCTAATTTGCTCAATTTACCTTCAATAAATACATCTGTATATATATATAAAAAAATGGGTATCTCTGTCTGTCATTCCGTTGTACATTTTTTTTCCTTTTACGGAAGGTTTTTTGTAGAAAATAACTGATGAAAAAAACACTTATTTGAACAGTTTAAAAGAGGAGAAAACAAGAAAAAAATGAAAATTAAATTTTGAAACATAGTTTATCTTCAATTTCGACTCATTAAAATTCAAAATTCAACCGAAAAAATGAAGAGAAAAACTAGCTAATTCGAATCTTTTTGAAAAAGTAAAAAAATAATTTATGGAACACCATTAGTAATTTTTCCTGATTAAGATTATTTTTCAAATTTTGGTGACATGTTTTGAATAGGTTCAAATCAACTTTGAAATAAGATTTAAATTTGAATCTGCAGATTTCCTAGATTTGACCGAATATTTTTTTTTAATTTCAATCATAATAAAAGTGAAGAAATATTTCACAAATATTCTTCGTCGAAAAAACAGAAGCTAAAATGAAGAATTAAATTAAAATGTATTTATTATTCTTTACAATAATAAAAAAAATATATTTGAACATTGATTTAAATTGACAGGAAAGAAGAGGAAGGAATTTAAAAAGTAAAAAGGTATATGTGTTTGAAAATCCTAAAATCATTTTCAAAGTTGTATTTTTTTCTCTAAAATTGTCTTTCTGAAAGTTATAAGAAGCAAAGTAAAAAAATAAATGAATTTATTTAAACAAGTGAAGACCAAGTCTTTGAAATATTTTCTTGGATTTTCAAATTCTATTTAAGTTTTGTCTCTCTTAGAATTAAAAATGTTGAGCAAAGCGAGACCAGCTTGCTAGTAAATAAATACAATTTTAAAAATAGAGGCAGCTCACTGGTAAGTGCTGCTATTTGAGCTATTTTTAGAACAGGCCAGCGGGCTACTCATCTGGTCCTTACGGGCTACCTGGTGCCGGCGGTGACCCCTGATTTAGAGTATTAGCGTTTTAAAGAAGTTTTAATCAAACAAGATTGCAGCTATGAACGAAGATAAAGCTGAAGCAAATATGACGTGTCATCTCCTGCAGTGGAATGAAGAGGATTGAGATAACAGCTGAGCAAAAAGTTATCAAGCGGGGAGAGAGATTACTCTCGCTGGAATGTGAAGGATCTCCAGCAGCCATTATAGTAGCAAACACAATGAGATTTTGAACTTGGAAAAAAGCGGACTGATAAAAGCAATTTAATCCCAGTGGATGTGCTGGAGCACGGAGGTGACGGGAATAAAAAGACTTATGTGACCCTCAGAGGTTTGACAGCTTGACTTAATATCCACTTGCAGGGAGTTAAACTCTTGTGTGGCAGCAGTTTAAGGCCAATAAATGAGTCAGAGTGAAGGGAATCCAGCTGTCACTGAAGAGATACTGTGGAAGAAAAATAATTAGCTGTCTTTCATACGCAGCTGGTTTCTCCAGCGCAAACTGCAAGCACAATGAAAATACCTTGTTTTTATTGTTTAGAATGATTTTTTTCAAGTGTGTTATTTAATATATATATATATTTTTATCACACACATTCTTTAAACACTTACTGTAAGTGTACACTCTGCTGCCTTTCATTCAGACAGGTTTCAAGCACACATCAGTGCAAAGATGTGCTCACTGCCGCATTTTACTTCAAAGATGAGACTTTAGATAAAAATGTGAGTAAGTTTTGGCCAAATAAATGACTTATATCAGTAAAACATTTTTAAAACGTTCCTGTAAGACATTTTGCCAAAATAATTGCATGTGTCTAAATATTAGGGGCTCTTTTTTTAAATTACAGTAATTTCAGTTACGCAAGAGTAATCATGATTAATTCAAATTCAAGTGTTAATAATCTGATAAGAAATTATATCGGTCGACTGCACTACTTATTATGCATACATGTAATCATTATCCATCCATCCATGTTCTACCGCTTGTCCCTTTTTAGGGGTTGGGGTGGTCACTGGAGCCTATCTCAGCTGCATTCAGGCGGAAGGCGTTGTACACCCTGGACAAGTCGCCACCTCATATCAGCATGTAATCATTATTTAAAACAATACACAACAAACATCTATACATATATAATATACAATAGACCTGCTCAGTGGCCTTGTGGTTAGAGTGTCCGCCCTGAGCTTGGTAGGTCGTGAGTTCAAACCTCTGGTTCCCCTGGCTACTAAAGTCAGCTGTTCATCATAAGATGTCTTTTTTTCCCTATGGAAGCACTGCTAGTCCCATTGGGCTCAGGCTGTGCTCCAATTGTATGCTCTCTTATATGCTATTTTAGCTGTGCACACACAACCAGGTGCACCTGCCAGACCTATGAGCAGAGTCACAACCTGCGTATGTCTGAATGTAGTTAGTAAGATTCATGCATTAGTCACATTACATAAATGAAGAGAAATGACACAGCTCCCTAAAAAAGTGGTCCACCTTTTTAATGAGTTCTGCACCAAAATAATGTATTTTCTGCACTATAAGCCATTACGTTTTTCCCAAGGTTTGAACCTTGCGGTTTATACAGAGTTGTGGCTAATCCATGGATTTGTTTTTCGTAATGGCCAAATTATTGAATGGAATAAGCAAAGAAACAAATGTTAAAAAACAATCAACCGTATTTTTCGGACTATAAGTCGCAGGGGGTGCGACTTATACTCAGGAGTGACTTAAGTGTGAAATTATTAACACATTACCATAAAATATTAAATGATAGTATTTAGCTCATTCACATAAGAGACTAGACGTATAACATTTCATCGGATTTAGCGATTGAGAGTGACAGATTGTTTGGTAAACTTATAGCATTTTCTATATGTTATAGTTATTTGAATGACTCTTGCCATAAAATGTTACGTTAACATACAAGGCACCTTCTCAGTTGGTTATTTATGCGTCATATAACGTACACTTATTCAGTCTGTTCTTCACTATTCTTTATTTATTTTAAACTGCCTTTCAAATGTCTATTCTTGGTGTTGGGTTTTAATCAAATAAATTTCCCCCCCAAAATGCGACTTATACTCCAGTGCGACTTAAATATGTTTTTTTCCTTCTTTATTATGCATTTTCGGCAGGTGCGACTTATACTCCGGAGCGACTTATACTCCGAAAAATACGGTACTAAAAAGATCCACTTTAAGAAACGGTTTAAACTCAAAAAAAGACAACAAAGAACAATCCATCTGGAACCTTACTAAACATTTTTAACATATAATTAATCTCATTAAGGATGAATAAAGACAATAATTACTTTTCTGTTTTGTTTGATCAGCTGTTTTACTGCTGTGTTACAGGCACCGTTTGGCAACAATTGGGGTATGTAAATTAACACAAAAACTTTAAAAGTAAATATCTAAATTTCACAACATACCGGTATATATCTCCGGCTTGTAGTTCGTTGCAGCTAACACATGAAAAAAACATTTTTCTTTCTAAAATTTAGTGGTTGCGGGCTCATGTACCGGTGAAAAATATGGTAATTAGTTATTCACCACACAAAGTTTGGTAGACATCATTCATGCCGATTTTTTTCTTAATGATGAAAACAAACAAACTTAGCAAACAATTCACGTATTGAACATTTTGGGTAATTGTGTCAACCTGTAAAGACTTGGGATGGGTGTCGTTTACATTTTAACTGATTCAATTCCTAAATTTCCACTTCAAAAATACTGCCTAAATGGTGCCAGAATTGGTACATAAAAATGCATGCAAACGTTCGTAAAAATAACTAATGCCTTTTAAACATTTGTTGTTTTTTTTTAGATTTTGGGACATTCAAGTTGAACAGACCAGTAATTGAAATATTTAGATTATTAAATGAAATGATACCAGAGTTCAAAAGAAAGACATATTGTCAAAAAATTGTCATATTTTTTGCCACGATACATAACATGGAGAATGCTCAAAACTACTTACATGTTGTTGTAATGTTGATCCCCATAATTCCGGGGATCTGTGAATGCAACTTTGCTGACCGTAACTGTCATTGGTGCACAATGAGGAAGTGTTGTGTTGTTGTTGTGACTACTAGCTAGCCTAGCACAAATTTCTACGGAGGTTCTCAGGAGGGTATTAGAAAATAACATAAGACACAGTAAGAGTATAACGGTACGACATCGTCACTGTTGGGTACTACTGCCTTATCCACGTGTCTTTCAGAATTTCCCATAAATTGCCGAGATACCTGTGGTGGTGGGGACCTGGTTAGGGGCGTGGTCCCGTTGATGTTGTCATATTATTTGCATAATTTGCTGTGATAATATGATTTCCTTTAAAAAAGGCTCAAATAATGTAAACATTACATACATTTAAAGGCCTACTGAAATGAGATGTTCTTATTCAAACGGGGATAGCAGGTCCATTCTATGTGTCATACTTGATCATTTCGCGATATTGCCATATTTTTGCTGAAATGATTTAGTAGAGAACATCGACGATAAAATTCGCAACTTTTGGTCGCTAATAAAAAAGCCTTGTCTGTAACGGAAGTAGCAGTAGGGCTCCTCACATCCTCACATTGTTTATAATTATAGCCACCAGCAGCAAGAGCAATTTGGACCGAGAAAGCGACGATTTCCCAATTAATTTGAGCGAGGATGAAAGATTCGTGGTTGAGGAAAGTTAGAGTGAAGCACTAGAAAAAGAAAAAACAAGGCGACAGCAGTGGGAGCGATTCAGATGTTGTTAGACACATTTACTAGGATAATTCTGGAAAATCCCTTATCTGCTCATTGTGTTAATAGTGTTTTAGTGAGATTATAAAGTCATACCTGAAAGTCGGAGGGCTGCGGTGACCGCCAGTGTCTCTGAGAGAAGCCAATGGAGGAGCCAAGATCACAGGTGCCTTTTTGACAGCTGCTGCAGGAGGACGCTAACTCCGCACAAGTCTCCGGTAAGAGCCGACTTAATATCAGAATTTTCTCATCCAAAAACTTGCTGGTTGACATGTGGTAGAGAAACATGTTCGCTAAAGCTTCACAACAAACACAGAAACACTGGCTGTGTTTTGGTTGCTAAAGGCAGCTGCAAGCTACCGCTTTCCACCAACAGCCTTCTTCTTTATAGTCTTCATTATTAATTGAACAAATTGCAAAAGATTCAGCAACACAAATGTCCAAAATACTGTGTAATTATGCGATGAAAAGAGACGACTTTTAGCCTTAAGTGGTGCTGGGCTAAAATGTCCGCTCAACCAATAAGGTCACAAACACGCATCATCATACG
Organism: Nerophis ophidion; assembly: GCF_033978795.1. Taxonomy (NCBI): domain Eukaryota; kingdom Metazoa; phylum Chordata; class Actinopteri; order Syngnathiformes; family Syngnathidae; genus Nerophis; species Nerophis ophidion. Next base: position 73,432,674 of record NC_084611.1, read on the forward strand.
CGTCATCATTCCGCGACGTTTCCACAAGAAACTCTGCGGGAAATTTAAAATTGTAATTTAGTATACTAAACCGGCCTTATTGGCATGTGTTGCAATGTTAATATTTCATCGTTGATATATAAACTATCGGACTGCGTGGTCGGTAGTAGTGGGTTTCAGTAGGCCTTTAAAACAAATCTTTGTTATTAATTAGTATCAACATATATTTTTATATTATATCATTTTGGTCTATTTTCAATTATTGCTGCTTATTGTACAATGTACTTTGTTGAGATGTGTTCTCGTGCTTAGAGAACTTTTGTAAATTTTCTTTAATAAAATTGACAGGCAAAAATGTAGCTATTTTTCAGGTGTTACTATAGGCTGTACTCGACAAAAAGCGAGCTGCGGCAAGCACGACGTAAAAAGTTGCTTCTCGCTGCTGCTCTAGTTTTACTTTCTCTCCTTAAAAGCCTGTCCTCTTAATATTTGTACATTGTGTAGATGGCTGTCCACGGGTATGTCTGGGATATATCAAAGTTACGTCCACATCGTTCACAGACATGCTGCCTCCACTCCAGATAATTGCGTGCGTCTTGTTTACATCACACCATCCAGTTCCAACAGTGCTGCTTTTGGTGTTAAAAGGTTTTTAACCGCGGCCAAATTTTGGTGAATCACTTGTGGATAATAATAGGCTATATATATAAGGTCATACTGTAACGGCCTGCTGTAGGTAATGTTTTATGTTCGTGTGGTTTTGTGATTTTGATGTTTATTATTCCAATTATCTAAAACACACCGTCCTTACCTGACAGCGGAATGGTGGAGAATGAGGAAATGTTGTTTGTCCAGGAAAACACGGAAACAAAAGTTTTTGGAAGGGGGGGGGGCTCTTGCTGGTAGCTGTGCTACGGCGGTAGCACAGCTACTCTGCCTCCACAAAGATCTCCTCCACAGGTCTTTCCTCCCGCCAGACCGCGACCTCCTGTACGTCCTCCTCCACCGGTATTCCGGTTAGCTCCTCCTACGCCTCCTCCACCGGTATTCCGGTTAGCTCCCCCTAGGCCGCCTCCACCGGTATTCCGGCTAGCACTTCCTAGGCCGCCTCCACCGGTATTCCGGCTAGCACCTCCTAGGCCCAGTCCTAGCCCCAGTCCTGGCCCCAGTTCTAGCCTTAGTCCTAGCCCCAGTTCTAGCCCAAGTTCTAGCCCAAGTCCGAGGCCAAGTCCTAGCCTCAGTCCTAGCCCTAGTCCTAGCCACAGTTCTAGCCCAAGTCACAGTCCTAGTTCTAGTTCGAGTCCTGGTCTCTGTCATAGTCCTAGTCTTAGTTCTAGTCTTTGTCTTAGTCATAGTCATAGTCTTAGTCTTAATCTTAGTCTTAGTCACAGTCTTAGTCATAGTCCTAGTCACAGTCGTAGTCCTAGTCATAGTTTGAGTCTTAGTCTGAGTCTGCGTCATAGTCCTAGTCCAGGTTTGGATCCCCTTCCAGCACTCGACACTGTGCTGGATCCCACTCCAGCACAGTACTCTATGCTGGATCCCACTCCAGCACCGGACCCTCGGCCGACATCAGATCCTGCTCCTTGGCTGAGGCTCCAAGCCCCAGCGCTGTCTTTGCCTGCTGCAATCGGGCCTGCTTTGGTTGCAGTCCCCGCACCTTCGTCTGCAGCTTCCAAGCCTGCCATGACGACGGCGCTGAAGCGCCCTCTTCCACGTCGGCCACGGGTGTGGCGTCTACAAGGTCGTCCTCCTTGCCAGGCGCTTCCTCCTCCATGTCGGCACGTGCGTGGCCTCTACGAGGTCGCCCTCCTCGTCGGGCGCTTCCTCTTCCACGTCGGCCACGGGTGTGGCCTCTACGAGGTTGCCCTCCTCGTCGGGCGCTTCCTCCTCCACGTCGGCCACGGGTGTGGCCTCTACGAGGTGCCCCTACTTGTCGGGTGCTTTTTCCTCCACGTCGGCCATGGATGTGGCTGTGCCCAGGTCGTCCTCCTCGCCGGGCGCCTCCCCCTGCAAGTCGGCCACGGGTGTGGCGTCTACGAGGTTGTCCTCCTTGCCAGGCGCTTCCTCCTCCATGTCGGCCACGGGTGTGGCCTCTACGAGGGCGTCCTCCTTGCCGTGCGCTTCCTCCTCCATGTCGGCCACGGGTGTGGCCTCTACGAGGTCGCCCTCCTCGTCAGGCGCTTCCTCCTCCACGTCGGCCACGGGTGTGGCCTCTATGAGGTCGCCCTCCTTGTCAGGCGCTTTTTCCTCCACGTCGGCCATGGATGTGGCCGTACCCAGGTCGTCCTCCTCGCCGGGCGCCTCCTCCTGCAAGTCGGCCACGGGTGTGGCCTCTACGAGGTCGCCCCCCAAAACTTTTACGGCAGCGGCGTTCCATCCGCCGCCGCCCCCTGACTTGTCCTCGGTGAATTCGGGGACACGCGACCTGGCGACCCTCCAAAGTTTCCTCCCTCCAAGTTTGGACTTTTTTGTGTGGGGTTGTTCATGTTAGATTTTTTGGGACATCTGGGATCTGTCCCTTGAGGGAGGGCTTATGTCATGGTCCACGTCTTGGACCATGTCATGTTCTGTTTTTGTTCTGTTTTATTATCACCCTATTGTGTGTTTGATGTCCTTAGTTCCCGGTGGCACTTCCTGATTTTGTTCCATTGTCATAGGTACCCATTTTGTCCCACCTGTCTCTCTTTTGATCACGTGCACCTGCCCTTGATTAGTTATCTCCCTATTTAAGACCGCCTTTGTTTGACATTCTTTCTTGGACTCTTGCTTGCTACACGCAACAGTTGACGCCACTCTTCCAACATTGTGGTAATCTATTTTTGTATACTTGTTGGCTCCCACGCTATTCATGTTTTGTTTTTGTCCCTAGCTTTCACGCTAGCGCTTTTTGTTCTTTCTAGCTCCCACGCTAGTTCTGTTGGTTTTTGGTTAGTGCCTTTGTGCAAGTGTGTTTGTTCTTAGTTTGTTTTATTGTATAAATAAATTCTTATTCCTACCTTCACGCTGTGTTCCATCTTCGCTGCACCCACGGGAGATTGCAAACAACGCCACGATGCCACTGAGATGTCATAGTCACAGACTTCGCCATCTCGCCCCTTCCGTTACCTCTGTACACACATGTTCCTGTGTACTAACTACTTTTACTGGGCAGAACAGGGAGCTTCTTAATTAGATTTAGCACTGCTGCCACCTAGCTGCAGGCTTGTGTATAATTCTAACAATAAAACTAGAGTGTAGACGCAACCAATGATCTCCCCTGCTGCTCACGACCCCACAGGGGGTCCAGACCCACTATTTGTGAAACACTGGTATAGCTTATTGTGGCAACAACATGACTACAAATTGTTAGTTTCCTCTCTGGGATTGCTTTTTTGTATGTGCACGCGTTCTGGGTGTGCAAGTGTGAACGAGACACATAATTAGTATTTTGTGAAAACTATAAACATTTAAAAAATAGATTGATAGATAGATAGTACTTTATTGATTCCTTCAGGCGAGTTCCCTCAGGAAAATTAAAACGTATGTATATGTTCTGTCAATCCACTAAAGGGTAACATAAGCAAGCTGTTGGTGTTCTTGTTATATTTTTTGGTTTAAAAAAATATATGTGAATAAGTTTCAAACACCCCCTGTAAATCAAGATCCATCACAGGCAAAACATGTTTTTGGCTCATTGTATCATCATGTAAGGGCATGATAAAAAAAGGAATGGCAAATAGGTAAAGCCTACATCATTGACTACAGTATGACGTGTAACTTGACATGTGTTGTCATAAATAGATTATTGGCTTTATTATGTTCCTAGCAGGCACAAGATACACCACTGATTATACATATATGTTTTTTGAAACTAACTTCTAAACCTGCTTAGTGACCTTGTGGTTAGATTGTCGGCCCTGAGACTGGAAGGTCGTGAGTTCAAACCTAGACCGGGTCATACAAAGACTTTAAAAATGGGACCCATTGCCTCCCTGCTTGGCACTCAGCATCAAGGGTTGGAATTGAGCGTTAAATTACCAAAATGATTCCCGAGCGTGGCCACCGCTGCTGCTCACTGCTCCCCTCACCTCCCAGTGTCAAATGCAGAGGATAGTTTCACCACACCTAATGTGTATGTGTGACTAACGTTAGGACTTTAACTTTAAACAACATTGCAAAATAGTTGTATCTGTAGTTGGATATACATTGGTAGAGTAGAATAGAATAGAAAGTACTTTATTGATCCCTGAGGGAAGTTCAGCACCACAGTTCGCTCACAAAAAACAATAAACACTTAGGTATTTTTTTTACATGTGAATAATATAAATACAGTCTATTATACAGCATTATTCACATGTGAATAATATAAATAAAGTATATTATACAGAATTATTCACATGTGAATAATACAAAAAAAAGTCTATTATACAGCATTATTCAAATGTGAATAATATACAGTCTATTATACAGCATTATTCACATGTGTATAATATAAATACAGTCTATTATGCATTCAAGTAGAGTCAAAAAGAACATATGCATTATACAGTCTGATGGCTGTCGGTATGAAGGACTACTTGTATCGTTCCGTGTTGCATTTTAGTGGTTGGGGAGTGAGAACAGATTTCAATGGTCAAATCAATGTCACAACCTGACATTGAACAAATGTTGTCAACAAGCATATTGTTTCAACTATGTATTCGTGTTGTAAAATATTGGTTGAGAAATGACCAAAATTCAATGTTCAAATCAACGTCAGAACCCAACATTAATTAAACATTGTCAAAAAGCATGTTCCAACGTTAGGGTTGAGTTGCTCAACGTCAGGACCTAATTCAAAAAATTCTCAACATTGTTTTAATGTCTTTTGCGTGTTGGGTTGTCTGGAGACGGAAATTATTCATTGATTGAATATTCTATTAGGAAAAACATGTAAAACATTTTAAATACTTTCTCTAAGAGGTCCTTCCAAAAACGCATTTGCGGTTTTGTTTCCATTTGGTTTTTTCATTGGCAATGATCATGGTCACTTTTGGGTGAACATGATCTTTGACCATACCGTACTGGAAAAAAAACAACACATAAAAGGCTGTATGTGGTGAATACGATGTATTTTTGTGTCGTGATGTGAGAAGCCAGTGTTTTCGTCTTTGCTTGAACTTTGGTAGGATAACCCTTTAATTTTCATCTGCAAAAATTCAATAGCTTGTTCTTAAGTAGATTATCTTTGAAGAGGCAGAATGTTTGATCCAGCTCTTGAATTAGACCACATTTGATAGTACAGGTGTGGCCAGTGGTGCGTATTTAGTTTAGTTTTTTCATGGTCTGCTTTTACATGTACACTTCTTTCCCCAGGTCTCATCTGTGTGTGCGCCCAACATTTGGGAACACACAGAATGGGCTCTTGGGATTGAGAAAAAACAAAAAAACAGACACAGAAATGTGGCACAAGCAGATTATGTGATGCAAAGAGGACCCAATGAAATCTAGGCTCAGAGAATATTGTTCATTCACTCATGCGTCACACACACACACACACACAGACACACACACACACACACACACACACACACACACACACACACACACACACACACACACACACACAACAGAAGCAGCAAGTGTGACGCTTCAAGGAATCTATCTACATGTGACCTTTCGCTTTCGACGATAACAAACAAAAAAAAAGATAAGTATTTGAGGTAACTTTGAGGCCTGTGATGGCTTTGATCATTTGGATCATGTGCTTGAGTGGTCGGCTTTCAGGGCAAAGAGGAAGCATGAGACCGGAGGTTAGGCAATTTTAATGTGCTGCATTGTTCACCATAAGGCGAGGCTCTCAGAACATTTATCCTCATGGAAGATTTTTAGGGATCACGTTGATGTGCGAGCTGTACTGTGATCCTTCTATTTACACTATTGTCATCCAGCGAGTATCTGCTTTGTTGCTGTTAAAGTGTCTTAGGAAAACACTACACAGCCTGAAACTGCTTTATTGACTTGAGTACAATACGGCATTGTTTTTTTCCCTTGAAAACAGTCTGATGGGTGGTTGTCTGGGGATTTATTCATTCAAGCTAACTAGACACATCAACCCAAGAGAGTCCTAGAGTTTGTTTTCCTGACACACACAGACACCAGGGAAAAGGAGAGTCAGAGATTTCTGGTCTTTGGTTATGTTGTAAAAATATATTGGGGGCGTCTCATTTTCAGTATTTTTGTTTTTGGACACAGACATTAAAAGACAAAATTACAACACACACAAAAAGTCAAAATTAATATTTTTTTTAAAAGAACATTTTCAACATCATGTTATGATCCGTTGCCTGGATCGTAGTTTGTTTACGTTAATTCAGATTTTGATTCCCTTGTGGTTTAAGTTCTGTTTCAGCACCCCTGTGTTGTGTTTCTTGGTTGTCATGGGTGCTGATTGTTTTCACCTGCCTCTGATTAGTGTTGGGTACGCTCACCTGTTCCTGGGCACTAATCAGAGAGCTATTTACTCCTGTTTTTTCGCCTCACTCAGTCCGGTGCTTTTGCTTGATGTCATGCAACACGTTACGTTTGTTCCTTGTGTTTCTTGTGCTAAGTTCCGCCTTAGCGTTCTTTGTGTAGCTATTCCGTTAGCTTCCAGTGCCAGAGGCAACGAGCTTTTTTGTTTGTGCTTATGTTGTTCCTTCATTATTTATGAGTAATAAATCATACTCTTCCTGTAGTTCCGTCTGCACTTTGGAAGAACAATCCAAGGCCTTCGCGTAAGACATCAATGGAATACGGACGGGTAGTTTGCTTGAAAGTATGAATTTTTAAATTCCGACTATAAAACAAAACTTAATAAACTTATCTTTTAGGGAAAAAGCCATTAGTCTTTGTGCTAATAAGGTATACAAATATAATTATTTTCTGCCAAGCAAACTATAGTGCAGGTTATATTTTAGATGGATGGTTACAGCAAGACGAAGTTGGACTTGATGAACTAGTAAACATACTTGTGTTCTCGTCTCCTTTCAATTGCAATGACCCTGAATAAATAGTGAGACCTCTCTGAGTGAATGTAGTCCGTGTTTTTTCCCCTACGTGCTCTATTATTTTTTTCCCCTGATTTCATCGCATGCATGAGAGATCACAGTCAACTGTGTTATATCTTCTCGTGGCCTGTCCTCAGCTTAAAATACTGTAGGCTCCTTTGTGGTGGACATTTGCCCAGGGGATGCTGTTAGGATATATCAGACCTTGTAGGGGAGCTTTTTTTTTTATGTTGACCTGCAGGTGGAAAGAATCGCTGTTACAAATGTTGCGGCGCCAACGAAAATGCATTTGGGATGGCAAATATCCACCATGTTAGGTGCATTTCTGTGTGAGTGCTGCGATAGTCAAATACTCAGTACACTCACTGGCCACAACATTAGGCACACCTGCACAGTCTGATGGCAATACAAGTGCTTTATCGAAAATTATGCCTTTACAAAGATATTAAAGTTAAGTTAAAGTACCAATGATTGTCACACACACACTAGGTGTGGTGAAATTTGTCCTCTGCATTTGACCCCATCCCCTTGTTCACACCCTGGGAGGCGAGGGGAGCAGTGAGCAGCAGCAGTGAGCAGCAGCAGTGAGCAGCAGCGGTGGCTGCGCTCGAAAATCATTTTGGTGATTTAACCCCCAATTCCAACCCTTGATGCTGAGTGCCAAGCAGGGAGGTAATGGGTCCCATTTTTGTAGTCTTTGGTATGACTCGCTTGGGTGCTTTATGCTTGGCTGCACAGCACACTGGACCAAAATACAGCAAGGAAAGTTTGGCAATTTGGACTTGAGAGATAAAGATTCAGGAGACGCCGCTAAAGGATATTGGGTAAAAGTATGTTACTGGCTCAACCAAACAGGTGCATGTATAAAATGTAATGTAAAAGTCTTTACCTGAATTGGGAGTTTTCTTCATGCTGGCTGTCCACTTGCACGAGTGAAGCAGAAGAAGTAGAAGAAGTAGAAGAAGAAAAAGAAGTGTGAAAGTGCCACTTTTCTACGCACTTTTTGGTGTGAGTCTGACTCCGTGCAGCTCAGAGGAGGATGCGGTGTGATTGGCTGTGCAGGGATGCTCAGCTGCAAGACCACACGCGTCTATTAAAGAGAGGGGGTGGGCGGGAAAGGGGAAACCCCTGCCAGTGACGTACACATAGGAGATTATAAAAGAGGGCTTTAACTTTGAAAGAATATAGCAGACTGCTTTGAGAAGAAGTATTACGGTTTAATGGTAAGAAGGGCATTTTTTTCTTATTTTTGGCATCTATCCTTATAAAAAAAAAAAAGGATATGTTTTGAATATATTACTTTTAAATGCCCAATCAGATTATAATTTTACTCCCTGATTATGCAAAATTACAGTACAGTCCTCCCTCATTTATCGCTGTTAATTGATTCCGGATATGACACCAACGATGAAGTAGGAACCATTAATTATAAATCAAATATGTTCATAGCAACATAATTTAAAACTTGTTTACTACCGTCTAAATAACTTTTTCAATATTATGACAGCCCTCCAGACATGATATAACACCCTTTATCACCTTTACACCCTTATAATCCAGTACAGTAATACTGCCTGAGGGTGAGCCAATCAATGGCTACGATACTGAACAGCAGACTCTGATTGGTTTGGCACCCTCTCATGGTAGTACTAGTGCAGTGTTGATATTGGTTTGTTTATTTACATTTTCATTCTTGAAAATTCCTAATTTTGGCCAAAAAGGTGTTGTTTATGCTTTAAAAAAAGTAGGAAAATATATATTTTTTAATCTACAAGGTAGAGAAGCCGCAACATTTGAAGCTCAATGTCAAGAACTTCTTGAATACATTTCAAGTGGTTTACTATCAACATGGTTACCATTTTTAGTAGCTCACTGAAATCTGAATAAATGAGATACATTAATGGCATTTCTGAGGGCTTTAATATTGACATGCCACCTCAAACTCAAATTTCA
>NC_084611.1:73444115-73564115 GCF_033978795.1 Nerophis ophidion
ATATATATATATATATATGTGTGTGTGTGTGTGTGACGTGCGGTGAACTAAACATCAGGTGAGGCATACATACTTTTTTTTCTTTCTTTTTTTTCTTAAATTCATATGTGCAGCTCTAGTCATTGTTGATTTAGGATGCACATTATTAGAGTAACAGGAAAAAAAAGGGGTTATTGGCTTTCATAAAAACGTTATCATAATGATATTATGATATGATAAATGGTTCCAAAAAGTATTTAATAAAGTTCTTAAATATTTTTGGGTCCCATTTGCTTTTAACAAAATAAATCAAGTATTGTGAGTGTAATTTACCTTTCTGTATTTGTATCTGAAGCAGCAATAGCTATCCTCCATGAAAACATACTTTGTATGACCACATTCATTTTGTCTTAAAGTCCAGTTTAGAGAAGTATTTCATCTTGAATACAGTATATAATCCTCCATATTGGCAGAAACATTCATTTCATTCAATTTCATTCCAAGAAATTAAACAATATTTTTGCATCTGACAAAAAACACCCACAAACGCTGGCTTACTCTAATACAAATGCCATGTTTCTTATAAATACATTTGAAAAAAAGAAAATAAAAAAATGCTGGCTTCCGCTGAAGAGACCTGTGTCTGCTAGCTAGAGCGCCCCCACTTCTCTCAGTGTGGCGAGTCAGAGTACTGCTGAGGCATTGAACTGCAAGTTGACAATATATCGCCCCCTACCTTGAGGCAAAGGTACTTGCTGCCTCAAGACCTGCCTTTTCCACGTGGAAACAAGCATGCGCCCCCCCCCCCCCTCGCACGCACACGCCCAATACACACTGTGTGTAGCTGTGGAGGCACCGCCTGTGTCTGCCTCACTTATTATCTGCTGCATTGTTTTGATCAGGAAACATGGAATTTCCGCGATTTTGACCATGAAAATGATCAAAACATACAGGAACCACACCAAAATCACATAGAAAGCATAAACCAAAAGACAAATATTAAAACTTATTTTGTTTTATTACTTCGTTTTGGAACATCTCATGGTTAAGCCATGTGAGCGACTTTTGCCGTCATCGTGTGGGTTGTGTGGACCACTCAGGAAGGACATCGCTTTGCACAGTTTTGACGCTTTATTTTTTCAAATATAAGCGGCAGTGTTGGTCGGTCGCTCTTTCAGCTCCTCCTCCGCTGCTTGCTCCGGTCTTCTTTTCAGTCGGCAGTGTCTTCATCGCTGTGTTCGGCTCTCTGTCGCTCTGTGGCTCGCTGTCTGATCGTTGCTCTGTGGCTCTTTTCACTCCAACTCCTCCCTGATCTTTCCTCCTTCTCCCCTTTTATACACTGAGAGGAGATAGGCAGATTTTGAGCTGGTGTGTGTGCCACGCACCTGATTTAGATTGTGGCGGCGTCGCTCCCAGCAAGCCCCGCCTCTCTGCTCCGCCGCATCCTCCGCCTCCTGGCCGCCATCTTGAGCAGGGCCAAAGCGTGTCCTGCCCCGCCTCTCCACAATAAATAAATAAAATATATATATATATATATATATATATATATATATATATATATATATATATATATACATGTAGGTGTGGGAAAAATCACAAGACTACTTCGTCTCTACAGAACTGTTTCATGAGGGGTTCCCTCAATCATCAGGAGATTTTAATGGAAGCATTCACATACAATGGTTTATATAGGGCACAGAGTGGGTGGGTACAGGCAGGCGTAGGGTGTGGTGATTGGCTCATAAGTTACCTAGGAGGTGTTTCCGTCTCATCCACAACAGTACACCATGGCAAAAAAAGAACAATTCAACATTTGACGTTACTATGGGGAGTTTTGACGGAGCAGAAACGTGCGAACTCGTTGGGAGTTTCCTCCTCTCCCAGCTTGCTAGCCTCAACCTGAACCTTGGTATTTACCGTGATGACGGACTAGCAGTGTGCCGCGCCTCGCCAAGGAGCAGCGAGAACACCAAGAAACGCACATGCCAAATCTTCAAAGAAAACGGCCTACGGATCACGATTGAAGCCAACAAGCAAACCGTCAACTTCCTCGACGTCACTTTCAACCTGAGAAATAACAGCTACCAACCATTCACGAAACCCAACACAACACTCCAATACGTGCACCATGACAGCAACCACCCACCCACCACCACGAAAGGAATACCTACCGGGATTAATAAAAGACTATCGATGCTGTCATCTAGTAAAGCTGAATTCGACCAAGCAACCCCCCCGTACCAGAAAGCACTTGATGAAAGCGGATACAACTTCACCCTCACCTATGAACCCACGCCAGGAAACCAACCAAAAAAGAGCAGAAAACGAAACAACATCATCTGGTACAATACGCCATTCAGCAAAAACGTCTCAACCAACATCGGCCACAAGTTCCTCACTGATCGACAAACACTTCCCCAAAGGCAACACCCTAAGAAAAATATTCAACAAGAACTACATTAAATTGAGATACAGCTGTATGAATAACATGCAACAAATCATTTCAAACCACAACAAAGCAATTGCAAAAGGACTGCCTACCCCCAGACTAAACGACTCTGAAACCAATAAGGAATGTAACTGTCGCAAGAAACCTGATTGCCCTCTCAACGGAGGGTGCTTACAGACATCAGTCGTTTACCAAGCAAAGGCAACACGTAAGGACATTAACACATCCGACACGTACGTAGGATTAACCGAAGGAGCAATCAAAACAAGATGGAATAATCACAACGCCTCCTTTAGAAACCAGATTTTGCGGAATTCTACAGAACTCAGCAAGCACATTTGGAACCTCAAAGACAATAATGTTGAATATTCAATAACATGGCAAATTCTTGCATCCAGCACACCTTGCAACAGTGGTAATAAAAGATGCAACCTATGCTTAAAAGAGAAACTGTTTATTATATATCATCCAGATCTATCATCCCTCAACAAGCGCAGTGAAATCATTTCAACATGCCGCCACAGATGGAAACACCTCCTAGGTAACACATGAGCCAATCACCACACCCTACGCCTGCCTGTACCCACCCACTCTGTGCCCTATATAAACCATTGTATGTGAATGCTTCCCTTAAAATCTCCTGATGATTGAGGGAACCCCTCATGAAACAGTTCTGTAGAGACGAAGTAGTCTTGTGATTTTTCCCACACCTACATATTGCGCTCTACCACGGTATCGAGCACTATTCTCTGAATAATCCAATCAAGACACATATATATATATATATATATATATATATATATATATATATATATATATATATATATATATAATTGTAGTTGCTTTATTGAGTTTACAACCCCCTGATGCTGTTTTGTACTGTGTTTGTACTTGTTTTGTTATTATTTCTTTGCTTGTACGTAAATGTTGAATATTATGAATCGCAAAAAGTCATCCCCATCCAAAAAAAAAAAAAACGGATTTAGTCGCAGCAATATAAAGACAATATAACATACATCCATAAACGTGGATGCATATGCAAAAGTGCAATTTATTTATCTGTACAGTAATCTATTTATTTACATCTGCCAAAATCATTGTTGTTATAAATTACTGACCAATTAAAGGCTCCAATTACTTTACATCAAAACATCCACTTTAAAATATTTCCAAGTATAAATATTTCTTATTTAGTGTTTGCCATTTAAAAAAGTTTTCTTTGACAAAAGGGCATTAAACCATAAAAAAAAATTTTGGGGGGCGACTTGTCAAGGGGTTACCCCGACTACCGCCCGAAGGCAGCTGAGATAGGCTCTCGCACCCCCTGAGACCCTGAAAGGGACAAGCGGTAGAAAATGGATGAATGGATGGAAATTTAAGCTAAAATGTGTATAAAGACTTGAGCGTTGAAAGTAAAAAAATTTTTAAAAATGTATCTCTTATTTTTATCACTTTTATGAGTGGAGCCTTCTCCAGGTTGGGGAGGAGACCCTGCTCCAAGTGGAGGAGTTCAAGTACCTCGAAGTCTGGTTCACAATTGAGGGAAGAGTGGATCGTGAGATCGGTGCGGCGTCTTCAGTAATGCGGACACTGTATCGATCTGTTGTGGTGAAGAAGGAGCTGAGCCGGAAGGCAAAGCTCTGAATTTACCTGTCCATCTACGTTCCCATCCTCACCTTTGGTCAGGAGCTTTGGATTATGACCAAAAAGACAAGATCACGGGTACAAGTGGCTGAAATTAGTTTCCTCCGCCGGGTGGTGGGGCTCTCTCGTAGAGATAGGGTGACAAGCTCTGTCATCCGGGAGGAGCTCAATGTAAAGCTGCTGCTCCTCCACATCGAGAGGGGCCAGATGAGGTAGTTTGGGCACCCGAACGCCTCCCTAGGGAGGTGTTTAGGGCACGTCCAACCAGTAGGAGGCCACGGGGAAGACCCAGGACACGTTGGGAAGACTATGTCTCCCGGCTGGCCTGGGAGCGCCTCAGGATCCCCCGGAAAGAGCTGGATGAAGTGGTTGGGGAGAGGGAAGTCTGGGCTTCTCTGCTTAGGCTGCTGCCCCCGCGACCCGACCTGGGATAAGCGGAAGTAAATGGATGTATGGATGGATGAGTGGAGCCCTTTTGGATACCCAATAATATTAGTGGGAAAAATAAAAGTGGACTAAAATCAATGATGTTATGAATTATTGACCCTTTCAAGGCTACACATATCAAATATTCCAGTTTGAACATTTTGGGGAGAATACTGTATTACATATTTTGAGTTTTTGGCATAAAAAAAATGGGTTTTGACAAAAAAAGGCATAAACAAATAAAATAAAAAAATACTCTATATCGACAGATACACCTGAAGTTGATCTAGAGATTTAAGAATTGAATTTTTAAAAAAATCTAATGTATTTAGGACTTATTTTTAAAATGTGTGTGCAAGTTCTCCCCGTGAATGCACGGGTTCCCACCTCCAAAAACATGCACCTGGGGATAGGTTGATTGGCAACACTAAATTGGCCCTTAGTGTGTGAATGTGAGTGTGAATGTTGTCTGTCTATCTGTGTTGGCCCTGTGATGAGGTGCCGACTTGTCCAGGGTGGGCCCCGCCTTCCGCCCGGTTGCAGCTGGGATAGGCTCCAGCACCCCCCGCGACCCCGAGAGGACAAGTCGTAGATCATGGATGAGGATGGATGTTTATGACTAAGACCGGGGGTCGGCAACCCGCGGCTCTGGAGCCGCATGCGGCTCTTTAGCGCCGCCCCTAGTGGCTCTCTGGAGCTTTTTCAAAAAATATATGAAAATGGAAAAAGATGTGGGGAAAAAAAACATATTTTTTGTTTAAATATGTTTTCTGGAGCAGGACAAACACAAACCATCCTAATTGCTATAAATCACACTGTTTATATTAAATATGCTTCACTGATTCGAGTATTTGGTGAGCGCCGTTTTGTCCTACTAATTTTGGCGGTCCTTGAACGCACCGTAGTTTGTTTACAGGTATAACTTTGTCTGACTTTCCAAGACGTGTTTTATGCCACTTCTTTTTCTGTCTCATTTCGTCCACCAAATTTTCAACGTTGTGCATAAATGCACAAAGGTGAGTTTTGTTGATGTTTTTGACTTGTGTGGAGTGCTGCTAATCAGACATATTTGGTGACTGCACGACTGTAAGCTAATCGATGCTAACATGCTATTTAGGCTAGCTGTACGTACACATTGCATCATTATGCCTTATTTGTAGCTATATTTGAGCTCATTTAGTTTCCTTTAAGTCCTCTTAATTAAATTTATATCTCATGACACACTATCTGTATGTAATATGGCTTTTAATTTTTTGCGGCTCCAGGCGGATTTGTTTTTATATTTTTGCTCCAATATGGCTCTTTCAACATTTTGTGTTACCAACCCCTGACTTAGACCCTTTCAGATCCCCGGGTCCAAAGTTGAGGGGAACCCTAAAGGTAAATTAAAAATGTTAAATTGGTTCTGAAAATGAAAAATAACCCCCACTCGCTATGATTTTCCAGTGAAAAAAGTTTGGACACCCCTGCCTGAGTTCATTTCCAAAGCACAGGTAATTGTGGTATTTGTCCAAAAGATGTCAGGCGTGAGTCGCTGGGTTTCTCTTAAGAGCCTGGACTCAAAACCCGAGTTTCTATTCCCAGGAACACAGTAAGTACAAAGATGAATAAATAAAGGTCAGCATTTTGTATTATATATTTTGGGTACATTATTTATTAATTATGTTTCAATTGTACAAATAAAATCACACATTTTCCAGTTATCACAAATGTTGCATTGCTGTGCAGTGTATATATATATCTATATATATAAAAAAATCAAAAATCTTATTATAAAGCGACAGAAATAATCATGTCAATCTCATACAGACACATGACACATTTCTATGAACACATGAAAAACAAAACTGAAAATTATGTTGTTCTATTTAATTAATAATGTGCCTGATTGAGGAAGTGTGTACTTTTTCTAATGCTGGTAAAATGTTCTGTGCACACAAGCACGCACGCACTGCCTTTGTAAGTCAGCCTTAAATAGCTTGGGACTTGATAGTTGCGCGGCACAAAGTAAGTGTTTATATTGAGTTCATTCCAAGTGGTGCTACACATAAGTCACAGGACGCTGAGCTTGAATATATTCACAAAAAGACAGGAATGTGAGAAACACTGAGAGGGATATTTGTGTTGGTCTGTTTTTTATCCTGATTGTTCACGAGAGGGATGTTTGAGTTATGTGGAATGTGGAAACACACAGATGCACACACACACACACACACATTTTTGTATTTTTTTTATCTTCTTGAGACCTCCATAAAACTCTATATATATATATATATACTATGCAAATATAAAAAAGTTTGTTGTGAAAAATTTGTAGGAAAATCTCAAGAAAAAGTTTGGCAGTATTATAATAAAAGTCGTAATGTTACTCGACGCAAGTCAGAGTGTTACAAGAAAAACTGAACATGTTAGCGATATTATGATAAAAGTTGGAATTTTACTCACAAACAGTCGCATTTTAACAAGAAAAGCTTAACATTTTGGAGATTTTATGAAAAGAGTCGTCATTTTACGCGACAAAAGTCACAATTTTATAAGAAAACTGTAAAATGTTGGCAATATTATAATAATAAAGGGAACTTCGCTTGGCAAAGTTATGACAAAAGTCATCATTTTATTAAAAAAATGTCACTGGCAATTGGCAATGTTGTGATAAAATATTTCACCACCAGGGGTGCAAATGAGATCTCTATTTTTTGTAATATGCTTAGGGCCGATGGCAAATGAGTCAGGGACCACAGATGGCCCCCTGTGCCGCACTTTGGGCAACCCAGCTGTGGAAGCTAACTGTTAATGGCCACTATAGTCTTAGTACCGTAGTGTATTTGTTCATCCTATGGTCACAAATGGAACGCGGGTTGCCTTACATCAGCACCGGAAGTCGTAAAATCAGCTGTTCACCCTGGCGTTTTTTTTTCGGGGATGAATAGGGAAGTCCTTTTTTAGCTGTCGTCTTGTTTTATCATATATTGCTGCCTTTGCACCTGTCAATGTTTATTTACTTTTGTGTGCAAGTAAAATAAATTAAAAAAATCCAGACTTTGGAGCAATGTTCACGGACTCTAGTATTTGGCTTTCTATTAGATGCAATGGTTTTCCCTATTGGGACCATGATTTTTTTTAAATTGATTGATACTTTTATTAGTAAATTGCACAGTTCAGTACATATTCCGTACAATTGACCACTAAATGGTAACACCCGAATAAGTTTTTTAACTTGTTTAGGTCGGGGTCCACGTTAATCAATCAATGAGTCCTAACTTATTCACCGGTCCTCATATGGAAGGTACTTTTCCTTGTTGATGTATCAAAAAGGGTAGGAATACAAGAACACATATACACACAAATACACGCACACACACTCTTGTATTTCTTATCTTCTTGAGACCTCCAAAAAATGCATACCTCTTTAGGACCACCCTTTTTAGATATGTAAAGGTTTGTATTTACAACATTAACTATATATACAAACTATGGAAAAATAAAAAAAGGTAATCTTTCAGTTCATGATTATTGTTATAAATTCCCTTTGTCAGTGATTAAGATAGAGGATAAAGTTCCCTATTTTATATGTTCATTGTTGAATATAATTGACTATATTATTGTTGACATAACAAGCTATTAATGTAGTCATGCACCTTTAAGTTGAGTCTGATGGAGTCCGGCAGTTTACCGAGCAGCTATGTTTACTTCTCGGGGTCCTTGAGTCAGTGTGTTAAACAGTGTGTATGTGAGAGTGCACTTAGCTGCTGCTAAAAGTTACATATAAAGAAGAAGTTGAAGCGTAAAAACGGTGTCCTTATTCCCTAACTGGAGTACGCTCACGGGTGAAGAGTCCCAGCACAACAACAACATCAGTTTATCCAAATGGTTCTTTAATAATCATAGTGATACTAATAGGAAAATGTTGTTGTTAATTGTTGTTTTAATCTTCATTATTTACTTAATGTTATCACAGTATGCATTTCAATTTCTTACACACACTTATTACATATGTTGGCCAGAGGGGGAGCACTTCAAATTTTCACACACACTTGTTATTTCATATGTTGACCAGAGGGGGAGCACTTTTAAAACCGACACACTGTCAATTTGAAAAATCCCTCCTTTTTGGGACCACCCTAACTTTGATCATTTCACCACCTGGGGTGCAAATGAGACATTCTCTATTAGATGCAATGGTTTTCCTTATTGGGACCATGATTTATGTCCTAACTTGTTCACCGGTCCTTACATGGAAGGTACTTTTCCTTGTTGATGTCCTGCTGCACGGCAACAACAAAAACATAGTCATACAGGCAAGTCGGAGATTAAAGTAGCTGCATGAATATTTTACAATGTTGCAAAGTAATCATCCAGCCGTGTACGAGGTGTTCATTACCTTGTTTTGGCACAAAGGTCAGGGTCTGAAACTGTTAACATGTTTTTACCGCATTGCGTGTGCAGTAGTTGTTTGATGTTTCCCTCTTACACACATGTAAGAGGGATGTGTTCTATGGCTATGAGTTGTTTTTTTCCCCTTGGCCTCAGTCTGCACCTCCTCTCCAGGGCCCAGGCTAAGACCCATTTTTTAATTTTATTTTAATCTTCTATTTTTTTCTCCCCCCCACCCACCTCCCACTCCCTTGTTTACCTGTATCTCATCTTTTTTATAAGGGGCGCTGGAAGCCGGCAAACCCGTCAGCGATCCTGTTCGGTCTCGGAACTCTCCAGACGGACTATCTAATCTAATCTAATTATTTGCCTTTAATGGTGTCATAAAATGATTGTTGCTCTACACTAAAAACACTTCCTTGGGGTTTACATAACGTGTCATCTGTGGTTCTTTGGTCAAAATTGTACAAACCATTTTCAATGCTGCCCTTAGCCAGCGTGCAGGCGTACTTAATGTCAGGACCGAGTGAGTCCACATAATGTTCGTGGAGGGTGTTTTTTTGGAGCCTGTCTGGAAAAAAAGAAGCGGCGACAATCATCTTCCAAACGTACACAAACGTGTACATTTTTAAAAAATGGACACTTTCGAAGAGGGTCGGGCATGGTTTCATTTACGTTGTAAGCCACTCAAAACGTGGTTTATAAAAGTGACAGTGGAGCGACATTTACACCAAAGCAAATCCAATACATATTATCGAGACCAGTGATTCGTAAACGCCATCTAGTGGAACACCAAAGAATCACTTCATTAAAGTATAGTGTTTGGTTTTCTTTTATTCAAACGGTGTGCAATGTCACCGTGGCCAAATATTAAAAATACTTGTTAAATAAAACCTAGTTAATAAATACTTAGGCCTGCTACAATACTGTATTTTATTGTTACTTGGAGAGCCAAGTATTTTCTGTGGTGGTAAAAGAAAAAGTTAGAGAACCACTGACCTACACCACAAGGAAGTGTTGCAAATGTAAATTACCATGAATTGATTAACATTGACCCCGACTTAAACAAGTTGAAAAACTTATTCGGGTGTTACTGTGGAGAGACGGAGCCGACGAGCCGACAGCAAGGTAGGACAGACAGCGGTCCTAACCGAGATGGCGGCCAGGAGGCGGAGCATGCAGCGAAACGGAGAGGCGGGCATGCAGCAATCCGAGTCAGGTGCGTAAACGACACACCTGATCTCAATCCCTGCATCTTCTGCTGCAGCATAAAAGGGGAGAAGGCGGAGCAATCGTGGCAGAAGTAGGAGAGGAAACATGGGACAACAAAGACCACGAAGACGACGAGAGCGACCCAGAGAGAGACGAGCGAAAGACACGAACGAGAGAAGAGACAGCTGGAAAGACTGAACGGAAATTAATTGTTGTAAGAAAATAAATACGGTGTCAAACCTGCATCCTGAGCCTGTGTGGTACTGTTGGCCGAAAAAGCCCGGGAGAGACGCAGAAAACTTCCACCGTTACCATTTAGTGGTCAATTGTACGGAATATGTACTGAACTGTGCAATCTACTAATAAAAGTTTCAATCAATCAATCAATGTAGATTAAAATCGCCATCGGTGCCTTTTAACCTAAGGAACTATTTTAACCTTCTGAGACAAAGGATTGCATTTGTAGTAATGCACTACAGCAGTGTTTCTTTAACATATGGCCGGGGCCCGTTGTTCAGAGTCATGTATAGAGAGAGCATAGCCAACTTGGTTTAAAAATTGGCAGTAAAATGGCATCCCTGTAGTCACATGGGGTGCTTTTGACCAATCAGAAGGATTACGGCCAGAGAATCTCCTAAATGATGGGTCAAAAGGCCCTCACGTGACTCCAGGGCGCCATTTGGCTGCTACCAGCTTTGAAAGCGAGTTGGCCATACTCTCTCTATACTCGGCTCTGCCATTGTATGAGAGGGCCGCGATAAAATATCAGTTTTTCAGCTGTGGGACGTATGGGCCGCAGTGGTAATCAGTTGAAATACACTTTTCTACCACTTGTGGCAGTAATGACAATATCAAACAAAGAGAAGAAGTCTGGCGCTTAAGTCAGAGACGATTCTTAACCGCAAAAATGATGACTAAAGAGGTGAAGCTGTTTTTTCATTTGCACTTTAATTTATTGGCAGTTTATTTAAGAAACATAATTTAGTTATTTTATTTTAGCACAACATAATTGTATGTCAATTGACTTTTCCTCCGTTATTTATGACTCCCTTCTTATGCTGTATATTTGGTTCGTACTTTTTATTTTTTAATCAGCCTGACCTAGCTTAATGTTTATTGAATATGATTAAATACAAGAGTAATATTGTGAATTTTCTGTTAATATTTAAGTGGGCCTCGGGCCCCTCTGTAGTGAAAACGCCAAATGCATGAAGTTGCAGAAAGGCATGTGAGGAAAAAACGCTTCATGCAGGCGTTATTCATATTTCAATTAATACAAAAAGTGACACTACATTTACATATTACCAAAATGAAGAACATTTCACATTAGAGCAATGATTTTTTCCATGTCCAATTTTACGACAAGGATGGAATACAAAAATATAGGCGAATAGAGCTACAAACTGCATTGTTTGTTTGATATATAAATGTATTGTTACTCTCATCAAAATGTAAACAATGATGGGACCAAAACTTATTCAGTTGGCACTCAAAATGTTTGTTTTTCTGGGTCCCACCGGGATATGATGCATATAGATGGCCTTATTTTCCGCGCTTATAATTATGCATGTTCCTTTCTTTCAAATTCTCACACCCAGCCGAGGGACACGCCGACAGGGACCGACCGTAAGTGAGGCAAAAGTGTGTACGTCTGGAATGAAGGTGAGCTCATTACTTAAGAGGCGGACTTTGCCATGATGTCTTTTTTGGGTCGTTGGAAAATGTATTAACACTCGTGAATGTCATTAAAATCAAAGAAAATTATAACTTTCATACATTTGAAAAGGCCGTATCAATCCAGGCAGTGCTTGTCACGTACGTGTTACGCCATGGTGATGTAGTGTGTGTATGCAAGCTACAATAGCTTCTTCTTCCGGGCTGGATGGGAATATTAATCTGTAGATCAAACTTTGTTTAACATATTATTTTAATCGACCTGATGTTAATTGTGATGTTAAAAGTTCTGTTTCGTAGAAATATTTGTGAAGCTGTTGTTTGTGTGTTTTTGTGTGTGTGTGCGTGTATGCTTGTGGAGGGAAGGGTGGGTGTTTCATATTAACTGTCAAAAAATCAATGGAATCAATAACTAAACAATATATTTTATATGTATTTTCTAATAAGTAGTCACATAGTTCATTGATCATCAAAATGAGTGGTTGACGACACATAAATGGAGTATTGTTGGCGGTTTCTATTTTTTTAGAGAGAGAGTATAACGCAACAGAGGACCCTCGATCTGTTGACTCAGTAGTTAGCTATTTATTTACGATTTTGAATGCATAAAAAAAGCTAAACATGTGTTCTTGGTTTACATAAGGATTGTAAATGATAAATACCAGATTGCATTTACATGTTTGCATATTTTCAGTACAACTGATCTGACAACATGGTCAGAGTCTAGAAATGTTACTCTCGTGCCGTAGAAACTATGGAAATTACCGAAGGTGTTCGTAGCGGAATATTCACAATGTCCGACTGAATGTGTGGCATTTTGTGATGTTTGAACGGTGTCTTCTCATACTTCTCGGATTGCAAATACAATTGGATATGGTTTAATGGATACGATAAAAATAAAATAAACAAATAAAGTGAACTTGTTTTTAAACTCTAATGCAGTGGTTCTTAACCTGGGTTCGATCGAACCCTAGGGGTTCGGTGAGTTAGCCTCAGGGGTTCGGCAGAGGTCAAAACACACCCGACTCATCGTCTCAATAAAAACTTCTTATCGGCGTATTACGGATACGGCAACAGCAGAAGTGACACTGATTTGCAGGTGTGTAATTTGTTGTGAGTTTATGCACCGTGTTGGTTTTGTTCTTTGAACAAAGTGATGTTCACACACGGTTCATTTTGTGCACCCGTAAAAAAAACATGGTAACACTTAGGTATGGGGAACATATTCACCATTAATTAGTGACTTATTAACATGCAAATTAGTAACATATTGGCTCTTAACTAGTCATCATTAAGTACTTATTAATGCCTTATTCGGCACGGCCTCATTATAACCCTAACCCTCTAACCCTAAACCCTAACCCTAACCAAATAACTCCAAATTAAGTCTTTGTTACTTAGAACATGTTCCCCTAGTGTCGAAAAACCTTTAAATTAAGTCTTTGTTACTTAGAATATGTTCTCCATACTAAATTGTTACCAAAAACACCTAACTTTGTCTTGAATTAAAAAAAATATATCTATTTTTCACTAAGAAGGGTTCGGTGAATGCGCGTATGAAACTAACGGGGTTTGGTACCTCCAACAAGGTTAAGAACCACTGCTCTAATGGTACTTTAAGGCTTGCTCCATCCAAAGCACGCATTTTGGATGAAGGCGCACAGTGACGGACTTGAATCAAAAGGGTAGAATACAACACAGCCAAAATCCATGCGGTTGCGCACCTTTAGTGGCCATTAGTGAATATCTGCAGGACCTATTCAAGTCAAAGTCCTAAAATATTATCATATTACCTCGTCCAATAGAAAGCTTTTATAGCACCATTAGTGTCTTTTCTTAATACTTCCTCAATAGTTTTGATTAGTCCTCTGTTAGTGTTTCTCACGGCTCAGTTAATCAATCACATTATTACAAATAATTTCTGCTCATTCCTGGTGTTAGGGTTGGTGTAAGTCACGTGGTACACACCATTTCCTAACAGATAAGGACAGAGACATGGAGAGAAATTAGGAGCCTTATAATCACGCTCAGTTACTAAAAATAGTAATAGTATTTCAGGAAAAAATACCTCACTCAGGAGTTCTCTTCGTATTCTGGGTCAATGGTAACTTGTTCTTCAGAATTACCTTGATGGAATAACACAAAGCATATAAGAAAAGTGTGTGTGTGTGTGTGTGTGTGTGTGCGTGTGTTTTAGGCCAGAAAGAGTTCAATGTGCAAAGGTTTACCTTGCTCTGCATCGTCTTTTTTTCGATATCTGCGGAACCCTTGAACTAAAACACACATCACAAAAACATTAGTGGAGGCAGTACGTGGTAAAGACTCACTCCACAAACATACTCCACAGTATCATCTGAGCACACCAATCAACCGGACCAGGGTAGAATAGACCCGCATCCCCTTTCTGTGTACACTAAACGTTCATTGACAAATCAACACTTTTCCTTTGCCGAGATAATCCATCGAGAGCCCATTGGAACAAGTCAAAAGTATGTCTTAGTAATGCGCTACATGTACTCCCATACTTTTATTTACCGTGAATTCTGGACAATAAGCCGCTACTTTTTTTTCCTACACTTTGAACCCTGAGGCTTATAAGACGGTGCGGCCAATTTTATGATTTTATTCTATTTTTTGCTGACAGCCATAATGAAGAGTTCTCCAAAAAACAACAAGTAAATACAATGAGAAGGTGTTTAATTGTTTGTGCTATGGCGCTATATTTTGGACAAGTTTACTTACTGCAGGTGCTCCAGTGTCCATTCCATTTATTGTTAGTGCTTTTTTTTTCTCTTTCTTTTCAATCTTTAAAGGCCTACTGAAACCCACTACTACCCACCACACAGTCTGATAGTTTATACATCAATGATGAAATATTAACATTGCAACACATGCCAATACGGCTTTTTTAGTTTACTAAATTACAATTTTAAATTTCCCGGTAGTTTCGTCTTGGAAACGTCGTGTAATGATGACGTGTACGCAGGACGTCACGCGTTTTTAGGAAGTATGAGCGCTGCACACACACGCAGCTAAAAGTCGTCCGTTTTAACTGCATATTTACACAGTATTTTGGAAATCTGTGTCAGGGTCGAATACCATGAGACATTATAAAGACACCAAAATAGAGAATAGAAGACAAACCAGTGATTGCTTTTCACGTACGAGGAGAGAAACTGGAGCAAGTGGTCAGTTACAGGCTCCTAATTTACTCTGAACTTTCTCCAGTCTCCTCGCCTTTTTAATTCATTTATGGAAGCCCTTTCAGTACAAGCACGCACACACAGCTTCGATCAGGGAGCGGGATTTACAGCTGTGTGGGATACCTAACCCCTGTGCTAATAACTAAACACAGGCAAATACATAGCAATAAAAAGATTAGCAACTTCTTGCATTGCTCTGGGCCATTCGCAAATTCCTCCTTTAAGTGGGGAGGTCAACCTAAGTTCAATCTAAGCCAAGTTTCATTTATACTTGTCTACACAATGCGCAAAACAATCATATCTGAATAAAAATGAGATCACTTATTTACAATTAATCCAACAATTTGTGTTGCTGAATCTTTTGCAATGTGTTCAATTAATATTGGAGAAGTCACAGTAGAAAGATAGAGTTGGGAAGTTTTAGCCTTTAGCCACACAAACACATGGTGATTCCTTGTTTAAAATTCCTGGAGGTGAAACTTTACTATGGATCAGAGCGCGGTCAAACAGACATGGATCCCGACCGAATGTCAACCAGCAGGTTTCGGTGAGAAAATTGTGGTTAAAAAGTCGCCACTTACCGGATATCAGCTGAGCTTGTGTCGTCCGTACAGCTGCCGTCGACACCCGTAAGACATGGCGTCAAGACACCCGTGGACAAACCCCTCCGACTATCAGGTAATATTAAACTCACTAAAACAATAGCAACACAATAGAAAGATAGGGGATTTCCCAGAATTATCCTAGTAAATGCGTTTAAAAACATCGGAATACGTCCCAATGCTATCGCGTTTTTTTTTTTAACTCTTTTTTTTTTTTTTCTAGTCCATCGCTATCAATATCCTCAAACACAAATCTTTCATCCTCGCTCAAATTAATGTGGAAATTGTCGTTTTCTCGGTCCGAATAGCACTTTTTGTTGGAGGCTCCCGTTAAAATCAATGTGAATATGTGAGGAGCCCCCACACTTGCGACGTCATTCTCTGCGACTTCCGGTAAAGGCGAGGCTTTTTCAGGAAGTACCAAAAGTGGCAAACTTTATCGTCGATTTTCTCTACTAAATCCTTTCAGCAGAAATATGGCAATATCGCGAAATGATCAAGTATGACACATAGAATGGACCTTCTATCCCCGTTTAAATAAGAAAATCTCATTTCAGTAGGCCTTTAAGCCATCCATAGCCTTCTACTCATATTGATTCTTTAGTCATCACTCCAAGCAATGGTTGTAAGTTTTACAATATTAATAAAACTATATTTACAAAACCGTTCCATGTCTGATTTCTGTAGGACTGTTTTCATGCTTATTTGTACATGCTATCGTAATATCATGACGCTAGCATCGTTTGCATTAGCTAATATGCTGAAACGTGTATGAGTGTTTGTGTTAGTATTATTAACTCAAAATGGCATTATTTTTGTATTGTTAAAGTTCTACAAATCCCGCAGTAAACTCACCAACGTGTCAAGATTATTGAGTCTCTTTAGCTTATTGGAGAGCTAACTTCTGCAGCTAGTGGGTCCATGATGATGACTTCTGTTTTAGTGCCGTGTTACAGGCACCATGTAGAAACAATTCAGGTATGTAAATACACTTTTACAGTATCTTTCTGCGTACAGTGGGTCAAAAAAGTATTTAGTCAGTCACCGACTGTGCAAGTACTCCCACTTAAAATGATGACAATCGTCCTGTCCCCTTAGCAGAAAAACAGCCTCAAAGCATGATGTTTCCACCCCAATGCTTCACAGTAAGTATGGTGTTCTTGGGATGCAACTCGGTATTCTTCTTCCTCCAAACACGACAAGTTGAGTTTATACCAAAAAGTTCTATTTTGGTTTCATCTGACCACATGATATTCTCCCAATCCTCTGCTGTATTATCCTTGTATCCATTTTGGTATAAACTCAACTCGTCGTGTTTGGAGGAAGAAGAATACTGAGTCGTATCCCAAGAACACCATACCTACTGTGAAGCATGGGGGTGGAAACATCATGCTTTGGGGCTGTTTTTCTGCTAAGGGGACAGGACGATTGATCCGTGTTAAGGAAAGAATGATGGGGGCCATGTATCGTGAGATTTTGAGCCAAAACCTCCTTCCATATGTGAGAGCTTTGAATGGTTGACAAAATACTTATTTTCCACCATAATTTACAAATAAATTCTTTAAAATTCCTACAATGTGAATTCCTGGATTTTTTGTTCACATTCTGTCTCTCACAGTTGAAGTGTACCTATGATGAAAATTACAGACCTCTGTCATCATTTTAAGTGGGAGAACTTGCACAATCGGTGGCTAACTAAATACTTTTTGCCCCACTGTAAATGACTCATTTTACAACATATATATCTGCAGCTTATCATCAGGTGCGGCAATCACATGGAAAAATATTTTTCCTAAAAATGTATTGGTTGCAGCTCTAGAGTCCAGAAAAAATAACTTTTTGGATAAATTGCACTTGTCAGAGTTGTTTTAATGCAACATAGGTTTTTTTACTTGAGTGTTTTCTGTATAGAAGAAACACTACTTGTACTCCGTTACACTGAGTTTCATTCCGATCCCTATATATATATTTATAGCATCATTATTATAATTGCTTGTAAATACATATTCATTTGGCTCATTAGAGAAACTTCTTCTAGCGGGCTGGGTCACATAACTCTGTTTAACCAATCCAACTTAAGCACTAGTGACGTTTGACTCCATTCCACCACTGTAAAAAAGCGACATGACGTCAGATAAGGGATTGTTAATGTTTACTTACGAATCATCAAAAATAATAGCTACATCATGCGCTGTCATCTGTGGCCAAACAAGTCCTTCCAAAGGTATGGGTCAACCCTGGAAAAATGCAATACAACTTCCTCTTATCGGTTGATAAGAGGAAGTTGTGTATCCTGTTAAAACTCTAAGATCATGTGTAAGTATTATATCAATATCATTTTAAAGTTTAGGTTACAGCTCAGAACACAGTTAGCATTCTTACAATCATGTTTCTAAACAACAGAAAAGAGTGATCAAAATAAGGGTGGCTTCATCAAACAGTTTGAGTTAAAAACTATATCGAGCTCAGATGTCAAACACAAGGCCTGGATGCCAGGTCAATTTATGTGGCCCACGAAAGCTTTGTAATATTACTAAATGTATTTGTTCTTTTATTTTTGGCAGAAAACAAATACATGTATTGCATGCAATTGCATATACAGTATTTTTATTCAATGCTCAAAATTCAAGTTGTCCATTAAATTGTACGTCGTAAAAATTACAATAGATTTTGAAGTAAAGAAAAACAACTGGCTGCTTGGTCGCCAGAAATGCACCATTTTTAAAAAATGGTACCGTTTTCCCATTTATAGCATTGCAAAAACAACAACCATAGATTTTAGACCAGGGGTCACCAACCTTTTTGAAACCAAGAGCTACTTCTTGGGTACTGATTAATGCGAAGGGCTACCAGTTTTATACACACTTAAATAAATTGCCAGAAATGGCCAATTTGCTCAATTTACCTCTAATAAATAAATAAATATATATATATATATATATATGTATATATATATATATATATATATATATATAAATATACAAAAAATGGGTATTTCTTTCTGTCATTCCGTCGTACATTTTTTTTCCTTCTACGGAAGGTTTTTTGTAGTGAATAAATGATGAAAAAAACACTTAATTGAAAGGTTAAAAAGAGGAGAAAACACGAAAAAAAATTAAATACAATTTTTAAACATAGTTTATCTTCAATTTCGACTCTTTAAAATTCAAAATTCAACCGAAGTAGGTAATTTGAATCTTTTTGAAAAAAATAAAAAAAAGAATTTATGGAACATCATTAGTAATTCTTCCTGATTAAGATTAATTTTAGAATTTTGATGACAAATCCAATCTGCACTTTGTTATAATATATAACAAATTGGACCAAGCTATATTTCTAACAAAGACAAATCATTATTTCTTCTACATTTTCCAGAACAAAAAATTCAAAAGAAATTCAAAAGACTTTGAAATAAGATTTAAATTTGATTCAACAGATTTTCTAGATTTTCTAGAATATTTTTGGGGAATTTTAATCATAATAAGTTTGAAGAAATATTTCACAAATATTCTTCGTCGAAAAAACAGAAGCAAAAATGAAGAATTAAATTAAAATGTATTTATTATTCTTTACAATAATAATTTAAAAAAATTACTTGAACATTGATTTAAATTGTCAAGAAAAAAGAGGAAGGAATTTAAAAGGTAAAAAGGTATATGTGTTTAAAAATCCTAAAATCATTTTTAAGGTTGTATTTTTTCTCTAAAATTGTCTTTCTGAAAGTTATAAGAAGCAAAGTAAAAAAATAAATGAATTTATTCAAACAAGTGAAGACCAAGTCTTTAAATTATTTTCCTGGATTTTCAAATTCTATTTGAGTTGTGTCTCTCTTAGAATTAAAAATGTTGAGCAAAGCGAGACCAGCTTGCTAGTAAATAAATAAAATGTAAAAAAAAGAGGCAGCTCACTGGTAAGTGCTGCTATTTGAGCTATTTTTAGAACAGGCCAGCGGGCTACTCATCTGGTCCTTACGGGCTACATGGTGCCCGCGGGCACCGCGTCGGTGACCCCTGTTTTAGACTAAAAAACTGTCCGCCCAGTCACCAGAATTTTACTGTAAAAAAGGGGCAGCCATAACTGCGATGTGGCTCTCAGTGAAAACAAGTTTGACACCCCTGATATAAAGTATATTTAAAAGTATAATTGTTACAATATTGTAACAGGTATATTAGGGTTTATAGTTGAAATAAACAAAAACATTTTGCTTGCCAAATCCTTCATGTTTTTAATAAATACAAATCAACAATAAAATGGTGCTTTTAACATGTTTGCAGTAATAAAAAATATATCTTGCGTGCTCTCTCTTACACTGGCCGTGTGGGAACTACTGTATGTTAGCGTATTTGTCAGCGTAAGTTCCAGCCCTGATTACTACCCACCTCTGCCTGAGCACTAATCAGCATTTTAGGATGAGGTGGATGGATTTTCTCGGCAAAGGAGAAGAGATCACAGATTCTGACTGACTTGTTAATCATATTTAAAGGCCTACTGAAATGAGATTTTCTTATTTAAACAGGGATAGCAGGTCCCTTCTATGTGTCATACTTGATCATTTCGCGATATTGCCATATTTTTGCTGAAAGGATTTAGTAGAGAACATCCACGATAAAGTTCGCAACTTTTGGTCGCTAACAGAAAAGCCCTGCCTCTACCGGAAGTCACAGACTATGACGTAATCCGTTGATGGCTCCTCACATCCTCACATTGTTTTTAATGGGAGCCTCCAACAAAAAGAACTATTCGGACCGAGAAAAACGACAATTTTCCCATTAATTTGAGCGAGGATGAAAGATTCGTGTTTGAGGATATTGATAGCGACGAACTAGAAAAAAAAAAAAAAGAAAATCAAATAATAAAAAAAAAAACGCAATTGCATTGGGACGGATTCAGATGTTTTTAGACACATTTACAAGAATAATTCTGGGAAATCCCTTATCTTTCTATTGTGTTGCTAGTGTTTTAGTGAGTTTAATAGTACCTGATAGTCGGACGGGTGTATCCACGGGTGTCTTGAGGCCAGTGTCTGATGGAAGTCGACAGCAGCTGTACGGACGGCACAAGCTCAGCTGATCTCCGGTAAAAGGCCACTTTTTACCACAATTTTTCACCGATAACTGCTGTTTGACATTTGGTCGGGATCCATGTTCGCTTGACCGCTCTGATCCATAGTAAAGTTTCACCTCTGGGAATTTTAAACAAGGAATCACCGTGTGTTTGTGTGGCTAAAGGCTAAAGCTTCCCAACTCCATCTTTCTACTTTGACTTCTCCATTATTAATTGAACAAATTGCAAAAGATTCAGCAACACAGATGTCCAAAATACTGTGTAATTATGCGGTTAAAGCAGACGACTTCTAGCTGTGTGTGTGTGCGCAGCGCTCATATTTCCTAACAGTCCCGTGACGTCACGCATACACGTCATCATTACGCGACGTTTTCAACATGACGCTTCGCGTGAAATTTAAAATTGCAATTTAGTAAACTAAAATGGCCGTATTGGCATGTGTTGCAATGTTAATATTTCATCATTGATATATAAACTATCAGACTGCGTGGTGGGTAGTAGTGGGTTTCAGTAGGCCTTTAAGAGAAATAGGCCTTTTGAGTAATTGGAAAAAAGCTTTACATCTTTGTGTTCGGCTCATGGAAAGTGGCAGCAAAAACAAAAGTGTTGATATTTTTGTTCAGTGAATTGATGCTTAATGTTTAAAAAAAATTATATATACAAACAACATATATATTGTTTTAAATCCAGTGCAACACACAAAGAAAAGGTTGAAAGAAATGTGCACACCTCACTAAACTAGTTAGAAAAAAAGATGTGCATGTAGAAACTAGCATGGAATGACATGGGAAATGTGCCAGTAGATAGAAGACTACCACAAAAACTAACCTTCAAGGGCTTGTTTACACGGGAACCATCTGGCGAAAATAGCTTTGGGAAAATTCCACTTGTGGATGATGCAAACATGAAGGAACAGACCACTTTGCAGCGTGGTAGTGAGAAGGCAGCTTTTGCTCGAATGCTTTCATGTCTTATGTGGGCATCCTCTAATTTCTATGCCACTCAACGGTCAGATCGTAACTGAGCCTCTATTAAAAAGCTCATTATCTAAAGTGGCACACGCACAACAACCACCCTGTGTTCTGCCATTCAAAAATGGATGTGACATGCTTGCAGATCCCTTTGGTTGCAGAGAGTTGTGCTTGCAACGCTATAGAAAATAGCGAGCATAAATGCGCAAAGAAAAGAGAACATTGTCGTTCTCCTGACAAGACAAGATTATTTTATCTTTAATCGCCATGACACTATACGGCCCTTGTGACTGTTTTGGACTCATGTTTACTTTTTCCCAATGTGTGGTATTTCAGTTCCTGTCCTATGGCCCTTATTTTGTTATTCTCACTTCTTCATTTCTAAGCACAGGCATCCAAAGCTTGCTACCTGATTGGCAACCAGAGCACACCTGAGCCCGTTTGCCAACCAGGCTCCTATTTATTTTAGCAATGTCTGACAGACCGCGTCAGTTCATTGTTGTTTTTCATATCGCATATCAATGCTACGCCCTGTTGTTTCATTAGGCTATGCCTAATGATAGATCAGAGAAGGGCTGTGTTTTTAGAAAATGTTTTGTGCTTTTACTTAAAATTCGGCTTCTTTGCTCTTTCCCCCCCACGACCTTGTGAGAGTTTTTCTTTTTCTCATTAAATCTTATTATTTACTCACCATCTCCCATCAATCTCGTCTGTTGCATCTTGATTTTACACCGTGTTTGCATTACAGTTGAGTGCATTGCAAACGAAAAATGTAGATTGTTACACTAATTGCTTAAGTAAAATTGGGTAAAAGCTCAGCATTAAGGAACAATATAGTTTAATCTTGTCACGTCATCAAAACATGTCGAAAACACCTCTTTTTAAACCAATTACACACTTCCGGCTTCACAATAATAGTTTCACATCCAGTTTAACTACAGTAACGTCATGAAAAATATCTTAAATTGTGATCATGCTTTGATTGTCATAGTTGTATTGTAATGTAATCTGTGATATTTATACCGAAATAAATATTGATACATCAGTGGAGGACTTATAGGTTGTATTCACCTGACGTCACTTGTTAACTATACGAGGCTCAAAGTGTTGGGCCAGCGAGCGTCCGTTGTCATCGCTTTCTGGGCAACATTTTGCCTTTCCAAAAAAAAAAATTACCTATGCTTGTTTTGTTTTAGGCTTTTGGAACGGTTTAAATTGCAAAAAGGATACAAGTTCCTTGAAAGGTAATCAAACAGAACAAAAGAAGTCAACATTTTATGAAAGAAAATAAGCAAAAGGGCATGCACTCCAGTAGAAAAAGGCAGAATCGAAAAATGCACAAGTTTGCTGTGATCCCTTTGCTAAAGGTTTGTTTTTTAAATATATTTATGGTTCAGTATTTCCAACTGAAGTTTTATATTGATGTTATATGTATTTCTAAAAACACATTTTGTAAGTTTTTTGTAAAGCATCAACTCAGCGAGTCTAAAGTAGAAAAATGTGAGCAAAACCTAATATAGTTAAGTTTTTACAAACGAAGCTTTCAGCACATACACAACGTTGCGATCTATTATTATATTTTCATAGACGGAAAAAAACATACAAAATCGTAACAACAACAAAGCAAAAAACATGGATGTAGATGTAAAATTATATAATTAAATGCAACCTTAACCACTTATCTGTGAGAGTCTTGATGCCAATTTCCTTGACCCAGCCACACGCAAAGAAGTTGTAGACTTTGTGGCATAACATGATGCCGTCTACTAAGTTGAATACAATGATTAGTTTTTATTTTTTGCAATATTTAAAAGCTTTCACAAAAAGTTTTTAAAATATACTTTTTGGGAAATAGCACTCATTCTTACACATTTGTAATTTCCGCATGCGTCATCATGTTTGGTTTCGGGGCTGTGCATACTGGGCTTAAGTGAAACAAACCGCACCGAAGTTAATTTGCAAGCAGACGGGTCTCGGCCCACTCGTTCGGTGCACACTGTGAACCATTGCATTCAAACTTGACCCAACAAACCATAGTCACAGAGAGACGTATCACAGTTCATATTAAGTGAACCAAACATGACATGTGAACGCACCCTTCAGCGCACTACTACTTACAACACCCCTTGCGGATCCGCTTCCACAGCAGCAGTCCAACGATGAGAGAGCCCAAAAACACCAATGGCGCCATTGTTTTAGTGACCACATCAGTGCCTTGTTTAGGTTTTCCCAGACCTGAAAATATCAGAAATAAATGACAGCATTATTGATTGATTGATATATTTTTAATTCAAATATGCAAAAAAACAAGAGCAAGCCTGATCCAATACAGTGCTATAGCCTTAACAGCCATTACAACAAAATGAAAACAATGGAGAATAAAAAACGAAAACAAATGAGCATAAAAAACTAAAACAAATGTGTCATGACGCGGAGTCAAACCCGCGTTTCCTCGGCGGCTGGAGCTGTGGCCGCTTCTGCTGACAGAGCGCCAAGACTCGTGCTGAGCGTCACACACCCACACGAGCCTCTAGTCAATCAACAATCAACACATCTGAACTTGATGAAAGAGAGCGGCATAAAGACCAGCAGACCCGAGGAACGTTTGCCAGAACGTCGCTAACCTTCACGTAAGCATCACGTCTGGCATTCCCTTCCCCGTGATTTCCTCGCCTTTGCTTTGCTCTCTCTCTCTGTATCCCTGATTCATGTCCCTTTGTGTATTGACAGTGACTCCCCTGCCTTCCGTGATCAAGCCTTGTCCTTCGACATCCAACCGGATTCCCGACTGCCCTCCTCGATCCACGACCTCCCGGCTCGGACCCAGACCACGCTGCCTCGCTCCTCCTCATGACCCCTTGCCTGTACGTGAACTTTCTTCTTCTTGCCCCTTGTGATTCGACAAAAGATTACAACCAACACTCACAGACAACAACCCTTGGTAAAATTTACATTATTAATATTACACATAGTCACACTCATTCACTTGGAGTAGCATACACATGTCACTTATTCATCAAAGGTTTAAAATAAACCTTGAAAAAAATGCAGTTCTGTCCTGGTTGTCGCCTCCTTCCCTTCTCTGAACATAACAGTACGTTCTGGCCACAACATGTCGGAACCAGGCGACAAAAGCAACCCCCCAGCCCCGGACATCCAGATCTTCAGACCTGGCAATCCTTAGCTCCGTTGTTAGCGAACATCAGGTTCGTTTTTCCGCCCTTGAGGACAAACTAGAGAGAGACTTTACCCGACTACATTCCAGACTGGACAAAATGTGCCCTGGGGCCAGTCCAGGACCTGTGGAAACCCGGCATGCTTCTCCAGTCAGAGGACCTGAACACAGTAGTCTGGAACGAGAGCCCAGGATTGCCCGCCCTAGACCCTTTGAGAGGGACTTTGAACTATGTCGAGGGTATTTGGTACAATGTCACCTCATCTTTCGTCACCAGCCATCCCGCTATTCCTCCGATGGTGCCAAGATTGCATTTATATTTTCTTTGCTTTCCGGCCCAGACTTTCTTTTTTTTTTTTTACATATTTGAAAAGGCTGCGATGAGGTGGCGACTTTTCCAGGGTGTACCGCGCCTACCGCCTGACTGCAGCTGAGATAGGCGCCTGCGACCCCCTGCGGCCCCAAAAAGGACAAGGGGTAGAAAATGGATGGATGGATATTTGAAAAGGAGTGAGAAGTTTACACTTATTCAATCCCATCCCTTTTCTTTAAATCATAGATTACTCTGAGCTAGAACTACCTGTTCACTATGTACACACAATGATAAATATATACATACATACATAGAACTGAGCAAACAACACAACACACACAAAACCTGATAAAAAATAAATAAATAAAACATAAAAACAGGTACACAGCAGGTGTATAATGGGGTGCCATTGCAGGATGGATATCACTCAGTGTTAAAAGCCAAGGAACAAAAAAAGTATGTTTTCAAGAGAGATTTAAAAACAGGAAGAGAGGAGGCTTGTCTAACACTCAGAGGTATGTTGTTCTATTGCTTTAAAGGCCTACTGAAATGAGATTTTTTTTATTTAAACGGGAATAGAAGGTCCATTCTATGTGTCACACTTGATCATTTCGCGATATTGCCATATTTTTGCTGAAAGGATTTAGTAGAAAAAATCGACGATAAAGTTCGCCCATTTTTGGTACTTCCTGAAAAAGCCTCGCCTTTACCGGAAGTCGCAGACGATGACGTCACATGTTGATGGCTCCTCATATACTCACATTGATTTTAATGGGAGTCTCCAACAAAAACAACGATTCCTACCGAGAAAACGACCATTTCCCCATTAATTTGAGCGAGGATGAAAGATTCGTTGAGGATATTGATAGCGACGGACTAGAAAGAAAAAAAACGCGATAGCATTGGGACGTATTCCGATGTTTTTAAAGACATTTACTAGGATAATTCTGGGAAATCCCTTATCTTTCTATTGTGTTGCTAGTTTTTTAGTGAGTTTAATATTACCTGATAGTCGGAGGGGTGTGTCCACGGCCGGGTGTTGACGCTCAGTGTCTCAGGCAAGTCGACGGCAGCTTTATGGACGGCACAAGCTCAGCTTTTATCCGGTAAGAACTGACATTTTAACTACAATTTTCTCACTGAAACCTGCTGGTTGACATTTGGTCTGGATTAATGTTTGCTTGACCGCGCTGTGATCCATAGTAAATTTTCATCTCCGGGAATTTTAAACAAGGAAACACCGTGTGTTTGTGTGGCTAAAGGCTAAAGCTTCCCAACTCCATCCTTCTACTGTGACTTCTCCAATATTAATTGAACAAATTGCAAAAGATTCAGCGACACAGATCTCCAAAATACTGTGTAATTATGCCGTTAAAGCAGACGACTTTTAGCTGTGTGTGTGCGCGCGTAGCGCTCACACTTCCTAAAACCCTGTGATGTCACGCGTACACGTCATCATTACACAACGTTTCTAAGACGAAACTCCCGGGAAATTTAAAATTGTAATTTAGTAAACTAAAAAGGCCGTATTGGCATGTGTTGCAATGTTAATATTTCATCATTGATATATAAACTATCAGACTGTGTGGTGGGTAGTAGTGGGTTTCAGTAGGCCTTTAACTCCACATTCAAACCATTCCATAGTTTCACTTCACAAATTGAAATATAAAAACTTTTTATGGTCGTTCTATAACTAAGCATTTTGAAATTTAAATTCCTCCTTAAATTATAACCCCCCTCTCGTGTACTGAACAATTTTTGAATGCTTCCTGGGAGTTTATTCATTTTGGCTTTATACATTATTTGTGCAGTTTGATACACAATAATATCATGAAATTTCAATATTTTTGACTGTAAGAATAGTGAATGAGTATGGTCCAGATATCCAACCTTGTTGATGATGCGTACTGCTCTTTTCTGAAGTATACTTATTAGGGTTTTTTTTAGCCGTTGTAACTATTATGGGTCCAGTAAATCTGGTTTTGACAAACAGGAGCAGACAAACCAGCACAAAGAATGTTTAATTACTGGGAACACTTCCTTTTAGACAGAGTATTAGATAACATATGTTGTTAACTTTCCTGTTGATGCCTAAGTGAAAGGGAAAGTTAAGAAAATCTAGGGTTGGCATCTCATCGTAGTTTTGCGACACACTTTTTTATTCACTTTGGTTTACTTTGTTGTTCTTTTTAACACCCCAGAATATCAAATATCCTAAAAAATCAATCATTACTAATCATTAGTTGTGGTTTTCACAAAAAATATTTTGTGAAATAAAACCCTTAAATTAAATGCAAAGATACTTATGTTTATTGATACAATACATCAAGGGTTCATAATCTTTTTCACCTTGGGGCCCACTCACATATTAAAACTGAATTAGTTAGCTTACTCTTGTTTTTAATGATATGAAACAATGTGTTAATCACAAATATTTATTTAACACATGTACCTTAGGCTTCGGTCAGGCTGATTAGACAAATATGTACTAATCAAATTAACTGCATAAGAAGGGACAGACATAAATAATTTTACATACAAGAATGCTTTATTAAACTAAATTAATAATGAATACGCTTGAACTAAACTGTCAATACAATTAAAGTGTAAATGTAAATACAGCTTCACCACTTTAGTCATAATGTTTGCGCTTGAGAAACTTCTAGACATCATTTTATGTTTGATATTGTCATCACTGCCACAAGTGGTGGACAAATCTACTACAACTGAGTACCGCTAGGGCCTATACAGAGTACCGAGCAGAGCAGAGAAACAGATATTTTTGGCGGCACGGCCCAAAATGGTTAAGAATGGTAAATGGGTTATACTTGTATAGCGCTTTTCTACCTTCAAGGTACTTAAAGCGCTTTGACACTATTTCCACATTCACACACTGTTGGCGGGAGCTGCCATGCAAGGCCCTAACCACGACCCATCAGGAGCGAGGGTGAAGTGTC
Organism: Nerophis ophidion; assembly: GCF_033978795.1. Lineage (NCBI taxonomy): Eukaryota > Metazoa > Chordata > Actinopteri > Syngnathiformes > Syngnathidae > Nerophis > Nerophis ophidion. The sequence goes on from NC_084611.1 coordinate 73,472,159, forward strand.
TTGTTCAAGGACACAACGGACGTGACGAGCTTGATAGAAGGTGGGGATCGAACCAGGAACCCTGAGGTTGCTGGTACGGCCACTCTCCCAACCGAAACACTGCAATACATCACTGGATAATTTTTCCCAGTATTATTTCAAGTGCAAGCATAATAATGTTGTACCATAACAATGCATACCTATCAATATTTGTATTTTAAAAAATGGGAAATTTCCTGGGAAAATGGGTCAAAATATTGGAAAATTATATTTGGAAACTGTGGACGTGGTGTCCTCTGAACAAAGAGGAAAATAACCATCCGATTGTTATAGGCGCAAAGTTCAAAAGCCAGCATCTGTGATGATATGGGGGTGCATTAGTGCCCAAGGCATGGGTAACTCACACATCTGTGAAGGCACCGTTAATGCTAAATGGTCCATACAGGTTTTGGAGCAACATATGTTGTCATCCAAGCAATGTTTTCATGGACGCCCCTGCTTATTTCAGCAAAACAATGCCAAGCCACGTGTTATTACAGCGTAGCTTCGTAGTAAAAGAGTGCGGGTACTTTCCTGGCCCGCCTCCAGTCCAGACCTGTCTCTCATCGAAAATGTGTGGCGCATTATGAAGCGTAAAATACGACAAGACCCCGGACTGTTGAACAACTTAAGCTGTACATCAAGCAAGAATGGTAAAGAATTCCACTTTCAAAGCTTCAATAATTAGTTTCCTCGGTTCCCAAACGTTTATTGAGTTTTGTTGAAAGAAAATGTGATGTAACACAGTGGTGAACATGCCCTTTCCCAACTACTTTGGCAAGTGTTGCAGCCATGAAATTCTAAGTTAATTATTATTTGCAAAAAAAGAAAAGTTTATGAGTGTGAACATCAAATATCTTGTCTTTGTAGTGCATTCAACTGAATATGGGTTGAAAATGATTTGCAAATCATTGTATTCCGTTTATATTTACATCCAACACAATTTCCCAACTGATATGGAAATAGGGTTTGTAAATAAACTATGGCAACACCTTAGTTCCACAAACCACATTTTGAAAACACGTCCAAAAAGGAAAGGACTTAAAGAGGTGCCTTGGGGAATCACACTTTTTGACCCTAGTGTTTGCTTGCAAGGTTAGTAAATGAATGAATGGATTATATTTATATAGCCCTTTTTCACAACTGTCTCAAAGTGGTGGGAATTGATAAACCCATACATTCAAGCTTGGTGGTGGTAAGCTACATTTATACCAATGTGGGTGTCACTGGAACTAGCTGGCTGAAGTATCTTGCCCAAGAACACAACGGCAGCGATTATGATGGCCGATGCTGGGCTTTAACAAGGAACCCTCGAGTTTATGGACGGCTGCGTTGCCCACTGAATCACTCAGTTTAATTTGTGTAAAATGTCAATGCAAGGATCTGCTGATGTGTTTACAGTGGTACAAATTACATTAGGAGAACATGGGAATTTTCTGCAAAAATCTTTGTCTCCCAAATATGGAAATGAACTCGCGGACGAGTTAAATAGCCCTGGTTTATAAACTCAGTTTAACAGCTAATCACAGCAGGGATCAAATATCCTCCTGAGAACAAGCTTCCTCTGTAGTGGAGGGTTGTGTTTGCATAATAGGGTTTTTTTCCCCGTGCATAAAATGTAACTCTGACAAAAGAAGAAGGCCAAAAAAAAAACTTTCTTAAGAAAACAATTTCTGTCCCATAGAAGAGCTTGAACTCGTGTGAACATTATTGCCTGTGATTTAATTCATGACTTTTTTCAAGAGTACCACTTCAAGTTTTATGATACAATAAAGTCTCACTTGGACTATTGGACATAATACACAAAATAAGACTATTACTTAAGGAAAAAGTCTGGAACTTTGACCCCCGGATAACCCTGCTGTGTTGTTGTCTGCTGTCAGTGTTGACAGAAGTGCAGTCTGGCAACGATAATCCAAACTGTATTTGTTATTCAGAAACTATACTTTGAAGACATGAAAGAATTTGATTGCATCTCAACCACAATGCACCTTTGTATTTTCTAGTCGACTTTAGATCTAAAGATTTTAGAAAGAATTTGAATCAGATTTGGAGGTACGATGGACCTTACTGATAAGTACGTCAAAACAACTGCATAAGAAAATCCCAAATCTGTTTTTTAGCTCACCTTAAAAACAAAAGTAAACATCCAGTGATCATGTTATGACAAAACTTTTGTGCCATGCAAGCCTGCAGCCGTTGCTCATTCAATTTTGGACTAACCTGTCTGAAAGTTCTTAAAAGATACTCGTAGATCAGGGTGTTTTTGTTTTGTGCCAATGATTAACGGAAATAACCACACAAAAGTTCCTGGTGCAATTCTTGCAGGACTAGTTTGGTCTTGAATTGAAAATGGTGCAGTTTGTGTTGCCTCAGCAGTATTGTGAATAAGTACAAAATATCAAACAAATGCTTCAAAATCTGAACCCAAATATTTCCGTATTAATACACAGACACAGGAGTAGTACCTACTTTGACTCTTTTTGGGGGATATCAGTGTGGCCTTGTCGTCCTCTCCGCCATTGGCGTTGTACACCTTGCAGGTGTACTCAGAGGCGGTCATCTCCGGCGGCACATTGAGCTTGCTGGATAGGTGGAACAGTCCGTTTCGTGTCACATTCACCTCGGTTTTACTATCTCCGAATTCCTTTCTCGTGGGTCCCAAAAACCAACCCAGTCTGCCCTCTGGGTAGCCGCCTTCTGAGCTGCAGGTCAAGGTGACTTGTGACTTTGGCGAGACATCCATGGGGGTGTAGAGGATGGTTGGTTGGCTGTATCTGGCTGTGACAAAAAACAAAGTGAAAGTGATGATCAAGTGATCACCACGTAACAACTATATGGACCATGGCAGAAGACTTAACGGGGACATACAGTGTAACCTCGATTTAAAGGCCTACTGAAACTCACTACTACCGACCACGCAGTCTGATAGTTTATATATCAATGATGAAATATTAACATTGCAACACATGCCAATACGGCCGGTTTTAATTTACTAAATTGCAATTTTAAATTTCCCGCGGAGTTTATTGTTGAAAACGTCGCGGAATGATGACGCATGCGCGTGACGTCACGGACTGTAAGGAAATATTAGCGTTGCACGACGCGCGGCTAAAAGTCGTCTTCTTTAACCGCATAATTACACAGTATTTTGGACATCTGTGTTATTGAATCTTTTGCAATTTGTTCAATTAATAATGGAGAAGTCAAAGTAGAAAGATGGAGTTGGGAAGCTTGAGCCTTTAGCCACACAAACACACGGTGATTCCTTGTTTAAAATTCCCGGAGGTGAAACTTTACTATGCATCAGAGCGGTCAAGCGAACATGGTTCCTGACCAAATGTCAACCAGCAGTTTTTGGTGAGAAAATTGTGGTAAAAAGTAGCCTTTTACCGGAGATCAACTGAGTTTGCGCCGTCCATACAGCTGCCGTCGACCTCCCTCAGACACTGGCCTCAAGACACCCGTGGACACACCCCTCCGACTATCAGGTACTATTAAACTCACTAAAACACTAGCAACACAATAGAAAGATAAGGGATTTCCCAGAATTATCCTAGTAAATGTGTCTAAAAACATCTGAATCCGTCCCAATGCAATTGCCTTTTTTTCTTTAACTTGATTTTTTTAATAATTTTTTTTTCTTGTCCTTCGCTATCAATATCCTTAAACACGAATCTTTCATCCTCGCTCAAATTAATGGGGAAATTGTCGTTTTCTAGGTCTGAATAGCTTATACTGCTGGTGGCTCCCATTAAAAACAATGTGAATATGTGTGGAGCCCTGCAACTCGTGACGTCACACGCACATACTTCCGGTAAAGGCAAGGCTTTTCTATTAGGGACCAAAAGTTGCGAACTTTATCGTCGATGTTCTCTACTAAATCCTTTCAGCAAAAATATGGCAATATCGCGAAATGATCAAGTATGACACATAGAATAGACCTGCTATTCCCGTTTAAAAAAGACAATCTAATTTCAGTAGGCCTTTAAGAACCCCTTATCGTATCAACTTTTCAATTTACAAACCACAGACCAAATAAAAAAGTATCCTCTGATGTACGAACCTTGTCTCAGTAGACCAGACCTGGGAAAATTAAGGCCCGGGTGCCACATGTGGCCTGTTAAGCTTTTCAATCTGGTCTGCTGGACATTCCCAACTATTTTTTTTTCGATCTTTAAGATGGAAAGTGTAGCTGCCATTATGATGTGTGCAGTGATGTTTTCTAATGACTGTAAGTCTTCAACTGTACAAAGTATTTCAATGGATGGAATCTGCGCTTTTGGATGATATACTAGTTACTATGGTCATCTAGTTAGTTACTATGGTAGTCCACGTCACAGCAGCTCAGACGAGCAACCGAGCAGTGTGGGTGGGAAGCGTTTCCACAGACGCAGTAGGAGATTTTCACAACAAAGTTTTAAAGCTTAGTAATATATCAGATTTTAGGTGGGTTTATTTTGTACTATTCGTGTTCATATTTTACTGTTTGTAGCATTGTTGTTGCATTTTACGTGATTGTAAAATATGTCGATCGAAAGGGAGTGTGACATTTATATTTTGTCAGTATTCAGTGTTTTATCGTTCATAGAAAAATGTGATATTCCACTGTTTTTTAAAGCGGTCTGTCATAACGTTTTTAGCATTCATCATTATTGTGAAGTCTTGCATTAGTGTTCCTAGAAATAGATATGCCGGCCCCCAGACACATTTTTTTCTCTAAATGTGGCCCTCGAGTCAAAATAATTGCCCAGACCTGCAGTAGACGATAGTTTCCTTCACCCATTGTGTGTCTCGCAAAGTCACCAATTTCGTGTCTGCAGCACATCCATTGTGGGTGGGCTGGTCGATCTCCGTGTTTATTCCTTAACTACTGTGCTGCTTTGTGTGCCTTTTAAGTCTTTTTTTAGCCGGTTTACAAAATGTGTCAAGTTTTGTTAGCAACGGGCAAGCCATGTGTGGGTTGAAACATTCAGGAAGTATCCACAGCGTTGTCAAGTCGGCTCCCCCCACTCCTTTACCTGAGGTCAGCTCAGCTTGTTGTTGTTTTGCCTTTGTTATTAATTATAAAGTTGATCCATCATGCCCTTATGTTTGTTTAATATACATTACTATATAGTGAAACCTCGATTTATGGACTTAATTGTTTCTTGAACAGGGTTTATAAATCTAAATGTTCATATAGTGAAGGATATGTTTTCATAAGAAACAATGTAAATATTAATAATACAAAACACAAAATAAAGTGCTATACATTAGTGTACATCAAACAAACATAAGTGGTGAGGGATTAACTTTCTATTAAATACGAAGCCAAAACAAGGAAAAGATAATTGTCCTCCGTATGCGCTGATCTGCCAACACATGCACACACACACACACACACACACACACACACGCACAACTCCCTCTGGTGCCCTCACAGTCAAAAATCCTTAAATTTAACAACCAAATTGCTACAATAATAAACATTTAAAAAAGTAACATCCACTTTCAAACCCCGTTTCCATATGAGTTGGGAAATTGTGTTAGATGTAAATATAAACGGAATACAATGATTTGCAAATCCTTTTCAACCCATATTCAATTGAATGCACTACAAAGACAAGATATTTGATGTTCAAACTCAATTTTTTTTTTTTTGCAAATAATAATTAACTTAGCCAAAGTAGTTGGGAAAGGGCCTGCTCACCACTGTGTTACATCACCTTTTCTTTTAACGACACTCAATAAACATTTTGGGAACTGAGGAAACTAATTGTTGAAGCCTTGAAAGTGGAACTCTTTCCCATTCTTGTTTTATGTAGAACTTCAGTCGTTCAACAGTCCGGGGTCTCCGCTGTCGTATTTTACGCTTCATAACGCGCCACACATTTTCCATGGGAGACAGGTCTAGACTGCAGGCGGGCCAGGAAAGTACCCACACTCTTTTTTTACGAATCCACGCTGTTGCAACACGTGCTGAATGTGGCTTGGCATTGTCTTGCTGAAATAAGCAGGGGCGTCCATGAAAAAGACGGCGCTTAGATGGCAGCATATGTTGTTCCAAAACCTGTATGTATCTTTCAGCATTTATGGTGCCTTCACAGATGTGTAAGTTACCCATGCCTTGGGCACTAATGCACCCCCATACCATCACAGATGCTGGCTTTTGAACTTTGTCGATAACAGTCTGGATGGTTCGCTTTCCCTTTGGTCCGGATGACACGATGTCGAATACTTCCAAAAGCAATTTGAAATGTGGACTCGTCAGACCACAGAACTCTTTTCCACTTTGCATCAGTCCATCGTAGATGATCTCGGGCCCAGAGAAGCCGGCGGTGTTTCTGAATGTTGTTGATTAATGGCTTTCGCTTTGCATAGTAGAGCTTTAACTTGCACTTACAGATGTAGCGACAAACTGTATTTAGTGACAGTGGTTTTCTGAAGTGTTCCTGAGCCCATGTGGTGATATCCTTTAGAGATTGATGTCGGTTTTTGATACAGTGCAGTCTGAGGGATCAAAGATCACGGTCAATCAATGTGGACCGTAGATGTTGAAATCCCTAAATTTCTTGCAATTGCACTTCGAGAAACGTTGTTCTTAAACTGCTTGACTATTTGCTCACGCAGTTGTGGACAAAGAAGTGTACCTCGCCCCATCCTTTCCTGTGAAAGACTGAGCATTTTTTGGGAAGCTGTTTTTATACCCAATCAAGGCACCCACCTGTTCCCAATTAGCCTGCACACCGGTAGGATGTTCCAAATAAGTGTTTGATGAGCATTCCTCAACTTTGTCAGTATTTATTGCCACCTTTCCCAACATCTTTGTCACGTGTTGCTGGCATCAAATTCTAAAGTTAATGGTTATTTGCAAAAAATATATATTCATCAGTTTGAACATCAAATATGTTGTCAACTGAATATGGGTTAAAAAATCAAATCATTGTATTCCGTTTGTATTTACATCTAACACAATTTCCCAACTCATATGGAAACGGGGTTTGTACGTTAACATCGGCAAAGGATTATCTGACGAGTAAGGAGCAGGCAATCGGGGATCGCAAAGGGGGCGAGAGGCAGGGTCAGTGTGTGTGTATTAATGTGTGTGTTCTTGGAAAAGGCGCCGCTGAGCTGTAAGTCTGCTTTAGCATATTTTTCCCAAAAAGTACAGTCTCATCACAAGTAAAACTTGCTGTGGTACTAGGCCTGCGTTGTCAATTCTTCCAAACTTGCGAACGCCATTAATGTACCGTATATCCCGGGCTATAGAGCGCACCGGTGTTTGAGCCGCATCTACCAAATTTTAGAAGAAAAAATATGTTTACATATATTAGCCGCACTGGACCATAAGACACAGATTTACAGTATATATGCCGATACGAATGATTTTGTTAATGTTTATTTATATATCGGTACCTTAAAGGCCTACTGAAATTAGATTTTCTTATTTAAACGGGGATAGCAGGTCCATTCTATGTGTCATACTTGATCATTTCGCGATATTGCCATATTTTTGCTGAAAGGATTTAGTAGAGAACATCCACGATAAAGTTCGCAACTTTTGGTCGCTAACAGAAAAGCCCTGCCTTACCGGAAGTCACAGACGATGACGTCACATGTTGATGGCTCCTCACATCTTCACATTGTTTTTAATGGGAGCCTCCAACAAAAAGAGCTACTCGGACAGAGAAAACGACAATTTCCCCATTAATTTGAGCGAGGATGAAAGATTCGTGTTTGAGGATATTGATAGCAGCGGACTAGAAAAAAATAAAAAAAACAGGTAAAAAAATTAAAAGGCGATTGCATTGGGACGGATTCAGATGTTTTTAGACACATTTAATAGGATAATTCTGGGAAATCCCTTATCTTTCTATTGCGTTGCTAGTGTTTTAGTGAGTTTAACAGTACCTGATAGTCAGAGGTGTGTGTCCACGGGTGTCTTGACGCCAATGTCTCAGGGAAGTCGACAGCAACTTTATGGACGGCAAAAGCTCAGCTGATCTCCGGTAAGAAGCGATTTTTTACCGCAAATTTCCCACCGAAACCTGCTGGTTAACATTTGGTCGGGATCCATGTTCGCTTGACCGCTCTGATCCATAGTAAAGCTTCACCTCCGGGAATTTAAAACAAGGAATCACCGTGTGTTTATGTGGCTAAAGGCTAAAGCTTCCCAACTCCATCTTTCTACTTTTACTTCTCCAATATTAATTGAACAAATTGCAAAAGATTCAGCAACACAGATCTCCAAAATACTGTGTAATTACGCCGTTAAAGCAGACGATTTTTAGCTGTGTGTGTGTGCAGCGCTCATATTTCCTAACAGTCCGTGACGTCACGCATACACGTCATCATTACTCAACGTTTTCAAGAAGAAACTCCCGGGAAATTTAAAATTGCAATTCAGTAAACTAAAAAGGCCGTATTGGCATGTGTTGCACTGTTAATATTTCATCATTGATATATAAACTGTCAGACTGCGTGGTGGGTAGTAGTGGGTTTCAGTAGGCCTTTAAGTGTTTCCAAACGGTGCTTGTCACACGGCAGTAAAACGGCTGATCAAAAAAAAAAAACAATCTTCATGAATCAATCAGCTAAACACACTCACTAACTCCACAGTGACATTTTGGCGAATTTAATAAAACTCAAATGTTTAAACAAAAAAAAAATGTGTGCTGTGTTTATTTCGGTGAAACTACCAACATGCACCAAGTTCTCTGTTCCGCGAGACAGCTAACCCAAAAACTTGCTGCTCTAAACAGCATTGTAATTATTGGTCCTTGGGTTATTTTGACTGAATCTTCCCATTAAAACAACTAGGAACTATTGGAATCTGCGGAAAAAATGGCGTCAAAGTTTCCTTTAGCTAAGCATACGCTGTCAAAGTTCTCACCTGCGACAGAAAGGTTGGCTGAGGTTTCATGCCGACCTCTGTCAGTAACCACCTCACATGTGTACTCTCCCTGGTCAGCCACTGACGTGTTAGCAATAAGCAGGGACACGTTCATGTTCTTCATACTCCACGACTTAGTGAAGGAAAATCTTGGCGACTCATTAAGTTTTGAAGGTTTTTCAAACCCCAGCAGGAGAACGCCGTCCTTCTTCCAGGTAACCATCATGACAGTTGCATCTCTGGCCTCTTTTGCGGTTACGATGCCACAATTCAACATTGATTGATTACCATATTTGCCCACGTTGTCCATCTTGCATTCCACGGTCACGAAAGCTGTAGAAAAATCTAATTTTTATAAATCATAGATGATATCAGATGATATTGTTATATCTCGGAGTGTCCCGATACAACTTTTTCACTTTCGATGCGATAGCCCTGAGAAGAGACGAATACCGATATTAATCCGATACGCTGTCAGCATGAATCCTAGTGCATACTTGGATCATTTTGTAGTGTGGAATGTTAGGATACACTTGAACAAGTGAAATTACTCAGAGAACAATGCTAGGTATGAAAACCATATGATATTATGCTGTCTTCAAATTGAAGTGGAATGCCAATTGTTTTTTTTTTGGCAACACCTTTGTGGTCACAATTCATTAAAGGCCTACTGAAATGAGATTTTCTTATTTAAACGGGGATAGCAGGTTCATTCTATGTGTCATACTTGATCATTTCGCGATATTGCCATATTTTTGCTGAAAAGACTTAGTAGAGAACATCGACGATAAAGTTTGCAACTTTTGGTCGCTAATAAAAAAGCCTTGCCTGTACCGGAAGTAGCAGACGATGTGCGCGTGACGTCACGGGTTGTAGGGCTCCTCACATTCTTACATTGTTTATAATCATAGCCAGCAGCAGCTAGAGCTATTTGGACTGAGAAAGCGACAATTTCCACATTAATTTAAGCGAGGATGAAAGATTTGTGGATGAGGAAATTTAGAGTGAAGGACTAGAAAAAAAAAGTTAAAAAAAAAAAAGGCGAGGGCAGTGAGAGCGATTCAGATGTTTTTAGACACATTTACTAGGAAAATTTTGGAAAATGCCTTATCTGCTATTGTGTTGCTAGTGTTTTAGTGAGATTAAATAGTACCTGAAGTCGGAGGGGTGATGCCACGGGTGTGTTGACGCCAGAGTTTCTGAGGGCAGTCACGGCAGCTGCAGGAGGACGCAGGCTCCGCTGATGTCTCCGGTAAGAGGCGACTTATTAACACAATTTTCTCACCAAAAACTGCCGGTTGACATGTAGTCGGGATCCATGTTCGCTTGACCGCTCTGATCCATAGTAATGCTTCATCTTCGGTAATTTTAAACAAGGAAACACCGGCTGTGTTTTTGTGGCTAAAGGCTAAAGGCTTCCCACCTCCATCTTTCTACTTTGACTTCTCCATTATTAATTGAACAAATTGCAAAAGATTCAGCAACACAGATGTCCAGAATACTGTGTAATTATGTGATTAAAGCAGACTACTTATAGCTTGGATCGGGCTGGAAAATAATGTCCGCTACAACCGGTGACGTCGAACGCACGCGTCATCATATCGCGACGTTTTCAACACGACACTTCGCGGGAAATTTAAATTTGCAATTTAGTCAACTAAAAAGGCCGTATTGGCATGTGTTGCAATGTTAATATTTAATCATTGATATATAAACTATCAGACTGCGTGGTGAGTAGTAGTGGGTTTCAGTAGGCCTTTATGTTCATTTGATGACACGGTAAATTGAATGATGTGGACACGTTTGTTACTGGATACTTTCCTAATGCGTCTGCCTTGTATCTGTAAGTAATATGCAACTTTAAAAAGTCGTTACTTGTTTATATTGACAAATGTGTTTATAGACTGAAATATTGTTCAATCAAGGACACTTACTACACATGTCTAGCTTGTGTGCTATTGTGTACTTAGCTGTTGTGCAGCTGCTAGCTGGCCATGTTTGCCTTTTGTAAATCACTTTACTGAAACAAAAGACAAAACTAACTTTGTGTTTTTATTGGAGGACATTTAGATGTTAATTGGCTGTCCAGATTTGCACAAGTAAACTCACTGCGGGACTGCTTGCATCGGAGCTTATCGGAGAATTCAGATGCGAGACGATATCATCCGATTTTGCTTATAATTGGACCAATGTCATTACATCGGATCGGGACACTTCTACTCATATCATGATGCATCATACAGTTGGTCCTCGTAGTTTGTCCACTGACACAGATCGTTATCAGCAACCACAACAGGATACCAGCAGAGGCCATTGTTGTTTACCTGCAAGACATAACTGTTGGTCATTAGAATGTTTATGACATGGCATCAAAATCACATAAAAAAAAAAAAAAAAATACATTTGCAGGCAGGCACTTTATGATTTCCCTTCCTGGTACGATGACCCGCCCTATCTTGCCTCTGATTGGCCTCATTAATAGTAAACAACAAACCAATCATGGATGTTCTTATAGGTGCAAGCACGTCTTGGAAGGAAGAAGGGGAGGGGTTTAGTAGTCCATGGAGGGAGTGCGGGGGAGAACAAGGAACACAACAAATAAGCGCCATTTGGTCATTTTAATGTGAAATATATTATATCGATATTACAACATTTTCTTAATTAATATCTTGTTTAAAAATATATCAATATATCTTACAAACTCGATATATCGCCCAGCCCTAGTAGTATATATATATATATATATATATATATATATATATATATATATATATATATATATATATATATATATATATATATATATATATATATATATATATATATATATATGTCTTGATTGGATTATCCAGAGAATAGTGCTCGATACCGTGGTAGAGTGCAATATGTAGCTGTGGGAAAAATCACAAGACTACTTCATCTCTACAGAACTGTTTCATGAGGGGTTCCCTCAATCATCAGATTTTTTTTATTTATTTTTTTTTTTTTTCGTGATTGAGGGAACCCCTAATGAAACAGTTCTGTAGAGATGAAGTAGTCTTGTGATTTTTCCCACACCTACATATATATATATATATATATATATATATATATATATATATATATATATCTTTATTACGGGTGTGGGGAAAAATCGATTCGAATACGAATCGCGATTCTCACGTTGTGCGATTCAGAATCGATTCTCTTTTTTTTTTTTTAAATCTACTTTTTTTAAATTATTATTTATTTATTTACCCAACCTGACCCAGCAACACTCAGAACTGCAATAAACAGAGCAATTGAGAGGAGACACAAACACGACACGGAACAAACCAAAAGTAATGAAACAAAAATGAATATTATCAACAGCAGTATCAATATTAGTTATAATTTCAGCATAGCAGTGATTAAAAATCCCTCATTGACATTATCATTAGACATTTATAAAAATAAAAAAAAAGAACAATAGTGTCACAGTGGCTTACACTTGCATCGCATCTCATAAGCTTGACAACACACTGTGTCCAATGTTTTCACAAAGATAAAATAAGTCATATTTTTGGTTCGTTTAATAGTTAAAACAAATTTACATTATTGCAATCAGTTGATAAAACATTGTCCTTTACAATTATAAAAGCTTTTTAAAAAAAAATCTACTACTCTGCTAGCATGTCAGCAGACTGGGGTAGATCCTGATGAAATCATATGTATTGAATGAATACAGAATCGTTTTGAATCGGAAAAATATCGTTTTTGAATCGAGAATCGCGTTGAATCGAAAAAAATCTATTTATAATCAAATAGCGACCCCAAGAATCAATATTGAATCGAATCGTGGGACACCCAAAGATTCGCAGCCCTAATACATATACATCTATACATATATACATATATACATATACATATATATATATATATATATATATATATATATATATATATATATATATATATATATATATATATATATATATATATACATATATATATATATATATATATATATATATATATATATATATATATATATATATATATATATATGTTTTTATTGTCGCCTAAATAGACCTTTGTACTATATATTTATTAAACAAATTTTGGTACAAACTTCTTCCTAGCTATTAAACAATGGGGCCTCAGATTCAAAATAACGGACAAAGTTAAATATCACACAACATAAAATGAGGTTGATAATGTGTAATAATTGATTTGTGAGGAAACAAAATAGATTTGTTCCGGTGGGATTTTGGCACCGTTGAATTGGAGTAACAATTGTCGGGTATAATTTTGAGGCTACTTGAGTTTATCTAAAAGAGTGTTATGATCCAAAACTTTGAGTAGCCAGATAATGTAATGTCCAAAGTTCTCAAACAGTCAAATCAGAACACAATGTGGCTGACTATTAGGGCTGTGAATCTTTGGGTGTCCAACGATTCGATTCAATATCGATTCTTGGGGTCACGATTCGATAGTATATCGATTTTTTTCAATTCGATTTGATTCTCGATTCAAAAACAATATTTTCCCGTTTCAAAACGATCCTGTATTCAATCAATACATAGGATTTCAGCAGGATCTACCCCAGTCTGCTGACATGCAAGCAGAGTAGTAGATTTAAAAAAAAAAAAGCTTTTATAATTGTAAAGGAAAATGTTTTATCAACTGATTGCAATAGTGGAAATTTGTTTTAACTATTAAACGAACCAAAAATATGACTTATTTTATCTTTGTGAAAACATTGGAGACAGTGTGTTGTCAAGCTTATGAGATGCGATGCAAGTGTAAGCCACTGTGACACTATTGTTCTTTTTTATTATTTTTATAAATGTCTAATGATAATGTCAGTGAGGGATTTTCAATCACTGCTATGATGAAATTATAATTAATATTGATACTGTTGTTGATAATATTCATTTTTGTTTCAATACTTTTGGTTTGTTCTGTGTCGTGTTTGTGTCTCCTCTCAATTGCTCTGTTTATTGCAGTTCTGGGTGTTGCTGGGTCAGGTTTGGTTTTGGAATTGGATTGCATTGTTATGGTATTGCTGTGTAGTGGTTTGTTGGATTGAATAAAAAAAAAAGAAATAAAAATGAGAATCTATTCTGAATCTTACAACGTAAACGATTCGATTCGTATTCGAATCGATTTTTTCCCACACCCCTACTGACTATACTACTGTGCTAATCCATCCACTAATCAACCCTTGAACCCCGGGGCAATAATCCACTATTATGATACGTCATGTCTTGTACTGTAATGGCTCTCTGTAAAAAAGAAACACGATTAAAGTGAAAAGGAAACCCCATTGAACAAGAGTTCTGTTAGTGTCCTACAATACACACATCATCGATTCACATCAATAGTTTCATGTGACCTACAGGAAAGAAGGAAGGAAGGGTGCTTTCACTTGCATTTTGACTTTGCCTGGGTTTTCCCAAGTCTGTCAGAGAGCAAGTGAGCACGTCCACTAGTAACACAATAAGCAGATAAGGGATTTTTCAGAATTATCCTAGTAAATGTGTCTAATAACATCTGAATCGTTCCACCTACCCTGTCTTTTTTTTCTAGTCCTTCACTCTCACTATACTCATCCACAAATCTTTCATCCTCGCTCAAATTAATGGGGAAATTGTCGCTTTCTCGGACCGAATCGCTCTCGCTGCTGGTGGCCGTGATTGGAAACAATGTGAGGATGTGAGGAGCTCCACAACCCGTGACGTCACGCGCACATCGTCTGCTACTTCCAGGACAGGCGAGGCTTTTTTATTAGCGACCAAAAGTTGCGAACTTTATCGTCAATGTTCTCTACTAAATCCTTTCAGCAAAAATATGGCAATATCGCGAAATGATCAAGTATGACACATAGAATGGACCTGCTATCCCCGTTTGGATAAGAAAATCTCATTTCAGTAGGTCTTTAAATATATTTTGTCATTATCGCTTATACATTTGCCTCTAAACCTTTCAAAATATGTCCGTATCTGCACTGATGCAAGTAAAAAAAAGTCGCCTACTGGGACGCTCGACCAGGCCCTCAACTGGTGGCCAGCGGGCCACATCCGGCCCACCAGTACTCTCGCCACCCCACAGGGGGCAGTAGCGAGGCACGTGTGACAATAAAGCAGCAGTGGGCTGAATGGAAATATTGGACTACTCATTAAACCCTGAAAAAATTCTAAATAAATTGCAAAAATCAGAATTTTACCAACGACTGGACAACAAAGTATGAATGTTCTTCCCCGAGCAGGTGTTCAAGTCATTGTTTTCTGGCGGACCTTCTAAGCGACGGACACAATGATCCAGACAAGCAGCAAAGATGGTAGAAATCCCAGCATGTCATCACAAAACTTGGTCAAACATTTGTAAGTTGATATTGTGTATAAATATATTTAGTTTGTTTTGTATTGAAATTGCTGACTTTGTGATGTATTTTGTATCTGTATTCATGTTGTTATTTGTCTGAAAGTAACTCTGTCGATCAAACTCGTTTAATACATGTAGCGCTAAATTTGACCAGTAGAGGGCGACAACTCTTCTGGATTTGATTGTGAAAAGCCAAATACAGTGTGTGCAATGTTTGCTGTGTGTGAATGTTATGTAAGTCCTATATGTAGGGGTGTAACGCTACGTGTATTTGTATTGAACCATTTCGGTACGGGGGTTCCGGTTCGGTGCGGAGGAGTACCAAACGAGTTCTACACGAACATATGAAGTAGCCGCCTATGCTAAAGTCTTAACAAGCTGCTCCGCTCCGTTCTGCCTCCGTCTCCTACACAGCACCCTGCATTGTCCCTCCCACACAACCATCTGATTGGTTACAACCGTAGCGGTAACAACCAATCAGCAGTGCCTATTCAGAAAGCATGTCGTCAGCGCTTCAGCGTCGAGCAGATAGGTCTTTAGCAGGTGAGCAATGGATTCTCCCCAAATTATACTAAACACTTCCAAGTCAACTACATTCTAAACATCACTATGAGCCCATTTACCTTCTAGAAACAAACTGCAGCACAGCTCACTCGCAGTCCTGGTTTGAGGTGAAGGCTAGTTAGCTTTTAACGTAATGTTAGCTCATTTTGTGGTGTGTGCGTGTTTGTGTGTGTGTGCGTGTGTGTGTGTGTGTGTGTGTGTGTGTGTGTGTGTGTGTGTGTGTGTGTGTGTGTGTGTGTGTGTGTGTGTGTGTTACGGACAGTGTTGATTGAGGTGTGTTGAAGAAGCAAAAAAGGACATTATATTAAATGAAGAGTTTCTGTCTCTGATAGTGTATATAATAATGTAACTGCATCATAAAGCCTACATGAACTCCATGGTGTTCAGGGATGAATAGTCTCTCCTATTGCTATTGTACTATTTTTTCAGCTATAGTTACATTAATCATTAGTAATGTAGCAGCCTAGTTTTGAATGGCAGGGTCCCTGGTATCACGTGTTGATACAAATACAACATTTACATAACAGAAATCAACTGCAGGCTTCCCCAATGCTGTAATAAATTAAGCATGATGAGTTGACTTGAAACTGTTTAATGTTGCACTTTTTATATGTAGAAGAAAAGTAGTGTCATTTTATTTCATCTAAGCAAAAACTTGAGGCAGTTAATTGTGGATTATCGAGGGGAGAATTATTATAGTGTTCCCAATATTAAAAGGATCAAGCTATTGTTTACAAATTTGGTAAATAAATAATCCAAAAAATTTAAATTTTGTTGTTTTCTTACTGTACCGAAAATTAACCGAACCGTGACCTCTAAACCGAGGTACGTACCAAACCGAAATTTTTGTGTACCGTTACACCCCTACCTATATGTGTAAACATTTGTAGTTTATTGCGTGAATATATTAACACCAAACCTATTTTATTTAAGTAAAATACAAAATGGACGTTACACTTTTGTTACTTGATTTATATAAATGGATTATACTTGTAAAGCACTTTTCTACCTTCAAGGTACTCAAAGCGCTTTGAAACTTTCCACATTCACCCATTCATACACGCATTCACACACTGCCATGCAAGGCCCTAACCATGACCCATCAGGAGCAAGGGTGAATTGTCTTTCCGAAGGCCACAACGGCCGTGACTATGATGGCGGAAGCCGGGGATCGAACCAGGAAGATTCCGGTTGCTGGCATGGCCGTTCTACCACCCGAGCCACACCGTACCTTATGTAATGTTTATTTTATGTTTGTATTTTCAGTCTTACATACCTAAATGAAGGAAATGTGCTCGCAATATTAATTTTAGTGAAGGAACAGGAAGAGGATAGTTAAAGGTAAAGATTCTATCTAAAAAAACGAAAAATATGGTCTGATTAGAAGAACATTTGAAAGAGTAGAAAAAAGAACAAGGGGTTAGGAATAAGTTTGCAATCAAAGGAAAATGTATTAAGCAGACTGAGAAATACTATTCCATGTCTTTATCTCCAGCATGTTAGACCACTGTAATGGCCTTCTCACTGGCATCTCTAAAGCAGTATAGCTAAAATGCTGCTGCTCGAGTCCTGACTAGAACAAGGAAATATGACCATGTTAGTCCAGTGCACAGTGTGCACAAGTCTTTTCATGGTATCGTGCCGAAGTCTTAAAACTAAATGCACCATCTTGGGCTCTGAGAACCTCAGCCAGTGGTCTCCTGCTCCTGTCCAGAGTCAGGACAAAACATAGTGAGGCTGCGCTTGAGTTTTTTGCTCCTAAAATCTGGAATTCCAGAAAATATGAAACAGGTAACAACAATGTTAATGTTCAATTTCAGGCTGAAAACACTTTTAATTGTGCATATGAAAACTGTATTTCATCTACACTCTTTGATTTTGATTTGAATGTTTATAGTTTTATGGTTTCAATCTGAATCATGATTACTGTATTTCCTTGAATTGCCGCAGGGCATATAGTATGCGCCTGCCTTGAATTACTGCCGGGTCAAACTCGCTTCGCAAAATAATTAGCGCATGCTTAGTATTACCGCCTGGTCAAACTCGTGACGTCACGAGTGACAATTCCCCTGTCATCATTTTCAAAATGGAGGAGGCTGATTTAAATACCGGTAATTTGGAATCGCATAAAGTGAAGAAGATTAAGAGCTATTCAGTAGGATTTAAGGTCCACACTTACATCACACTCAAATTTTTACTGTATGCCTTTGGTAAGTGCCGGAGTGAGAAGAGGTTTTAAAATAATTAGCGCATGCTTACTTTTACCGCATGCCTTTTGGTAAGCGCAGGAGTGAGAAGAGGTTTTAAATTAATTAGCGCCAGGGCGGCAACTCAAGGAAATACGGTAGTTTTGCCTTCATGTCATTTTCTATCCAGCACTTTGAATGGCTTTCTGTACGAATTGTGCTCTATAAACAAACACGCTTTGCATTTGCAGTAATAATGTCACATGAAGCCACCTGTTGTTCATTAACTGGCGCTCATTCATGCAAAATAGGGTTCCTTACAGTCCCATGGATGGCTGGGCCCTACGCACAACACGTAATGTGCATATATGAGAGGGATCGGCTCTGGTTGACACATTCCTAGATAAGAAGGAGTATTGTGTGCATGTTGAGCACAGCTGTTTGGACTCGGTGATGGAACATCTGCATCCCATCACGCAGTCGTGGGATCCAGTATGAGAAGTTTGCTCCCTCAAGATGTCTATGACTGGAACTCCAAACCATGTTCACCAAAAAGCTAGGACAACATGGCGCAGCCGGATTGTTTTTTTATAATGTACGGTTATACCTGACAGGCACCAGATTTTTCCACTCCTTTCCCCTTTTTCCACCCCTTGTGTGCCAACTTCTGTGAACTATAAAAGTTAATTGTGTTCCAACATGCAGATCGCCCGCTGGGCCTAAAATGTCAATTAATGAATGACAGGGCGCTTCATATAAAACATCCATCCATCCATCCATTTTCTACCGCTTATTCCCTTTGGGGTCGCGGGGGGCCCTGGTGCCTATCTCAGCTACAATCGGGCGGAACACCCTGGACAAGTTGCCACCTCATCGCAGTCATATAAAACATTTGATTAAAAATGGATACCTTGACCCTTCCTGCTTCGTCACTGATAATAATAAAATGTCAAGTGTTAATCTGCTTTTTCACTGGCGTGCATCTATAGAGCTGCTCTTGTAACACATAGAGACAACCTGGATGAAGACCAATGCTTTTTATCAAACATGATGGAACTCGAGAGGTGCTGCAAAGAGGAATGAGCGAAACTGCCCTAAGATAGGTGTGCTAAGCTTGTGGCATCGTATTCCAAAAGACTTGAGGCTATAATTGCTTCCTAAGGAGCATCAACAAAGTACTGAGCAAAGGCTATGAATACTTATGTACATCTGACATTATTTGTTTATATTTTGAATAAATGTGTTTTTTTTTGTCAATATGGGGTATTGTGTGTAGAATTTTGAGGACACAAATAATCTTATTCCATTTTGGACTAAGACTGTAACATAAAATGTGGAAAAAGCGAAGTGCTATGAATACTTGTTGGATGCACTGTAAATAATTTGGTTACAATTGTTATTTATATAATAAAACATGCATCAAATTAAATTCTTGTTTGGTTACAAAAGTATAAAAATCGCATCTCCAAATACAAACCCCGTTTCCATATGAGTTGGGAAATTGTGTTAGATGTAAATATAAACGGAATACAATTATTTGTAAATAATTTTCAACCCATATTCAGTTGAATATGCTACAAAGACAACATATTTGATGTTCAAACTGATAAACATTGTTTTTTTTTGCAAATAATCATTAACTTTAAAATTTGATAACAGCAACACGTGACAAAAAAGTTGGGAAAGGTGGCAATAAATACTGATAAAGTTGAGGAATGCTCATCAAACACTTATTTGGAACATCCCACAGGTGTGCAGGTTAATTGGGAACAGGTGGGTGCCATGATTGGGTATAAAAGCAGCTTCTATGAAATGCTAAGTAATTCACACACAAGGATGGGGTGAGGGTCACCACTTTGTAAGCCAATTGTCGAACAGTTTTAGAACAACATTTCTCAACGAGCTATTGCAAAGAATTTTGGGATTTTACCATCTACGGTCCGTAAAATCATCAAAAGGTTCAGAGAATCTGGAGAAATCATTGCACGTAAGCGATGATATTATGAACCTTTGATCCCTCAGGCGGTACTGCATCAAAAACCGACATCGTGTGTAAAGGATATCACCACATGGGCTCAGGAACACTTTATATAACCACTGTCAGTAACAACAGTTGGTCGCTACATCTGTAAGTGCGAGTTAAAACTCTACTATGCAAAGCAAACGCCATTTATCAACAACACCCAGGAACGCCGCCGGCTTCGTTGGGCCCAAGCTCATCCAAGATGGACTGATGCAAAGTGGAAAAGTATTCTGTGGTCTGACGAGTCCACATTTCAAATTATATTTGGAAACTGTGGATGTGGTGTCCTCCGGAACAAAGAGGAAAATAACCATCTGGATTGTTATAGGCGCAAAGTTCAAAAGCCAGCATCTGTGATGGTATGGGGGCGTATTAGTGCCCAAGGCATGGGTAACTTACCCATCTGTGAAGGCACCATTAAAGCTGAATGGTCCATACAGGTTTTGGAGCAACATATGTTGTCATCCAAGCAACGTTATCATGGACGCCCCTGCTTATTTCAGCAAAACAATGCCAAGCCACGTGTTAGAACAGCGTGGTTTCGTAGTAAAATAGCGCGGGTACTTTCCTGGCCCGCCTGCAGTCCAGACATGTCTCCCATCGAAAATGTGAGGCGCATTATCAAGCGTAAAATACGACAGCTGAGACCCCGGACTGTTGAACAACTTAAGCTGTACATCAAGCAAGAAAGGTAAAGAATTCCACTTTCAAAGCTTCAACAATTACTTTCCTCAGTAGCCCAAATGTTTATTGAGTGTTGTTAAAAGAAAAGGTGATGTAACACAGTGGTGAACATGCCCTTTCCCAACTACTTTGGCACGTGTTGCAGCCATGAAATTGTAAGTTAATTATTATTTGCAAAAAAAAAACCAAGTTTATGAGTTTCAACATCAAATATCTTGTCTTTGTAGTGCATTCAATTGAATATGGGTTTAAAAGGATTTGCAAATCATTGTATTCCGTTTATATTTACATCTAAAATAATTTCCCAACTCATATGGAAACTGGGTTTGTACAATTCTGCTTAGTGACCCAATAATGTTCCTGTAATCACCAGTTTCCACAAAGTCTTTTTTACAAGCATGGCCCGTTTTATGCATTTTTATTCATCATGGATGTTACAGAACTGTTTCCTGACTCTAAAACTTGTCTCGTGGGATTTTTCTATTCATAACCCTTATTTGGTAGCATCACCATAAGGAAAAAAAGATATATCTAAATAATAGGCAAATCATTAGAGTGAATAATCAAGACGGTTTTATGGCATGGGTGCCCAAAGTGCAGCCATTTCTTTATTGGCTCGCGATTTATTCTAAAGATAAATTAAAACAACACAGATCAGAACATTAATCCATAAAAATGTAAAAATGGTCCAAATCCCGCCAGAAATGGGACATGAAAACCAAAATGGCCGACGACCTGTGCTTTTAACTGTATATTTATATAGTCTTTAGGGACTCCGTCCTGTCGGGTGTACAAATGTATTGCAAGATCTAAGTTTTTGAGTGTGCTAAGGGGCTCAAAATGTTTTTTAACTGGCAGAGTAAAAATAATATTAGTAAAAAAATAGATTGGGTTAGATTGCATTGTTAGCTATAACATAAAGCTCAGATGTTCAGATAGTTTAGCATACAGTGGGGCAAAAAAGTATTTAGTCAGCCACCGATTGTGCAAGTTCTCCCACTTAAAATGATGACAGAGGTCTGTAATTTTCATCATAGGTACACTTCAACTGTGAGAGACAGAGTGGGAAAATAAAATCCAGGAATTCACATTGTAGGAATTTTAAAGACTTTATTTGTAAATTATGGTGGAAAATAAGTATTTGGTAAAAAGCTCTCACTGATGGAAGGAGATTTTGGCTCAAAATCTCACGATACTTGGCCCCATTCATTCTTTCCTTAACACGGATCAATCGTCCTGTCCCCTTAGCAGAAAAACAGCCCCAAAGCACGATCTTTCCACCCCCATGCTTCACAGTAGGTATGGTGTTCTTGGGATGCAACTCAGTATTCTTCTTCCTCCAAACACGACGACTTGAGTTTATAACAAAATGGATACATGGATGATACAGCAGAGGATTGGGAGAATGTCATGTGGTCAGATGAAACCAAAAGAGAACTTTTTGTTATAAACTCAACTCGTCGTGTTTGGAGGAAGAAGAATACTGAGTTGCATCCCAAGAACACCATACCTACTGTGAAGCATGGGGGTGGAAACATCATGCTTTGGGGCTGTTTTTCTGCTAAGGGGACAGGACGATTGATCCAAGTTAAGAAAGAATGAATGGGGCCATGTATCGTGAGATTTTGATCCAAAACCTCCTTCCATCAGTTAGATCTTTGAATGGTTGACCAAATACTTGTTTTCCACCATAATTTACAAATAAATTCTTACAATGTGAATTCCTGGATTTTTTTTCACATTCTGTCTCTCACAGTTGAAGTGTACCTATGATGAAAATTACAGACCTCTGTCATCATTTTAAGTGGGAGAACTTGCACAATCGGTGGCTGACTAAATACTTTTTTGCCCCACTGTATATTGATTGATTGATTTTAGTATCTTTAACATACAAAATATTTTCATGTGGCTCCCAAAGTATCCGTCAATTTTATACGACATCTTCGTTCCATGGTTATCATCACACTTGTCCTATTTACCATGAACCTTGATCATTATAACCTGATGATTATGATAATAATTATAGTAAAATTGTACTAAATAATATGATAAAGATATACATACAGTATATAAAAAACTTAATCAATGATAAAATGTATTTTGGTTAAACCACAATCTAAAAGCACTCAAAAAAATTCTGACATAAAAACTGGAGGAAAAGTAGAAAAAATATTTGCATATCTAAAACATATTTGTTTTACTTTTCACGGCTGATTATACAAATAAGTTTCATTATCGCAGTACTGTGGAAAACGCCGTTTCTTGCGCACACACGCATGCACGCAACCACACAAAGACACTTCAACATTATTGTAAGGGATAGCTTTGATTAAATGTGTTAGGTTACTATGTACAAAACGATTTGTCCTGCAAAAGGAATTAAAACAAGTCAGGACTGGGACTGAACATGACATGACATTCAAGGTGCTGATGTTGCAATACAGCGTATTGCAACATGTATATTTCAAAAATAATTTATTGCCTCACAATACGAAGTTCCTGCAGTCCTGGGTTCAAATCCAGGCACGGGATCTTTCTGTGTGGAGTTTGCATGTTCTCCCCGTGAATGCGTGGGTTCCCTCCGGGTACTCCGGCTTCCTCCCACTTCAAAGACATGCACCTGGGGATAGGTTGATTGGCAACACTAAATTGGCCCTAGTGTGTGAATGTGAGTGTGAATGTTGTCTGTCTATCTGTGTTGGCCCTGCGATGAGGTGGCTACTTGTCCAGGGTGTACCCTGCCTTCCGCCCGATTGTAGCTGAGATAGGCGCCAGCGCACCCCGCGACCCCGAAAGGGAATAAGCGGTAGAAAATGGATGGATGGATGGAATTTACTGTATTTTTGTTGTTGTTTTATTTCTGCTAGTTTGGCCTTATTAGTGTTTAAAACCACAAGTGCTCAGCTATGCGTGTCGTTTTGTTTATCATAGTGAATTTAAGACTACATGACTGCAGGACAGGGGTGCCAAACTCATTTTCTTTGAGGGTCACATCACAGTTTTGGCTGCCTTAAGAGGGACATTTGTAACAGGGACTATTATATGGATACAAATGTATGGATGGGCTTCATGATATTATTACACAAGCGATTCTCAAACTGTGCTACATGTACCACAAGTAGTACGAAGGCTCCATCTAGTGGTACGCCAAAGAATCACTTGTGAACAGTGTTTTATTTTCTAATATTCAAACACAGTGTTACTGTTCAAACTGTGTGTATTGCTACAGAGGTCAAAAATATTAAAAATACTTGTTAAATAAAACCTCTGCTTTGTTTTAACGAATACTTGAGCATACAATGCTACTGTATTTTATAGTTGGTCATTAGGGTGGTACTATATATATATATATATATATATATATATATATATATATATATATATATATATGGAAACTGATCAAGGAGCTCTTTGTATTATTAGGTCCATCTGTGCTAAATATTATAAACTTATCACTCTCCTCGGGCACTGTTCCCCTAGCATTCAAAAAAGCGGTTATTCATCCTCTTCTTAAAAGACCTAACCTCGATCCTGACCTCATGGTAAATTACCGACCGGTGTCTCACCTTCCCTTTATTTCAAAAATCCTTGAAAAAATTGTTGCGGAGCAGTTAATTGAACACTTAGCGTCTAACAATCTATGTGAAACCTTTCAATCCGGTTTCAGGGCAAATCACTCCACGGAGACAGCCCTCGCAAAAATGACTAATGATCTATTGCTAACGATGGATTCTGATGCGTCATCTATGTTTCTGCTCCTCGATCTTAGCGCTGCTTTCGATACCGTCGATCATAATATTTTATTAGAACGTATCAAAACACGAATTGGTATGTCAGACTTAGCCCTGTCTTGGTTTAACTCTTATCTTACTGATAGGA
Source organism: Nerophis ophidion (assembly GCF_033978795.1). Taxonomy (NCBI): domain Eukaryota; kingdom Metazoa; phylum Chordata; class Actinopteri; order Syngnathiformes; family Syngnathidae; genus Nerophis; species Nerophis ophidion. The sequence goes on from NC_084611.1 coordinate 73,496,733, forward strand.
TGCAGTGTGTCTCCCATAACAATGTTACCTCGGACTACGTTAAGGTAACGTGTGGAGTTCCCCAGGGTTCGGTCCTTGGCCCTGCACTCTTCAGCATCTACATGCTGCCGCTAGGTGACATCATACGCAAATACGGTGTTAGCTTTCACTGTTATGCTGATGACACCCAACTCTACATGCCCCTAAAGCTGACCAACACGCCGGATTGTAGTCAGCTGGAGGCGTGTCTTAATGAAATTAAACAATGGATGTCCGCTAACTTTTTGCAACTCAACGCCAAAAAAACGGAAATGCTGATTATCGGTCCTACTAGACAACGAACTCTATTTAATAATACAACTCCAACATTTGACAACCAAACAATTAAACAAGGCGACACGGTAAAGAATCTGGGTATTATCTTCGACCCAACTCTCTCCTTTGAGGCACACATTAAAAGCGTTACTAAAACGGCCTTCTTTCATCTCCGTAACATCGCTAAAATTCGCTCCATTCTGTCCACTAAAGACGCTGAGATCATTATCCATGCGTTTGTTACGTCTCGCCTCGACTACTGTAACGTATTATTTTCGGGTCTCCCCATGTCTAGCATTAAAAGATTACAGTTGGTACAAAATGCGGCTGCTAGACTTTTGACAAGAACAAGAAAGTTTGATCACATTACGCCTGTACTGGCTCACCTGCACTGGCTTCCTGTGCACTTAAGATGTGACTTCAAGGTTTTACTACTTACGTATAAAATACTACACGGTCTAGCTCCATCCTATCTTGCCGATTGTATTTTACCATATGTCCCGGCAAGAAATCTGCGTTCAAAGGACTCCGGCTTATTAGTGATTCCCAAAGCCCAAAAAAAGTCTGCGGGCTATAGAGCGTTTTCCGTTCGGGCTCCAGTACTCTGGAATGCCCTTCCGGTAACAGTTCGCGATGCCACCTCAGTAGAAGCATTTAAGTCTCACCTTAAAACTCATTTGTATACTCTAGCCTTTAAATAGACTCCCTTTTTAGACCAGTTGATCTGCCGTTTCTTTTCTTTTTCTTCTATGTCCCACTCTCCCTTGTGGAGGGGGTCCGGTCCGATCCGGTGGCCATGTACTGCTCGCCTGTGTATCGGCTGGGGACATCTCTGCGCTGCTGATCCGCCTCCGCTTGGGATGGTTTCCTGCTGGCTCCGCTGTGAACGGGACTCTCGCTGCTGTGTTGGATCCGCTTTGGACTGGACTCTCGCGACTGTGTTGGATCCATTGTGGATTGAACTTTCACAGTATCATGTTAGACCCGCTCGACATCCATTGCTTTCCTCCTCTCTAAGGTTCTCATAGTCATTATTGTCACCGATGTCCCACTGGGTGTGAGTTTTCCTTTTCCTTGCCCTTATGTGGGCCTACCGAGGATGTCGTGGTGGTTTGTGCAGCCCTTTGAGACACTAGTGATTTAGGGCTATATAAGTAAACATTGATTGATTGATGATTGATATATATATATATATATATATATATATTTTTTTTTTCCCTCTAAATACACTGTAGAAATAAATCTGTGGATTTTGCTGGTAGCTCAGTCGGCAGAATATTATCGTAAAATTGACGGCGGTTTTTACATCATGTACTGTAAAAGGAAAAATTTACACTTTTTTTAAAGGTGAATTACTGCCGGCTGAGCTGCCATTTTTTTAAATCTATTGTCATTTTTAAGCTGTACAAATTGATGGATAACTTGCTTTAAAATCATGATGCAACAAAAAAAATCCAATTGAAATTTTTTTTATGCTGGTTACACTTAAAACCTTTAGCATATCAATATGTGGAGTTCAATTATGGAATTGATTAACCAAAGAAAACAAACAAAGCACCGATATGATTCAGTTTAAGAGACTGTTCAAACTACAGGTGTTCACGAAGTACACGGAACAAGAATTATAATTTATATCTGGAACCCTTTTTTATTTTTTTTATTTTATTGAGACAAAGATCAATTATGTATTTATTATTTGTTTACTTACATACATTGTTTATTATCTATTTGTTCACTATTCTGTTACAGAGAACAAGAAAATAGAATAAAATTGCTATGGTATGAAAAGGGGTTGTATTAAATAAGCTTGGCTTCCTCCTACTCCTTTTCGAACGTGCAGTAATGAAACAACTGGAAATATGTGATAATTTACATTGTATCGTATGCATGTTCGAAATAAACTAAAGCTGAACTGAACTGAACATTAGGTATCGGTATCACTTATACCAGCATGAATTTTACTCTGTATTGGATCGGAGAGAAAATCAGTGGTATCACACATCACCAGGCGGACCTGATTGGAGTTTGACTGTAGAAGAGTGATCCCCAACCACCGGTACGTGACATGTTTGCTACCAAGCCGCACAGAGGTATTAAATAATTCATAACCCACCGCATTTCCTCATACTTTCGCTAGTCCCAATAGACACACCGATAAACTTGATCACAGATGTATTATACAACTCCTGATACAAAGTCGCCATTTGCTCGACTACTGCAACGCACTTCTTGTCAGGATTCCCAGCAAGAACATTTAGAAGCTGCAGTACGTACAAAATAGTGCTGCGAGGATCCTGATGAGAGTGCGGAAACATGACCACATCACACCAATTCTCAAATCCCTTCACTGGCTTCCTGTTCCATTCAGGATTGAATTCAAAATCTCCCTACTAACTCATCAGTGTCTCAATGGAAATGCCCCCCTCTACCTCAAGGAACTGCTCACCACTAAATCCTCCACACGACACCTCCGCTCCGGACAGGCTAACCTCCTCCAAGCTCCACATACAAAGCTTCGAACAATGGGAGACCAGGCTTTCTGCTCCGCTGCTCCCAGTCTGTGGTATGCTCTCCCTGACCTCCTGAGGGCACCTCAGACTGTGGATGCTTTTAAAAAAGGCTTAAAAACCCATATTTTTAAAAAAGCCTTTTTATAGACATGCATGCTGGTTCTAGCTATTGGGCTGTTTCTGGTTGTATATTTTATTTATTTTTATTATGTTTTTACTATTATTATTATTACTATTTTTTACACTTTGAGGCTGTTTGCTCAACGTAAAGTGCTTTTTTTACACATAAAATCTGTTATTATTATCATTATTATTGCTGTATTCGTTACATCTTTGTTACATGGGACAATTCTCATTAATAAACATATAAAATTTAAAGGTGCCAAATCGTAGCCAAAAGCTAGGTTCTGTCTGCAATCCGCGGCAGGTTGATGACATAAGATCAGGGCAGATCAGGAACAAAGTGACCATAGTAGTTAAATGGAGAAGTGCTGAATTGTTGCATATTATAATTGTGCTTAAGGAAAAAAATACACATCTCCTTTGGCCTATTAAGTTAAAGTACTGGTATTATTGAAAATTGTACTATTACATAAGTAGTGAGCAATAATGGATGTATTTCTGCATGGACAAGTGGACCTAAAAAGCTAATATTAGAGTATTTATTCATGAAATATTGCACAAAATATGAATACATAACTTTTAGAATGGAAATCGTAATCCACAGAAATCTATTGGAACCAATGTCAAGTATTTTTAGCTTGCCTATACTGTATATCCATGCTTGTCCTTAAATGTGATGTATCACCTATTAACCATCAGATACTAAAGCCAAAAACAAAAGCCCACTATTTGCAAAAATGAGCAAAAAAAAAAAAAGTCTATGGAGAGCTTTTGTGCAAATGGAAAAATTCAGGGGCTCTCACTAATTGAATGATATAGTGAGTTTTTTCATGTATTCATTGTCCATGCAATTATTTCCTACATTTATCTGCCACACATGGAAGGCAGGTTCGTGAAAATAATGCCTACATTAAAGAAGCAGCTAATAGAATCGTTTCATCTGGAAAACACATTTTATTATGAATATTTGGAGCAGTGGTTCTCAAACTTTTTTCAGTGATGTACCCCTTGTGAACATTTTTTAATTCAAGTACCCCCTAATCAGAGCAAAACATTTTTGGTTGGAAAAAAAAGAGATAAAGAAGTAAAATACAGCACTGTCATCAGTTTCTGATTTATTAAATTGTACAACAGTGCAAAATATTGCTCATTCGTAGTGGTCTTTCTTGAACTATTTGGAAAAAAAGATACAAAAATAGCTAAAAACTTGTTGAAAAATAAACAAGTGATTCAATTATGAATAAAGATTTCTACACATAGACGTAATCATCAACTTGAAGTGCCCTCTTTGGGGATTGTAATAGAGATCCATCTGGATCAGGGGTAGGGAACCTATGGCTCTAGAGCCAGATGTGGCTCTTTTGATGACCGCATCTGGCTCTCAGATAAAGCTTAGCTGACATTGTTTAACACGATAAGTCATGAATAATTCCGCTGGTAATCAGTGTTAAAAATACATCCATCCATCCATTTCCTACCGCTTATTCCCTTGGCCCTGCGATGAGGTGGCGACTTGTCCAGGGTGTACCCCGCCTTCCGCCCGATTGTAGTGTTAAAAATAACGTTCAAAAAATAAAACATTCTCATGCATTTTAATCAAACCATTCGTTTTCTACCGCACCTGTTCAATATGTCGCATTAATGGTAAGAAGTATTATATTTATTATTGGTTAACTTTAGAATAACAATGTTATTAAAAAGAATGAGACTTATTATACTCTAAAAATGTTGGTCTTACTTAAAAATGCATGCATTTAGTTGTATTCAGTGTTAAAAAATATAATACGGCTCTCTTGGAAATACATTTTGAAATATCAGTCTTTCATGGCTCTCTCAGCCAAAAAGGTTCCCGACCAATCTGGATTCATAAACTTAATTCTCAACATTTATTCACAAAAAAAGAAGTCTTTAACATCAATATTTATGGAACATGTCCACAAAAAATCTAGCTGTCAACACTGAATATTCAATCAATCATCAATCAATGTTTACTTATATAGCCCTAAATCACTAGTGTCTCAAAGGGCTGCACAAACCACCACGACATCCTCGGTAGGCCCACATAAGGGCAAGGAACACCCAGTGGGACATCGGTGACAATAATGACCCAGTGGGACGTCGGTGACAATGATGACTATGAGAACCTTGGAGAGGAGGAAAGCAATGGATGTCGAGCGGGTCTAACATGATACTGTGAAAGTTCAATCCATAATGGATCCAACACAGTCGCGAGAGTCCAGTCCAAAGCGGATCCAACACAGTAGCGAGAGTCCCGTTCACAGCGGAGCCAGCAGGAAACCATCCCAAGCGGAGGCGGATCAGAAGCGCAGAGATGTCCCCAGCCGATACACAGGCAAGCAGTACATGGCCACCGGATCGGAATGGACCCCCTCCACAAGGGAGAGTGGGACATAGAAGAAAAAGAAAAGAAACCGCAGATCAACTGGTCCAAAAAGGGAGTCTATTTAAAGGCTAGAGTATACAAATGAGTTTTAAGGTGAGACTTAAATGCTTCTACTGAGGCATATATATAAATATATATATATGCATATATATATATATATATATATGCATATATATAAATATATATATATATATATATAAATATATATATATATATAAATATTGTATTGTTGCATTTTTTTCACAGTTTATGAACTTACATTCATATTTTTTGAAGTATTATTCACTAAATATATTAATAAAGGATTTTTTAATTGTTGCTATTTTTATAATATTTTTTAAAAAAATGTCACGTACCCCTTGGCATACCTTCAAGTACCCCCATTTGAGAACCACTGGTTTAGAAGTATGCAAAATAATATTCATATAGGCTACTGCATTGTATTACAGTTATGTTTATATGTATAGTCTTTATTTTAACAGTCGTTCACGCCTTACTGTACAGGCAGCCTGCAAGCATACAGACGGTGACCCACTTTCTCCTGTGTGAGTGTGTGTGTATACAGAAGTTTCCCGCGTAACGTCCACATTCCCGTATTAAAAGATTAGTCACGAAATACTGAACAGAGAGAGTGCTCTCTTCACAACTAAACGATGACTCCGCGAGCACAACACAACCCAAATTGGCAAGGTGTTCGGGATGTGGACTCACCTAAAGCATGTCGTTTGATCGTCTGTCACTTTTCATTTCGACGATGGAACCCTTTTCGTGGCAGCAAGCCGCACTCCGGCAGCACACATTGGATTTGACTGAAGTCTGTGCAGCCACGCGCCTTCATTCTTACTTTCACTTTCAGTATGACTAAAAAGTGCACAGGACAGCAGCTGCCAGTTAAGGGTGGAGTCTGTCAAAACATGTTTAGAAATTAAGTTTAAAAAAATTATATATATGTATATATAAAACAAAATATGGGTAAAAAGCCTACTGAAATGAGATTTTCTTATTTAAATGGGGATAGCAGGTCTATTCTATGTGTCATACTTGATCATTTCGCGATATTGCCATAGTTTTGCTGAAAGGATTTAGTAGAGAACATCGGCGATAAAGTTCGCAACTTTTGGTCGCTAATAAAAAAGCCTTGCCTGTACCGGAAGTAGCAGACGATGTGCGTGTGACGTCACTGGTTGTGGAGCTCCTCACATCCTCACATTGTTTACAATCATAGCCACCACCAGCGAGAGTGATTCGGACCGAGAAAGCGACGATTTCCCCATTAATTTGAGCGAGGATGAAAGATGTGTGGATGAGGAAAGTTAGAGTGAAGCACTAGGAAAAAAAAAAAAAGGCGAGTGCAGTGGGAGCGATTCAGATGTTGTTAAACACATTCACTAGGATAATTCTGGAAAATTCATTTTCTGCTTATTGTGTTACTAGTGTTTTAGTGAGATTATAAAGTCATACCTGAAAGTCGGAGGGCTGTGGTGACCGCCAGTGTCTCTGAGAGAAGCGAATGGAGGAGCCAAGATGACAGCTGCTGCGGGAGGGCGCTAACTCCGCACAAATCTCCGGTAAGAGCCGACTTAATATCACAATTTTCTCATCCAAAAACCTGCTGGTTGACATGTGGTAGAGAAACATGTTCGCTAAAGCTTCACAACCAACAAAGAAACACCGGCTGTGTTTCGGTTGCTAAAAGCAGCTGCGATCCACCAACAGCATTCTTCTTTATAGTCGCCTTTATTAATTAATTGCAAAAGATTCAGCAACACAAATTTCCAAAATACTGTGTAATTATGCGATGAAAAGAGACGACTTTTAGCCGTAAGTGATGCTGGGCTAATATGTCCGCTACAACCAATAACGTCACAAACACGCGACATTTTCAACAGGAAACTCCGCGGGAAATTTAAAATTGTAATTTAGTAAACTAAACCGGACGTATTGGCATGTGTTGCAATGTTAATATTTCATCATTGACTGCGTGGTGGGTAGTAGTGGGTTTCAGTAGGCCTTTAATTAACAACAAGGACAACGGTTGCAGTTGTTTACGCGTTGAATAAGGAAGTACCGTTAAGAGAATAAAATACTACACAATTGTTCGAAAAGTACTATAAACTAATTTTTAGTAAAGCTGCATTGCAATGAAAAAATCGGAACAAATAATGTAGAGTAATGTTACAAAAGGAAAAGATACAGCTGACAAAAAAAAATAAATAGTAAAATTATGTTGCAAAAATATGTCAGAAAATACTAGAAAGTGAAGTTACCGTATTTCCTTGAATTGCCACAGGGCATATAGTATGCGCCTGCCTTGAAATTACTGCCGGGTCAAACTCGCTTCGCAAAATAATTAGCGCATGCTTAGTATTACCGCCTGGTCAAACTCGTGACCTCACTAGTGACACTTCCCCTGTCGTCATTTTCAAAATGGAGGAGGCTGATTTAAATACCGGTCATTTGAAATCGCATAAAGTGAAGAAGATTAAGAGCTATTCAGTAGGATTTAAGGTCCAAGCTTACATCACACTCAAATTTTAACTGCATACCTTTGGTAAGTGCCGGAGTGAGAAGAGGTTTTAAAATAATTAGCAAATGCTTACTTTTACCGCATGCCTTTGGTAAGCAGGAGTGAGAAGAGGTTTTAAATTAATTAGCGGCCTGGCGGCAATTCTTTCTTTTCTTAGTTTATTTCGAACATGACATACATACAACATTATACATCAGTTAAATTCATAATTTCGCAATACACAATACATCATGTCTGAAAAGGAGTAGGAAGAAGCAACGCTTATTTAATCCTACCCCTTTTCCACTTCAGAGCGCCCACAATATATACATTCATTCACTGACCTTCTTTACAGCAAAATATCAAAATGACATCTATGAGTGATTAACACAGCAGTTTTCTAACATGTACTTAATTATTTCAGTCATTATTAACATACTAAGATGAAGAATATCTTATTTTCAATAAGTTTGAAAGTGTTTCTCATAATACTTCTTCTTTGTACTTTGTAAGCACTATTAATTTGAACATCCTCTTAAACTGGATCATATCAGTCCAATGTTTAACTTCTTTACTTAATCCATTCCATAATTTAATTCCACATACTGATATGCTAAAAGTTTTAAGTGTTGTACGTGCATACAAATGTTTTAAATGAGATTTTCCTCTAAGGTTATATTTCTCCTCTTTAGTTGAGAAGAATTGTTGTACATTCTTTGGTAGCAGGTTATAATTTACTTTGTACATCAATTTAGCTGTTTGCAATTTTATCAAGTCATCGAGCTTTAATATTTTTGACTCAATAAATAAAGGGTTTTTATGTTCTCTATGTCCAACATTGTGTATTATTCTAATCGATCTTTTTTGTAACACAGTTGACGAATGTAGCGCACATTTGTAGTTGTTTCCCCATATTTCTGCACAATAACTCAGATATGGTAACACTAGCGAGCAGTAGAGAATATAAAGTGATTTTTGGCCCAGGACGTATTTTGCTTTATTCATTATTGAAATATTTTTTGCTACCTTATGTTGTATGTTTTGTATATGAGATTTCCAGTTCATTTTATCATCTATTAATACTCCCAAAAATCTGGTTTCTTTTACCCTTTCGATATCTATTCCATCGATTTGTATTCGTGTCTGATGCTCTTTTCTACTGTTACCAAATAGCATTATTTTAGTTTTACTGAGATTCAAAGATAGTCTGTTTTTATCATACCATTTTTTTAATTTATTCATTTCTTCTGTTATTATTTGTATTATCTTCTGTGTGTTCTCTCCTGAACAGAAAGCAGTTGTGTCGTCTGCAAATAAAACTAACTTCAAGTCCTTTGTAACTTTGCAAATATCGTTTATATAAAGATTGAACAATCCTGGTCCCAGTATTGATCCCTGGGGTACACCACAAGATATATCCAATTGTGTTGAACTATTTTCACCCATCTTCACATATTGCTTCCTGTTGGTTAAATAACTTCTTATCCAGCTCAAGACCAAACCTCTGATGCCATAACGTTCTAGTTTTTTAATTAAAATATCATGATTAATTGTGTCAAATGCTTTTGTTGAATCCATGAATACTGTGGCTGCACATTCTTTACCGTCTATTGCATTGGTAATTTCCTCTGTTATTTTTATTAATGCTATTGAAGTTGAGATATTTGCTCTAAATCCAAATTGGTTCTCCGCGAGCGTCCCACTTTTATTGATAAATGTATCTAATCTACTATTGAATAGTTTTTCTATGATTTTGGAGAATTGTGGAAGTAATGAAACTGGTCTGTAGTTAGTGAACTGGTGTGTGTCTCCCTTCTTATGAATTGGTACAACTTTTGCAATTTTCATTTTTTCAGGGAATTTGCCGGTTAAAAATGATACATTACTAATATATGTAAGAGGTTCTGAAATATCTTGTATAACGTTTTTTATTGTTACCATATCTATTCCATGACAGTCAGTTGAAGTCTTAGATTTACAATTATTTACAATTTTGATTATTTCTTCTTTTGTCACCTTCTTTAAAAACATGGAATTGGGATTTCTGTCTATGAGCTCACTCAAGTCCTCAACTGACCCATCATCTGCTTTTGGAATTCTTTGTTCCAGATTTTTTCCGACATTAACAAAGTAGTCATTAAAACGTTCAACTATTTGATTCATATTGTCATTTTTTGTTTTCCCATCTAGAAAGTACTGGGGGTAACCTTTCAATTCAAGGAAATACGGTACTTTTAGGTCCATTACAAGGCAGTTGGCAATGATTAACGTGGACCCCAACTGAAACAAGTTGAATAACTTTTCAAGTGTTACCATTTAGTGGTCGATTGTACGGAATATGTACTGAACTGTGCAATCTACTAATAAAAGTTTCAATCAATCAATCAATGCTTGCTGGAACTCGGCACACTACTTTTGATGTGCCTTTATTTATGTCAGCAACAAAACAGCTTCATAAGTGCAAGTTTAATGCAGGAAATATATATTTACTCGTGAAAGTAACAAGCAGCACCGCACTATAATGAACTTGATAAGAAATAGAAAAAGGCGCCATCATACCGTGACACAGCAAACATACGCAGGTGCACACAATGGATGTAATGAAGAACAAATCAATGATTGAAGTGACAAACTTGCCATCCACACAATACTCTGGTGACAAGAAAATATGTCCGCCATTGAAGCACATTGAGGCTATTAACGAGAGCTAACATTATCCGGTGAAAAGAAGTAAAAGAGGTGGCGTGAATTGATTAACGTGGACCCCGACTTAAACAAGTTGAAAAACTTATTCGGGTGTTACCATTTAGTGGTCAATTGTACCGAATATGTACTGAACTGCGCAATTTACTAATAAAAGTATCAATCAGTCAGAGACAACAAATGGTCGCTGCTAACGGCTAAAGTTAACAAACTAAGCGACTTTGAACTTCTCGATGACGTCACACGTCACTTGGCAACATGCCCCGCCTTTTAAAAGCGCAGACTGCGCTCTATTTAAACCATTTTTCTACTGCAAATGAGTTTTTTTAAGTAACGTATTAATCACTTTCCCTAGAAATTAATTACATTTATCTAAGAGTAATTCCGTTAGTACTTTAATTAATTACTTTGGTAAAGCAACGAATGACTATAATTACTTTTTTAAAGTAATTTTCAGAACACTAGATCTGACTATGTGTTGGCCCTGTGATGAGATGGCGACTTGTCCAGGGTGTACACCGCCTTCCACCTGAATGCAGCTGAGATAGGGATCCAAAACCCCCGCCACCCCAAAAGAGACAAGTGGTAGAAAATGGTTGATGGAGATATATAACTATATATGGTATATATGGTGATATATATATCTATATGTAGATATATATATCATACTTGCCAACCCTCCCAGATTTTCCGGGAGACTCCCGAAATTCAGCGCCTCTCCCGAAAACCTCCCAGGACAAATTTTCTCCCGAAATTCAGGCGGAGCTGGAGGCCACACCCCCTCCAGCTCCATGCGGACCTGAGTGACGTCTATAAAAAGCGTGTCTGCTAAATGACGTTAGAACTGTAGAATGATCGAGGGCGAGTTCTTGGCTTCTTATGTGGGGTTTTTGTTAGGATGTTAGGCAGTCATTAACATCCTCCCAGCGCTGTAAAACAACACACAACAACAGCAGTAACGTTTTTGTCTACCATAAAGCAGTTTGCCTGTCAAAACAGCAATGTTGTGACACTTTTAAACAGGACAATACTGCCATCTACTGTAGATGCATATGGTGAGAAAAACAAGGATGTTAACTCAACAATGAGTAGATGAGTGTTATGTGTGTGTAATTGTGTAAATAAATTAACACTGAAATTCAAGTATTTATATATATATATATGTCCATCCATCCATCCATCTTCTTCCGCTTAGCCGAGGTCGGGTCGCGGGGGCAACAACCTAAGCAGGGAAACCCAGACTTCCCTTTCCCCAGCCACTTCGTCTAGTTCTTCCCGGGAGATCCCGAGGCGTTCCCAGGCCAGCCGGGAGACATAGTCTTCCCAACGTGTCCTGGGTCTTCCCCGTGGCCTCCTACCGGTTGGACGTGCCATAAACACCTCCCTAGGGAGGCGTTCGGGTGGCATCCTGACCAGATGCCCGAACCACCTCATCTGGCTCCTCTCGATGTGAAGGAGCAGCGGCTTTACTTTGAGCTCCTCCCGGATGGCAGAGCTTCTCACCCTATCTCTAAGGGAGAGCCCCGCCACCCGGCGGAGGAAACTCATTTTGGCCGCTTGTACCCGTGATCTTATCCTTTCGGTCATGACCCAAAGCTCATGACCATAGGTGAGGATGGGAACGTAGATCGACCGGTAAATTGAGAGCTTTGCCTTCCGGCTCAGCTCCTTCTTCACCACAACGGATCGGTACAACGTCCGCATTACTGAAAACGCCGCACCGATCCGCCTGTCGATCTCACGATCCACTCTTCCCTCACTCGTGAACAAGACTCCTAGGTACTTGAACTCCTCCACTTGGGGCAGTGTCTCCTCCCCAACCCGGGGACGGCATTCCACCCTTTTCCGGGCGAGAACCATGGACTCGGACTTGGAGGTGCTGATTCTCATTCCGGTCGCTTCACACTCGGCTGCGAACCGATCCAGTAAGAGCTGAAGATCCCGGTCAGATGAAGCCATCAGGACCACATCATCTGCAAAAAGCAGAGACCTAATCCTGCGGTCACCAAACCGGAACCCCTCAACGCCTTGACTGCGCCTAGAAATTCTGTCCATAAAATTTATGAACAGAATCGGTGACAAAGGACAGCCTTGGCGGAGTCCAACTCTCCCTGGAAATGTGTTCGACTTACTGGCGGCAATGCGGACCAAGCTCTGGCACTGGTCGTACAGGGAGCGAACCGCCACAATAAGACAGTCCGATACCCCATACTCTCTGAGCACTCCCCACAGGACTTCCCGAGGGACACGGTCGAATGCCTTCTCCAAGTCCACAAAGCACATGTAGACTGGTTGGGCAAACTCCCATGCACCCTCAAGAACCCTGCCAAGAGTATAGAGCTGGTCAACAGTTCCACGACCAGGACGAAAACCACACTGTTCCTCCTGAATCCGAGGTTCGACTATCCGGCGTAGCCTCCACTCCAGTACACCTGAATAAACCTTACCGGGAAGGCTGAGGAGTGTGATCCTACGATAGTTGGAACACACCCTCCGGTCCCCCTTCTTAAAGAGAGGAACCACCACCCCGGTCTGCCAAACCAGAGGTACCGCCCCCGATGTCCACGCGATGCTGCAGAGTCTTGTCAACCAAGACAGCCCCACAGCATCCAGAGCCTTAAGGCACTCCGGGCGGATCTCGTCCACCCCCGGGGCCTTGCCACCGAGGAGCTTTTTAACTACCTCAGCGACCTCAACCCCAGAAATAGGAGAGTCCACCACAGATTTCCCAGGCACTGCTTCCTCATAGGAAGACGTGTTTGTGGGATTGAGGAGGTCTTCGAAGTATTCCTTCCACCTATCCACAACATCTGCAGTTGAGGTCAGCAGATCACCATCCGCACCATACACGGTGTTGATAGTGCACTGCTTCCCCTTCCTGAGGCGGCGGACGGTGGTCCAGAATCGCTTCGAAGCCGTCCGGAAGTCGTTTTCCATGGCTTCCCCGAACTCCTCTCATGTCCGAGTTTTTGCCTCAGCGACCGCTGAAGCCGCACACCGCTTGGCCTGTCGGTACCTGTCCACTGCCTCCGGAGTCCTATGAGCCAAAAGGACCCGATAGGACTCCTTCTTCAGCTTGACGGCATCCCTCACTGCTGGTGTCCACCAAGGGGTTTTAGGATTTCCGCCTCGACAGGCACCAACTACCTTGTGGCCATATATATATGTGTGTGTGTATATATATATATATATAAATATATATATATATATATATGTGTGTATTTATTTTACACCCTGGACAAGTCGCCACCTCTAGCAAAATCTATGAATTTAGCGGTGAATATACTCCACCCCTCTTAACCACGCCCCACCCCATCCCCAACCACGCCCTCCCCCCGTCCCACCCCCGACCCCCATCTCCCGAAATCGGAGGTCTCAAGTTTGGCATGTATGATATATACATATATATATATATATATATATATACATATATATATATATATATATATATATATATATATATATATATATATATATATGTGTGTGTATACATGCATGTAAACCATCCATTTTCTACCGCTTATTCCCTTTGGGGTCACTGGTGCCTATCTCAGCTACAATTGGGCGGAAGGCGGCGTACACCCTGGACAAGTTGCCAACTCATCGCAGGGCCAACACAGATAGACAGACAACATTCACGCTCACATTCACACACTAGGGCCAATTTAGTGTCGCCAATCAACCTATCCCCAGGTGCATGTCTTTGGAAGTGGGAGGAAGCCGGAGTACCCGGAGGGAACCCACGCAGTCACGGGGAGGACATGCAAACGCCACACAAAAAGATCCCGAGCCCGGGATTGAACCCAGGACTACTCAGGACCTTCGTATTGTGAGGCAGACACACTAAGATATTTTGCAATATAATGTTAGGTGTACCCCGCCTTCGGCCCGATTGTAGCTGAGATAGGCGCCAGCGCCCCCCGCGATCCCAAAAGGGAATAAGCGGTAGAAAATGGATGGATGGATGTTAAAAAATGTAAAAAAGTCTCTCACACAGACACACAAACAAATGTGGCGTACTGGTTATTTTCCCTGCTTAGGCTGCTGCCCCCGCGACCTGACCTCGGGAATAAGCGGAAGATGATGGATGAATAGAAGCATTTTTGGAAATAGTCATAAGAAAATAATTCCTATAAGGATTCTAAAAAATGAGGTCACAAATTAAGAGAAAGCTGTATTTGAGTTTAGGGTGTAAAAGCAGGAAAAATTGAGGTAAGATGAAAAAAAAGGAAAGGTTTAAAAAAATAACGAAATGGTTGAGAATAAAGTCACGTTACAAAAATAATTAAAGAAAAATATATTAATGTATAAAACAACGTTGTTTAGGAGGGTAAAGTTGCAATGTTAAAATCAACTGTATGAATAAATTACTAAGGATAAAAAAATTGTTTAGAGAGAAAATAATAACCAATGGTTGGGAAAAGTCAAAATGTTACACAAATGTGTCAAACATGACAAATATTACAAGGATTTTTTTTTCCTAGAAGAAAAAAAAAGTCAACTTAGAAGAGCAAATAGTGTTATGAAAGTATAAAAAATAAATGCAATATAGAATTTTTAAGAAGAGCAGGGTGTTTGGAAAGCTGTTATTTAACAATTACATATACATACAGTTACAAGAAAACCATTTAATTATGAGTTTTATATAATTGTGGATCAAATAAGCGGGAAAAAACACTAGTTACAAAAACATACGTAAGTAATGATACAAGAAATCTGTGCAAGGAGTAATGTTTTGTCTCAGCAACATTGAGTGTTGACGTTTGCATTTTTTGACTGAAGTAAATCCGCACAGGAAGTCATGGTCTAAATTGATGTTTAATGTCTATCTTCCACTTGTGCCATTTCTTGAATTCAAATGTTTGCAAGCAACTGAACATCCAGCATGAAGAACAAAATAATAAAAAAAAGTCAATGACAGCAGGATTGACAGCAGGAAACAGATGTCTATCGCGGCAGTAAGATAAAATAAAATAAAAAAAGTCTAAGTGTGAACTGTGTCTTAAGGTCACTTATCAAAAGTAGAACAGGTTTTTCAAATGAGGACCAACAACAACAATGTCCTGGCTTGCAGTGTAAACAAGCATTGCAAGAACTGCAAGCAGAAAACTCCACCTTGTGTAAATTTGTAGCTTTAAACACAAAGAGGCACACTTAAGACAGAATTTGAGCAATAAAAAAAACATGGTGTAAAACAAAGTCACAATAGCATAGAAAAAGGCTTCAGATTACTGATGAGGATCCTTTAACACTATGTTGACTAGTAGAAAGGTCACAACTTCATGCAGTTACAATACAACATGTTTTGCCACAGCGGACAACCAACACAAAAAAAAACAGGTTTCGAAGTTCACAGTTGTGTTTTTTTGTTTTGTTTTTATAAATTTAGGAACAAACAGGCATGCATGTTGGGAGAAAAGGGAACAACTTTAAAGTAGTCGCCTGCAGTTTGTGCTGTCGTACCTAACAAATGAGCGGTGATTGATCCTCTCGGAGTGTCAATACAAGGACCGACTGGTTTTGAATGGTTGACTTGGAAATACATAAAGTGCTTCTGTCAAAAATAAATAACAGTACAAAATGGCTCTTAATAGGAGGTATCAAAACAATGCACTTGAGATGTGGAAAAGACTGGCACTAGGGAGACATCAGAGGGGACTAATAAATGGGGGCGGGGTTTCCCAGTTTGTGTTAAAAATGAGCTAAGAGAAACGGGGAGGAAAGGCCGTGATTTAACCCAGGATGAGGCTGGACTTTCCACCAGGTGGATTCCTTCGTCCAGAGGAGGGCAGACCTGCAGCAGGGTCCTCAGCTGGGGGGGCGTCGTCTTGGCGCTCTGCTTCAGTCTCAGCGCTGTCACGTCCTGAATACACACGTCCCCGCCCTGACCATCAGCGACATTTACAAACGAATACAGCGGAACCAGTGATGGCAAAGGGCTGACGATGACCATGAAACCAGAAACATGGTGCAAGGAAATGGTTTTGTTATCACTTATATGCCAAATTATAGTTAAAGCGATTTACATGGATGCTTGATTTACAAACCAATCTATTTGCGATTGTTACCATTTTCAAACTTTTAGATTGCACCAAATGTGTGTGTACAAATGCTTCATTCAGTCATTTTGTGTCCCGCTGGCAGCCATTTTGTGCTTGCTCGTGTTGAAAAGATTTGAGTTTTTCATTGTGATGAGACTGACTTCTCTAGAAAAATATACCAAAATGGCCTTTATTCACAAGCAACTTACTATTTAGGCTGTTTTTGAGAAGCATGCAATGTACGCAAAAGGATTCCAAAGATGCTTATAAGTACAACAGGGCTGGGGCTAAGTACATCTGTATGGATCAAATGTAAATATATATAGTTGTGAAAGTTGGATTCAAAAACCTTTTACAGCAAATTGTTATTTGTGGGCAATAAGAAACAAATGTTCAAGGAATCATAAGAGTGTGTTAAAATAAAGCCAATAATGCTATTTTTCGTGATCTCTTTTATTTTTGAAAGTATCAAAATACATTTTGGTGCTTTACTAATTAGAGATTGAGAAAATAAGTCTTATGTCTTTCAAAGAAATAAACTCTATGAATTGTCAGGCTTGCCACTGACAGTTTGTTTGTGTTTTAGTTTCTCCTCTGTGTGTTTAGTATTTCCTGTCCTTAGTTCCTGTCAGCACTCTTATTTTGGTTCAGCTTCCTGTTTGTCTCCCTGAGTGCTTTGTTTCCCCTCAGCTGTGGCTGATTGGCACCTGGCCACACCTGATGTCAATCAGCCAGCTCCTATTTTACCTCCTTTGTTCCTCCAATCAGTGCTGTTATTGTCGCTCTTGTGTCATTGCTACCTGTCGTGGATTGTAGATGTCGTATCTTTGCAGCGTGGCGGTAAGCTGTATTTTGTTAGCTATTTGTAGCTTACTGGCTTTTGTTCCCTGCTTCCAGTTTTGTTTTCTAAGTACAAGTACGACTTTTGTTTTCCATGCTAAAATTCCTTTTTGTTTTCTAGCTCCCATGCTAGCGGTCATAGTTTATCTACCCACGTGCGTGCCTTTAGTTCTTGTTTAGGTTTAATTAAATCATATTTTCCTATCCAATGCCTGCCTCCATCTCTGCATCTTGGGGTTCGACACCAACAAACTTTGACACTAATTAGAGACATTAACTAGTGTTGTACCGATACCAAAACAGCATTGGCTAGTTATGTCTCTAATTAGTAGTCTTTTCTTAATATTTATGTTTTTGCAATAATTACCATGTCCTAGTGTGATATATATATATATGTGTATATATATATATATATGTGTGTATATATATATATATATATGTGTATATATATATATATATATATATATATATATATATATATATATATATATATATGTGTGTATATATATATATATATATATATATATATATATGCAATATTTATATTTTATTTCTGCCATATTCAGTCTTCTTACTGTGCAATGTTTATAACTTTTTATTACTGCAATAGTTTACCCTTCATAAAGTATATAAATATTGCATATTTTTTATTTCTGGAATAGTTTACTCCTCATATTTTGCAGTATTTGTATTTTTATATTCTGCAATAGTTACCACATTATACTTTTTATTTTATTCTATCATTTGCCTGCAATGTGAAGGCTGTTGTATTCATACCAAAAGGTTGGTATGGGTACAACACTAGTAATGTCTCCAATTAGTTTAAAAAATACAGATACCAAAATATTGGTAATGGGACATGAGTTAGAGTGGGGCAAAAAAGTATTTAATCAGCCACCGATTGTGCAAGTTCTCCCACTTAAAATGATGACAGAGGTCTGTAATTTTCATCATAGGTACACTTCAACTGTGAGAGACTGAATGTGAAAAAAAATCCAGGAATTCACATTTTTGGAATCTTAAATAATTTATTTGTAAATTATGGTGGAAAATAAGTATTTGGTCAACCATTCAAAGCTCTCACTGATGGAAGGTTTTGGCTCAAAATCTCACGATACATGGCCCCAGTCATTCTTACCTTAACACGGATCAATCGTGCTGTCCCCTTAGCAGAAAAACAGCCCCAAAGCATGATGTTTCCACCCCCATGCATCACAGTAGGGATGGTGTTCATACCAAAATGGATACATGGATGATACAGCAGAGGATTGGGAGAATGTCATGTGGTCGGATGAAACCAAAATATAACTTTTTGGTATAAACTCAACTCGTCGTGTTTGGAGGAAGAAGAATACTGAGTTGCATCCCAAGAACACCATAACTAGCATGGGGGTGGAAACATCATGCTTTGGGGCTGTTTTTCTGCTAAGGGGACAGGACGATTGATCCGTGTTAAGGTTAGAACGAATGGGGCCATGTATCGTGAGATTTTGAGCCAAAACCTCCTTCCATCAGTGAGAACTTTGAATGGTTGACCAAATACTTATTTTCCACCATAATTTACAAATAACTTTTTTTAAATATTCCTACAATGTGAATTCCTGGATTTTTTTCCTTTTTTTTTTCACATTCTGTCTCTCACAGTTGAAGTGTACCTATGATGAAAATTACAGACCTCTGTCATTTTAAGTGGGAGAACTTGCATTGTAATCGGTGGCTGACTAAATACTTTTTTGCCCCACTGTATGTCTTCAAGTAGTAGATTATTAAAAGGACTGGAAATCACCCTGCCGTACGTTGTAGTAGTACTCGTGGCAACCTTTTCCACAATTGCACTTTGTATGGAACTGCAAACTGTCCATCTTTGTTTGCAGATATTCTCGATGTATGGTTTTTATATATAAAATCGCTTTTTGGTCTGGTTCCTCATTTGTGTAGATTCCAGGCGCTACAGCTTAATGTCGCAGGACATACTTAGCATGTTTGTTCCTACAGACAACACAAGTCTTGGAAAAAAAGACTTCGCATATGCTACTCCACGGTCATAACCTATCGCTAGATCCTTGTAGTCTGCTGAGCTCAACACAAGGATCTGGGCTCGAAAGCAATGCTAACTCCTTCAAGATAGCAAAAAAATAATTAACAAATCAGGATCGCTGGGCGGAAGAATTTCATAGATGTGACGTAGTGCCAAAGGGATGGTTTGATTCAAACAACAATGGCGGCACGCAGCAAGGAATCGTATGCTGACATATTTTCTTTGCACAAACTGCATCGATCAACTGACATTGCTGGGTTGTTTCAATAAAAGTTCTAACTTTTCGCTCTGTCGTTATCCAATATGTGGGCTGTTCTGTTTTGGATTTCCCAGCTTAGCTCTCATCAGTGTCACGGGTTGATTTCAATGTGAGTGGTCGAAGTAGCACGTCATTCGAGATAAGACGAGTGCTTTATCCAATCACATTTTTTTTTTTTTTTTTTTTACAAGGCACCACTTTCTGAAATACATCTCCGATTGAAAAAGTCCCAGATCATTGTGTGGAGCTCAACGAACTACAAGGACCTGGTGAGAGTCAGGTTACTATAGTTATGAAATGACTTGCAAATGTATCTGACGTTGCCTGAGCTGATCTCTTAGGGGTAATTTCAGGATTTAGAAACTGTTTTAGTTGGGAATTCTAGTAGTTTTTACTAAAACATATTTTTAACGCTTTTTTAAATTGTGGTGTTTTTATAGTTTCCTGTAACTTTGTTTTGCTGCCCTCTTGGCTAGGTCCCTCTTGGAAAAGGGATTTTAATCTCAATTAGTTTTTACCTGGTTAAATAAAGGATACAGATTGATTCATTAATTTACTTGAAAAACATGAGATGTCATGTTTTCTCCAAGAGTTTAAAAGAGTTCATGGATTGTCACACACCTAAACAAATATGCTCTTTACGGTACTGCTGCACTGGAACCATGACTTGTTTTTGCACTGTTGCAGTTTGTAATCTGGTATATTTATACTGAAAAAAATCTAACTGATTTTTTTTTTTGCCCTATAAACACACAGATGCATCATAGATTACTAGGGGCAATATGTAATGATCATCGCTGTGTTGCTTTATAAAGATATCGTTATGGTGAGCCATGTATTGCACGTCATATTGTGAGGTAAGTTCTAGCCCTAATTTTTAATGTGTATAATTACTTGATAGAGATATGGAAACATGCTTGAGTGAAGTAAGAAAAAAAAATTGCTCACCATTGTCGCATACAGGCATGTCTCCATCCTAAAGGAAGAAGGAGCAGACTTCAGTTTCGGCGTCATAGCATAGAATGAATGGTAATGACTTCATTGAATCAGAAAAATCATAGTCATTATGCTAATATCATCTGTCTCAGCACATTTAAATCACTTTGCACATCAATCATTGATCAATAATCAGCCTACAATTTACGGCCGCCTTAATGCACAGGCTTAGCTGGGCTGAATCCCAGGGCCCCACCATATCAGGGACCTCTGAGTTTGACAGCAAAATGCATTGATTGTGATTGAAAGCCAAAACACCAAACAGCTCAGCCTCATCTAGCGATTGTGTACTTTCGCGCTCTCTCTGCTGTTATTTTTCCTACTGCTCCGAGCGGGGCTTGAACCAAATCGCCCACGTGAAAGACCAGCGTATTACTATTGAGCTACAACACAGGCAGTCTACGCGATCGCCAGCACTTAACTTGAAATTGACTGGCTTCTATTACACTGGCCCAGACGTGTATAAACTCATCACAAAGGACAAGTTTTTATTAATGACATGTATTGTTGATATTTTTGGATTGTTGCTGTTCTGTTGAGTAAAATCCTGATTTTTTTATTTATTTATTTATTTTTTTTATTGTTTATTCAAGTTAAGTGTCGAACCTGCCGACACTTAATTGTTTTGCTTGCTTCCTTAGGAAGAGGATAATGTAAATTAAAGTGGATTCCAGCTTGTAGTGTTCACTTCCTGCTTTTATTCTCCTTCCGTTTACTGTTAAGGCAGCTGACAAAGTATTCAACTCTAATGTAATGGTTTAAAATAAACTATTAATTGATTATGATCTGTACTGAATAACATTGTTTTTGATGTACTTTTTCACCATCATTTCTTAAACCAACTTCATTTCTTCTCAACACTGGGATTTATACAAAATAAAATGGTGAGGGCTGACTTGTGTTCTGGTTCTCTGATTCAGAAGTTTCACTTCCTTGTCCTTACAATGTCTGCAGAGGGGTTCATGCCTTGGTTAGCTCCTCTCCTAAGGGGGGCTGACGGCTCACCACACAGCACACCCGTGGGCTTTCCACCTGAAAAAGGATGATGACGTGACACACGTTACGAGAGACCTTTAGCAAATACTGTAACTAATCACAGTGTACATTTGTCCAGTTCTCTGATTGGTTGTCTTTGTGACGCAAACATAACGCTGTGTCAAAAGCAGCAATCTGAGCGAGTATTATAAAAAAAAAAAAAAAAAAAAAAAAGCTGCAAGCGCAGAGGGGAGAGGTTGAGAGAGAAGAGAGGGGGTGGGAGGGAGCGCATCTCTCTGACAGAAGAAAGCAGTGTTAATATGGATAATAAACACTTTTATCGGGCGTGTTATATTTGCTCATACATTTTTATTTTTCGCTTGAGTTTAATGTCTTTTAAAAATGTCTGTGCTTGCAAAACATTTTTCTGTTTTCCAACATCTGCCTTTGTGAACTCAAAATTAAGACAGATACAACTCCCGACACGTCGAACCGCTGTACTACAGGTCTTCCCCGACATGGTAATGAACAGTACATGATATTACACAGCTGCTAACACCTGGCGTTTGCTATACAGTTGAGAAAGCTGAAGAACAATTGGGTTAAATTAATCAAACCTGAAAGGAGAACTGCACTTTGTTTTTGGAATTTTGCTTATTGTTCACAATCATTATGAAAGACAAAACGTAATTTTAATTTTTTTGGGGGGGGTTTAAAGATGATACAAAAACACTTGGAAGATGCGGTTAATGAGTCACCATTGTAGCCTTCAAAGTCTCTAAAACTACTTCAAAACCCTCTGTTTTGTATACAGACTGCAAGTCCATACATAATGTGGACAAGTTCAAAACAATAATTAATATGTACAAAATTTACCCTATTTTGGTCATTTTAAGCACTGTCGGAAATTATTTTCTCAGCACATTCCGTTTCCATAGCAGCATACTTCCGACTTCTAGCAACAAATGTGTGTTCTTACTTCCGGAAACCAACGCGAAAGTTTTCTTAACATGGCAGACTTGGTAGTAGATGACAAAAACTTGATTTTTTGAAGCTGAAAATACGGAGGATGAACTACTGCTTCAAGATGTTCAATATTTATTAAAGTGCAATTTTTGGTCACTAAGTCTGAGAGTCCATTTTTATTTAATGTTTATTAGTTTAGGATAGTTAAAAGTTCTTAACCTTCAAATTATATTGGTAAAAAATAACACCACAAAATCAAAGTTTATTGCATTTGAAAGAAAAACTTGAATTGTTATTATTGTGATTATATTAGCGCTTAACTTGTTCTGAAAATATTGTTTTCAATATTGTTTATCAGCAATACTATTTTTTTTAACAATATCTCGCCTAGTATAATGTATTATCGGCACAGGTTTAGCTGAATCTGATGTAGTGGGCATATACTGTATTTCTCCAGGCATAAACCTATTTGGGCAGCGCAAAGTAGGGTGCAGGAGGGCGAGGTGTCTAACATCCACCAGCAATGTAATCATAGAGGAATTGAAGAGGATTGCAATCACATTAACTTTTTTTTTTTAAATCCCCAATTTCTCTGGAAAACAGCCCAACTTTTGAAATTCTAATGTTCACAGGTATGAGTATTGTCCCTTGAGAAGATACAGTATGTACACGTGAGAGATACTGAATATGTTTATAGGTACAACTGAGAGGATGAGTTTGACAGCACCTGGTGGGTTGTTCCTTCTGTTAGCGTAGGGGTCTTCTGGCTCAGCGAAAACACTGGAGGCCATCTTATTTTTCCGGGCAGGAGGTTTCTCCTCATCAGTACCAAAAGATATGTTGGAACCACCGCCTGGAGGCCGCAGAACCCTGAAAAGGAGGATATTCTGGGTGAGCCAGACGACTGTGAATTGCAGTTATGCCGATCCTGATTGTGTGATGAGATCGGAGCCCATTTTTGCTTTTTTTTGACTGATCGGACATCGGCTGATTAACCCAACCCAATCTTTACCACAGCTGGGTCCCAGTGTTCATACACTTCACAAAAGGATGCAGGGTAAGGGATTTCCAGATTCCTTGTTACCACATGCAGAGGGGTGTGTTAAGACCAGGAGTGTGCATTTTTTTGCTAGAACACCGGCTTGAATTTGAGAGCTACACATCGCAGCAAATTCGTCATCTCCAGTGCGAAGCTACAACTACACCTTCGAAATGAAGCAACAAGGAGTTGAGCTTTGTAATCTTAAGAATTAGGACACCACTTTCTAGGTCACTGCATGTTCGGGCACATAAACAACTATATAGTTATGTTTAAAGCTGCCCCGACACCAATATTTTGGCACCAAAATGTGCATTATGTATTTCAATTCCGTTCGATACTTTTCGAAATAAATGCAATCACGAAAAATATCATTATCGGCTTCCTTTTAACAAAAAATATTATGCTTAAACATATGGTTGTTATTGCACTCAAAGAACAATCTAAAAAGATTGGAATTAAAATTAAAAAGCGCAATAAACACATGGGCTTTTCTTCTTGTACTCAAAAACAGTTTCATTATTTTAATTATCACATATAGCTTTCCATAATCTACACTTAGGTTTGAGTAGAATAGAAAGTTGTATTGACATTGCAACACATGCCTTATAGTTTATGGTTGCCAATTTTTATCTTTTAGGCAAGATAACATTTTTTGGCAAATACTGAAAACAGTACAGTAAGTCTAAAAGTAACAGACATGTAGCAAGCAAAACACACAATGTTAAAGATAAAACACAAATGAAATAGTGGAAATTTGTTATAACATTCAGTCAAATCACTTGCATTAGTTTACACACTGTGGGCGACTTGTACTGCGCCAATAATTTTTAACAAGCCAACCAGCTGTTTGAACAGGAGGGTAGCTGGTAACTTTATTACCTGACACTCTTTAAACTCCTTGTGCAGATCTGAATATGTGTTCTATTTACCTAAATTTAAAGCAAAGGTGGTAATGCTGTATTGACAAATTTGGCGAGGCATGTTTAAATGTCACATTTATCGATGGTTTTGAAGCCCAAATTCCTCCATATTGCGCTTCATGCAATGAACCAGCAGAATTGTGTTTTTTCAGTTTTTCCCTTCGACACATTTTCTGCTTGTATGTGCCGAGTGTGTGCGTTGACACAAGAAATGTGCCGCGCCTCGGCTCACAAATGTCACCCATGCCCAGCAGCATGTATGGATTTTTCAAAGGCAGTGGTATCTTTTTTAATTGGTTAGTACCGCAGTATTTTATTTGCAACCCTAATCCCACTATTACACAACAATCATCATCATGCTTTGGTTGATTGATAAACAAAGAAATACACAGAGAAGAAGCCGCCTTCTACGAATGATGTCTCTTGTGAATTTTTTTAAAAGTATGTAGCATAAATGTTTTCACATTTGCAAGTTTTTAATAAGTATTGATTGAAACTTTTATTAGTAAATTGCACAGTTCAGTACATATTCCGTACAATTGACCACTAAATGGTAACATCGAATAAGAAATTCTAGTTGGCAAAAAGGAACTAAAATAAATAGAAAAATATATAATTTTTATTTAATAAAGACATCTTTGGAGGCTGTCCCATACAACACATATGGAAAATGGGAGGACTTTTTTGACTGTCCGTTGCCGTGGGATGTCATATTTAAACTAATTTACAAAACTACTATCGACTTGCAAAATCGTTATTTTCAAATTAAAATATTTATAACTTCTTACCCACGGGGAAAGTGTTAAAACTATGGAATATAACTGAGTCAGATGATTGCCGATTTTGTTGTCAGGAATCTGAACCCACCCTGCATTTGTTTTGGTATTGTCATATTGTGTCTTCCTTTTGGGTGGAAGTTGAAAAAATGTGTTTAAGGATTGTTTTTTTTATGAAGCTTAATGTAGTTTCTGTTATTTTAGGAGAGTTCATTGACAGTCATGACTTAGTCAATTTAATTATAGTACTCGGTAAAAGGTTTATTTTTAAGGCCAAAAATAGATATTCACTTAGTATTACTTTCTTTAAAACATTTATTCAGTATTTTTTAACTTTAGAAAGATACATGGTTGAAAACGATAAGGACGCCAAAAAACATGAACAAAGATGGGAAATCCTTAAAGGCTTATTGTAAAATTGTAATTATGTTTATAGATATGCAACAACAGCAACAAATATGCTATCTGTTGTTGTGTTCCCTATTTTTGAGTGTACAAAATTAAGGTGTGTGTTGCTAAGTCTGACTTGGACATAATAGGGACCATACACAAAAGCTTTTTATGAAAATGTAATTTTGTTTATAAAGTGTATGCAATCTGTTGTTTTCCTTAATTTTTTGTTGTACATGGATGAGGTTGTGTGTTGCTGAGCCCGACTTGGACATTATCTGGACTGGACCTGGTTTTAAAAACCTTTTAGACAAGTCTAATTTCATTAGCAGCCTGGTCTGGTGAAGATAAGGTCCTTTTTTTATTTTATAAATAAAATAAAATAAGATAAATAAAAAATAACTTTCTTGGATAAAAAAGAAAGTAAAATAATATTTAAAAAATTACATAAAAAATTGTAATAAATGATAATGTTAGTGGACCGGCGGCACACAATCATGTGTGCTTCAGGACTGTGTATCTTGCAGATTGTTATCGATGTTGTGGCAACCAGAATTTTGGTAGCAGAAAGAAACAACCCCTTTTTGTGTGAGTGGGTGTGGATGAGTGTGAATGGGGGAGGGAGTTGATGCACTAATTGAAAGTTTTTTGTTTTTTTATGTTGATTTAATAAAAAATAAAAATAAAAATAAAAACACCAGAATAAGTTTTTCAACCTGTTTAAGGGGTCCATGTTAATCAATTCATGGTAAGTATTTTATACTAATGTTACAAACTAATGTGTAACTTATGCAGAAATTTGGGGATTTTTTTGGCCCTACCTAAATGAGTCGGCATCTGAAATCCCTTGCTCTGAAGGGCTAGATCCACACCCCCTATCCCACGTTATGCCCACTATCCCTACATGCAACGAGTCATTGGGACACCAGCACCCTCAAAAAAACACACAAAATGTAAGGACAGGGCTAAAAAGTAGGGCAAGGGGGTGTATTGGGACTGGCCCAAAGTTTTTTTTCCCCAAGTACCATTATCACTTCAGTACTACAGGACGATGAATGGCTAAGCATGCGAAATATTGAACATAACAAAAGAAGCTTTCCACTAAAACTGTAATGTAAAGTAAAGGTGATCAATCCAAATACCATTTGTATCAATAACTAGCACAGTATCAGTATATGATTTATACCAAAGTGATTAAATCGCAAATTTTTATTTTTCCTCTTTTTATTACAAAATCTTTTTTTGTCATTTTTGTTACGGTTTACAAACTAATGAAATAAGTCGTTGGATAAAGGTAGGCTTTAAGGTTAGGCCTTGTACCCCTGTTGGGGCATAGGCCCTCAACAACTCCCCGCCATCGTCCTCTGCGATCTTTTCTAGCTCCCTACAGGTGTGACTGGTCTGCTTGACGTCAGTCTTCGTGTCCCTTCTCCACATGTTTCTTAGTCTACCTCGATTTCTCTTCCCCTGGGAATTCCAGGTTAGGGTCTGGCGGGTGAAGTTAGATGTTAGTTTTCTCAGGGTGTGGCCGATCCAACTCCATCTCATCCTCCTGATCTCTTCCTGCACTGGCACATGGTTTGTTCTTTGCAAAAGGTCTGTGTTGCCGAAAGTTTACGGCCAGTGTGTGTTGAGGATTCTTCTTTGACAGGAATTGATGAAGAACATCTGTGCTCTCTTGGTGGTGCTATTTAATGATCGCTATGTTTAAGATCCATACAGCAGGACAGACTTGATGTTCGAATTTAACAGGCAAAATTTAACAGGTGCGCGTTGTGATGAAGTGGGATCTCCAGATATTCTTGAGGGGTGATGAAGGATTCCCTAGGCATTTCCGAAGCATCCGTTTCTCCCTGTTGGTTCACCACACTCCCTAGATACGTAAAGGTCTCCACTTTCTCCAAGTTTTTGTTGCCAAGCATCACTGGCTCTGTGCAGGTAGAGTTCATCTTCAGGATCGTGGTCTTCTGGGGGTGGATGTGGAGGCCCACTTGGGAAGCTAAATAGGCTAGAATTGACGTTTTGTCCTGCATCTGATGCCAACCGTGCAGGACTAGGGCAAGGTCGTCTGAGAAGTCCAGGTCGTTAAAATGTGACCTGGGGGTCCACTGGATGCCGTTCTTCTTTCTGTCCGTCGTCTGCTTCATCACCCAGTCGATGGTGAGGAGGAACAGAAACGGTGATGAGAGGCATCCTTAATGTACACCAGTTTTTATGTCAAAGCGTCTAGTCAGCTGGTCTCTGTGGACGACCTGGCACGACATTACCTCATAGGATTTTTGGATGAGTCGTGTCAGTTTGGCTGGGATCCCGTAGTGCCGAAGGAGTAACCACAATAAGGTTTTAAGGGAAAAAATTTAATGTTTTAAATGGGAGCCAATAGTAGTTTTTTTATATTGTTTAAAGTTCTCTATCCACTTTATTTTGCTGAAATAATCGAATGTAGTGATCAATACCACAAATTTATAGCATGTTGTCTGACTTACAAGAACACTGTTGCCCAGGCCTACGTTGTGACATCATGCACAAAAGTGCACTTTATTTGTTTTAAACTATTATAGTGGCGTTCTGTACAAAAATTGCACTTTAATTTAGTGTTGTTTTGATATGTCATCTTAGTGACATCGTGCACAAAAGTGCACTAATAGCTTGTTTTAAAATCTCTCCTACAATCTTGCACTTTCTGTTTTGGAAATGACATGAAATTTTGTGCCACTGCTTAATAACTGTTTACTAAACACAGTTTTGCTGAATTGACTTAGTTGTGGTTTAAAATGAGAATATATTAATGTAGTATGAACAAGAATGTTTTAATGTAGACACAGATTTATCATACTGGTGTGATTATATGTATCTAGTAGGGGTGTAACGGTACACAAAAATTTCGGTTCGGTACGTACCTCGGTTTAGAGGTCACGATTCGGTTCATTTTCGGTACAGTAAGAAAACAACAAAATATAAATTTTTTGGTTATTTATTTACCAAATTTGTAAACAATGGCTTTATCCTTTTAACATAGCACTATAATAATTCTGCCCACGTTAATCCACATTAAACTGCCTCAAGTTGTTGCTTTGATTAAATAAAATGAAAAAACATTTCTTCTACATATAAAAAGTGCAACATTAAACAGTTTCCATTGAAACTGTTTGTCAACTCATTATGCTTAATTTATTATAGCATTTAGGAAGCCTGTAATTGGCTTTTATTGTGTAAATGTAGTATTTTTATCAACATGTGATAGCAGGGACCTTGCTATTCAAAACTAGGCTGCTACATTACTAATGATTAATGTAACCATAACTGAAAAAATAGTACAAGTGTAATAGGAGAGACTATTAATCCCTAAACACAATGGAGTTCAATGAAATAACAGACAGACAGGGCTTTGCGCCCCCTAAAACACGCACACACACACGCACACAGCAAACTGAGCTAACGTTACGCTAAAAGCTAATTAGCCCTCACCTCAAGCCTATACTGTTAGCTTGCTGAGCTGCAGTCTAAGTTGCTAGAAGGTCAACGGGCTCATAGTGATGTTAGTAATAGTTGTGACTGGGAAGTGTTTAGTATAATTTGGTCCGCTCCTCCCCTGCTAGACGAATATCTGCTCAACGCTAAAGCATTGACTACATCGTTCTGAAGTCTGAATACGCACAGCTGATTGGCTGTTACATCGCTCTGAATACGCACTGCTGATTGGCTTTGTATGTAACCAATCAGATGGTTGTGTGGGCGGGACAATGCTTGCTGCTGAGACAGAGGCAGAAAGCAAAGCACAGCAGCTTGTGAAGACTTCTGCTTCTAAACTCGTTCAGTACGCCCGCGTGCCGAACCGAAACGGTTCAATACAAATACACGTACCGTTACACCCCTAGTATCTAGTGTTATTTTCAAGGCTGAGGCAAAATATCGATATATATATCGTGTATCGTGATATGGCCTAAAAATATCGAGATATTAAAAAAGGCCATATAGCCCAGCCCTACACCTGTATAAAAAGTGATTAGGACACCAGATTCTGATCATTTGGTTGGGTGACCAAACACTTTTGGCATTCTCGCCCGGAAAAGGGTGGAGTGCCATATCCGGGTTGGGGAGGAGACCCTGCCCCAAGTGGAGGAGTTCAAGTACCTAGGAGTCTTGTTCACGAGTGAGAGAAGAGTGGATTGTGAGATCGACAGGCGGATCGGTTCGGCGTCTTCAGTAATGCGGACGCTGTATCAATTCGTTGTGGTGAAGGAGCTGAGCCGGAAGGCAAAGCTCTCAATTTACCGTTCAATCTACGTTCCCATCCTCACCAATGGTCATGACCTTTGGGTTATGACCGAAAGGACAAGATCACGGGTACAAGCGGCCGAAATGAGTTTCCTCCGCTGGGTGGCGGGGCTCTGCCGTACAAATAGGGTGAGAAGCTCTGCCATCCAGGAGGAGCTCAAAGTCCGCCTCCACTATATTGGATCCACTTTGGACTTGATTCTCACGGTTACGTTAGATCCACTATGGATTGGACTTTCACAATATCATGTTAGATCAGCTCGACATCCATTGCTTTCGGTCCCCTGGGGGGGGGGGGGGGGGGGGTTGCTCACATATGTGGTCCTCTCCAAGGTTTCTCATAGTCATCATGGTCGACGTCCCACTGGGGTGAGTCTTTCCTTGCCCTTATGTGGGCCCTACCGAGGATGTCCTTGTGGTTTGTGCATCCCTTTGAGGCGCTTGTGATTTAGGGCTATATAAATAAACATTGATTGATTGATTGAAAGTAAAGCTTCTGCTCCTCCACATCGAGAGGAGCCAGATGAGGTGGTTCGGGCATCTGGTCAGGATGCCACCCGAACACCTCCCTAGTGAAGTGTTTCGCGCACGTCCAACTGGTAGGAGGCCACGGGGAAGACCCAGGACACGTTGGAAGGACTATGTCTCCTGGCTGGCCTGGGAATGCCTCGGGATTCCCCGGGAAGGGCTGGACGAAGTGGCTGGGGAGAGGAGACTTTGAGCTTCCCTGCTTAGGCTGCTGCCCACGCGACCCGACCTCGGATAAGCGGAAGAAAATGAATGGATAGATATTATTTTAAAAACGAATCGTTACACCTTTATTGTCAATGTCAAACTAATAAATTGAAATAATTTGTGACATCTGTAACTGAATTTAAAATGTAATCATCCCAAATAAGTGCCAGTGTCTTGCTTTATCAGTTTCCATATGGAACGTTCACTGACCCCGTTGTTGCACCTTCAATTATGTAATAGTGTATGTTTCAGTTTCCATATGGCACGTTCACTGACCTCTTTGTTGCACCTTCAGTGATGTAATAGTGTATGTTTCAGTTTCCATATGGCACGTTCACTGACCTCTTTGTTGCACCTTCAGTGATGGGGAAACCCACGGGTGGCCCCACCCTATCCAGTCACATTTCGCACTGCCAACCCCACACTGACGGTTATTGTACTTCCTAATTTAGATAAAAAATACAGAAAACACTAACAATCATGGATGCCTTACGTGGCTGCAATAAAACGAGGTGAGCGTTTAATCAGCGGGGAGCTAACTGCAAGGTGTACAAAGGGACATGTGCTACCATGCTCGCTATTTTTTGTTTTTTAAAACTGCTAATTTTAACTAATCGGTGTGTTTATCTTGGAAACACAGCCGAATTCGTGATATTTAATTCCCAAATTAGAGACAGAAGGGTCCAAGGCAAGTATTTACGGTTGGACAGGATGCTCGGATGGTTAGCTATAACGGCATAATGGTGGCTAACATGGCGATGGGAATTAGGCAAAGAGACGACACGTTTTACCTTGAGCTGCTTTTAGCATTGGGCTCCACTCCTTGAAATGTCGTCGTTGTGGTCATTTTCACGCTAACAGCTAAAAGACAGGAGGGAGGATACGGGAATTAATCGTTCTGAGTGTGTGCTATTTCACCGCCGCATCTCTGTCAATGCAAACCCGATGCATCAATCAACCTGACTCCAATGTGGTGAAGCGATGGTGTTGATACTAAGAAGGCAATTGTTACTTCCCGTGTGACTTTCAAAATAAAACCGGAACTCGTCTCGTTATTGTTTTTTTTTTTTTTTAATAACATAAAATATGCGGGAATATCTTTAGTTGTACAATGTTAGACATGGCAGTGCATATTGAGGAATTTTGAAACTAAAACAGTGGTTCTTAACCTTGTTGAAGGTACCGAACCCCAGCAGTTTCATATGTGCATTCACCAAACCTTTCTTTAGTGAAAAATAAAAGTTTTTTTGTTTTTTTTTCAAATTCAAGACAAATTTATATGTTTGTTTTTTTTACTGGTGCACAAAATGAACCACAACAAATTACACACCTGCAAATCTGATGAAAAATTTGTTTAGGGGTATCCATAAAGTTTTTATTTACGCGATGAGTCGGGTGTGTCTTGACCTCCGCCGAACCCCTGAGGCCGACTCACCGAACCCATAGGGTTTGATTGAACCCAGGTTGAGAACCACTGAACTAAAATGAGACCTAGAACAGTGTTTTTCCATCTTATTTGAAACAAGGCACATTTTTTTTCCATTTAAAAATCCGGAGGCACACCCTTAGCAGAAAAGGTTAAAAGATGAAACTCCACCAGGTCCTCCTCGTGCCTTATTTTGAGTTTGTTGGTGTTATCCTGTGTGTAGTGCTTTAGTTCTTGTCTTGTGCTGTTATTTTGGTGTTTTCCTGTAGCAGTTGTATGCCTTCCTTTGAGCGCTATTCCCCGCTTCTGCTTTGCATTAGCAAGCAAGGCTATTGAAGTTGTTGCTATTCTTCTTTGTGGGGATATTGTTGATTGCAATGTCATGCACGGATGTACTTTACAGACGCCGTCCGTCTCTGCGCCACACGCTGCAAGTTTTTGCTGTCGTCCAGCATTCTGTTTCTGTTTACTTTGTAACCAGTTCAGTTTTACAGGCATCTTACGTTGCCATCTCTATGCTTTATTGCCTTTACCTTTAAGCGTTACATACCTTTTTTGTACCTGCATTCTGTGGTCTGCATATTGGGATCACAGTTCTGCAGCCAAGTTCTACACAGCACAGACACTAAGGAACGGCACAGTATTTGCAAATTATAATTATTCTTTTGCAAAAAATATATTTTTTTGGACCAATTAGGTGAAGTTGTATCATTTCTCACGGCACACCAGACTATATCTAACGGCACACTAGTGTGCCGCGGCACAGTGATTGAAAAACATTGACCTAAAAGATGGATCGATGCTTAACGACCGTTTTTTTTTTTTTTGTGTACAATATCCCTAAACCGGTGGTCAGCAACCTGCAGCTCTAGAGCCCTGGTGGCCCCATGGAGCTTTTTCAAAAATGTATGGAAATGGGAAAAAAATTTGGTAAATATAGTTTTTGTTGTAATATGATTTCTGTAGGACAAACACAACACAAACCCTAATTGTTAGAAAGCCCACTATTTAATGTTTGTGTTCATGCTTCACTGATGAGAGTATTTGCCGAGCGCCGTTTTGTCCTACTAATTTCAGCAGCCCTTGAACTCACCGTTGCGCGGACTGTGACTCAACAGTTTACATGAAAAACTTTCTCTGATGCTGCCACAGAAAGGCGTGATTTTCGCCACTTCTTTTTTCCACCAAATGTTTTATACCGTGCATGAATGCACAAAGGGGAGCTTTGTTGATACGGTATTGACTTGTTATGGAAAGCTTATCAAGCATATTTACATCATGTGTTGTCATCGTTATGACACTTTTCATTTTTTTGCAGCTCCAGTCAAGATTACTTTGTGTTTTTGGTCCAATTTGGCTCTTTCAACATTTTGGGTTGCCGACCCAAACATTCCCAATGTCTGAATGCGAACCTTGCAAATATCGTTGAGATGACTCAAATCTAAATTATTGAAACCTCGACTCTATAAAATGACCACACACTTTAATTGCATTTTTTAAAATTATGTGTGCTTTTACACATTTCTTAATTTTTACACTTAGGTGATATCCCAAATGCAACACCACAATTTTCATGGTGGAGTACGAAATTTTAATATATTTTTAGCATCTTCTAGTCAGTCAAGATTTTGGTGTAATAGGTTAAATATTTTACCATGACATGTTTCGACTCATGTTTGCAATCTTGTCTGATGATGGAACAACTATATTAAGATATAATGAACATTTTGAGGTATGGGATTTGATTTGATTTATGAGTCACATTAACGCTCACCAAAAAAATTGGCCCTAGTGTATGAATGTGAGTTGGAATGTTGTGTGTCTATCTGTGTTGGCCCTGTGATGAGGTGGCGACTTGTCTAGGGTGTACCCCACCTTCCACCCGAATGCAGCTGAGATAAACTCCAGCACCCCCGCGACCACGAAGGGGACAAGCGGTAGAGAATGGAGGGATTAGCGCTCACAGACTTTACTTTTTTCCTTACTTACACCTCATGGTACCTTTTGTATGTTTTTTGTAATTATGTTTAGATTTTACAATTATTACATTTTTTATATTGTTAATTGCTTCTTACGTTTTTACTTTAGATCTTGCTATTTTGCACCAATACAAATGCCTTGTACCTGTAAATGTATTGTATTTGGATACACACAATTCTGAAGTGTACTAAGTTATCAACTTTTTACATATTCAGACTTAAGAGTTTATATTTACTACAAAAACAAAGATACATGTAAAAAAAAGACTCAATTTATTCCAATAACACATTTCCAGAACAACAGAGAGGGTTAAAAATGCAGGGCCACTTTAGTAGATAGCAAAAACTCTTCCTGACACTCTCACAGCCAAAGAAATAAAACAGTATTTATTTGTCACAACGGCGAGAGAACCCAAAAGTTAACATCTGAATGACATTTCCAAGAACTGTGCTGCTGCAATTACACTGGCGGGCGGAGTGTGTACTGTGTGTGTGTGTGTGTGTGTGTGTGTGTGTGTGTGTGTGTGAGTGTAGACGTTGAATGACAGAGGGGAGGTAGAGATGTACTGCGGGAACAGTCATTAGGGAGCACACCCTCCAGTTTGCTGCTGGAACACGTCGATTGTATCTTCATCCTCCATTTCGAGCTACGGACAATGAGTAAATGTCAGCCCATTTTAGACACACAAATAATGAGTTAGTATCATTTTCCACCTTAAAATAAGTAGGTGTTTGTCATTGTAGTTGTATTGTGCTGTAGTCTAGAAGCTTTTAATCAGAACACCAAAACAGTTTTACCCTCTTGTGTCGTACAAAATGACTCTAAATGTGATACAGGTGTGTCACTCAGTACGTTCCCATGCATTAAATTAGTCTGATTTCTCAAATTATTTGGTTTCTTCTATTTTCACAACATATGATAAATGGGTTGTACTTGTATAGCGCTTTTCTACCTTCAAGGTACTCAAACGTCCACGTTTCCATGCTCTATCCTTAATGTGACTGCTGGCCAACAAGAGTTGGCATTTGTGGTCATTTCAGCTTAGCTAGCTACAGTTAGGTCAATAAACATTTGGACATTGACAATGTTCAGTATATCAGCTCTGTACAACACCACAATGGATTTGAAATAAACAGGCAAAATGTGCTTTAAGTGCAGACTTTGAGCTTTAATTTGAGGGTATTTACATCCCAATTAGGTGAACGGTGTCAGAATCACAACACATTTTATGTGCCTTTCACATTTTAAGGGTCCAAAAGTAATTGGACAAACTAACAATCATAGATCAAATGGTCACTTTTTAATACTTTGTTGCAAACCCTTTGCAGTCAATGACAGCCTGAAGGCCGGAACCCATAGACATCACCAGACGCTGGGTTTCGTCCTTGGTGATGCACTGCCAGGGCTCTGCTGGAGCTGTCTTCAGTTCCTGCTTGTTCTTTGGGCATTTTCCCTTCAGTTTTGTCTTCAACAAGTGAAATGCCTGCTCAATCAGATTCAGGTCAGGTGATTGACTTGGCCATTGCAGAACATTCCACTTATTTGCCTTAAAAAACTCCTTGGTTGCTTTCGCAGTATGCTTCGGGTCATTGTCCATCTGCATTGTGAAGCGCCATCCAATGAGCAGGTAATATTGCCCGAAACACTTCAGAATTCATTCTGCTGCTTGTGTCAGCTGTCACATCAATAAATATAAGAGATCCAGTTCCACTGTCAGCCATGCATGCCCACGCCATTACAAAACCATGCTTCACTGATGAGCAGGTATGCTTTGGATCTGGAACAGTTCCTTCCCTTCTCCATACTCTTTGCTTTCCATCATTCTGGTACAGGTTGATCTTTGTCTCATCTGTCCATAAGATGTTGTTCCAGAACTGCACAGGCTCTTTTAGATGTTTCTCAGCAAACTAATCTGGCCTTCTTGTTTTTGGGGCTCACAAATGGTTTACACCTTGTGATTAAGACCTCTGTATTTCCTCTGGTGAAGTATTCTCTTAATTGTTGACTTGGACACAGATACACTTACCTCCTGGAGAGCTTTCTTCATCTGGCCAACTGTTGTGAAGGGGTTTTTCTTGACAAGGGAAAGGATTCGTCTGTCATCCACCACACTTGTTTTCCGTGGTCTTCCAGGTCTTTTGGTGTTGCTGAGCTGAGCAGTGCGTTCTCTCTTTTTAAGAATGTGCCAAACAGTTGATTTGGCCACACCTATTGTTTTTGCTATCTCTCTGATGGGTTTGTTTTGATTTTACAGCCTAATGATGGCTTGCTTCACTAATAGTGACAGCTCTTTGGACTTCATAATGAGAGGTGACATCTCCAGATTCCCAATTATTATACCACACTTGAAATGAACTCTAGGCCTTTTATCTGCTCCTTGTAAATGAAATAACGAGGGAATGACACACCTGGCCATGGAACAGCTGAGTAGCCAATTGTCCAATTACTTTTGGTCCCTTAAAAAGTGGAAGGCGCATGTAAAATGTGTTGTAAATCCTACACCGTTCCACTGATTTGGATGTAAATTACCTCAAATTAAAGCTGAAAGTCTGAACTTAAAGCACATCTTTATCGTTTCATTTCAAATCCATTGTGGTGTTGTATAGAGCTGAAATACTGAAAATGGTGTCAATGTCCAAATATTTATGGACCTAACTGTATGTAGAAATGTAAGTAGAGCAAAATAATGCTATATGTTCATAAATTAGACATAGTTGTCAAGCTCCAGATCTGATCGATAACTACAACTTTCCATTGTAATTTGGAGTTTTTTGTAATGTTTGTGTTTAAAAAAAACACCTGCTTTGGTTCTTGTGGTTATCGCTTTTTTTGCTTAAGTGCTTTGACTATTTTCTGTCAGGGTTTCCCTTTAATTGCAAAGATACCTAAGGTGGCTGAGGCGTGGTTACCATGATGTCATAGTCTTCTTTGCATTATCTGCTATGGTGATATGATTTTCTTTATAAAAGGCTAAAACAAAAAGGTATACAGTACGTGTATTTAAAAACAAAACCATTATTAATAAGTATTGACATCATTTGATTTAGTTCTGCCATATTTTCAATTGTAGCTGCTTATTGTACGATGTACTTTGTTGAGAATTACTTTAAATTGTTTTCACGTAAAATACTCGTATTTTCGATGTGTGGCAGATATGCTTAGGATATTGCCATGGCGGGGCGCCACATTCAGTTATGTTGAGGGGAACCCGATTTACTACAAACTATGCAGTGGATTATTATAATTGCTGATTTACATGTCAATGTTGTCTAAATTGTTGTATTTTGACGTTTAATTATTGTATCGGTAGATAAAAGCATGAATCTTGCTTCTAGATGATTTGAATGAATGAGATCAGACAGAGATATTTCATTTATAATTTTTACTCTGTATTAATGTTATTGTAATACGTTTTAACAAGAACTGGTTTCTAGTAGCATGATCTAGGTGTTTTAATTTGATTTTTACAAACCCAAACATGATCTGTTTAAGGTATTTACAGTTGTGTTGTACAAGGCTTATTTCCAGCATTTGTTTTTAAAAGAAATCAGACAAATTTAATGCAAGGAAACTTACCAATGGTTTTGGTGGCTAAAGAGTGTCTTAGTCACTCATTTATTTGTGGCAGTCTGCTACATAAAAATGTGAAAAACCACTTCGATTTGGCATTGCAAATGCACGTTACAAAAGCAACACCGCAGAGTAAACAGCATCACAACTCTGCCTCCCTACACACAAAGAGCAGGGTCAAAGTCAACAAAATGGACATTCTACACCTTCTGAGAGTACCGTCAGACTGTGAGAGAATGTTGTGTTCACATAATCTCTGAAACCAGTCTAGACAACTAACTACCACAGGAAACATGCAACAGTTGCCAGGTGGCTATGTTTATATCAAAGTAGACTACCGTATTTTTCGGACTATAAGGCACATTTTTTTTGGTAGTTTGGCCGGGGGGTGAGTCTTGGCCAAACTATAAAAAAAAAAAAAAAAAAAAAATTTTTTTATTTTTTTTATTTTCTCACCCCCCGCTGGACTGTGGAGAAGACTGCGACTTATAGTCCGAAAAATACGGTATATTTGTTGAGGCTCATGCATCTGATGCTTTCCCCCCCTCCATTCTGTTTTATTTTAATCGCACCTGGGGAGAGATGGACATTTATATTTCATGTAAGTAGAACATCAAACTTCAATCAAGACTTTATAACTATTCAGACCAATGTACATTATTTTATGTTATTATTCCTCCAAGACACTTTTGGACTCTAGACATGAAATCGCTATCGCTCATGGACAAGTATGCTGTTTAGGAGATATTCAGACAAAGTTAGGTATCTGTTAATTTTCTCCCCCTGTTCCTTTGTAATGGATGGCCCAAGACAACATTTAAGTTTAAGTTCCAATGATTGTCACACACACACTAGGTGTGGTGAAATCTGTCCTCTGCATTTGACCCATCCCCTTGATCACCCCCTGGGAGGTGAGGGGAGCAGTGGGCAGCAGCGGTGCCGCGCCCGGGAATCATTTTTGGTGATTTTACCCCCAATTCCAACCCTTGATACTGAGTGCCAAGCAGGGAGGTAATGGGTCCCATTTTTATAGTCTTTGGTATGACTCGGCCGGGGTTTGAACTCACAACCTACAGATCTCAGGGCGGACACTAACTCTAGGCCACTGACAACATACTCTATATAATGCATGTCCACACCACATCTTCAATATACGCAATTACGATTTATAAAAGAGTCATAGGAAGGCTACGACTCATTACATATTACAGTATACCAGTAATAATTTAACTTCTTGACAAGTAATCATTTGGAAACTGACATTTTGTCTATGTACACTAGGCCTCTAAAAAAATCTCCAGATTTTTTCACAAAAAATACTAGATTTTTGGAGATTTTCCCCCCTACTTTTTAAAGAAACCTATGAATACAAATAACAGAGGTATTCAAAACAAGTTTTGCCTTTTTTTTTCAAATAAAAAAACTGTTTCAAAATTGTAATTTGTATAATGGGATTTTAGATCACATAAATTGTACTATTTATGCAATATTTTTCAAAAAACTAAATTAGGAGCTTCCTATGGGAGGCAATACTTTTGATTGAATACTGTCATACGCAACAATTCAGCATTGTACTTTGCATGCAAATAATCTCCAACATTGAGATTATCCATCCATCCATCCATTTTCTGCCGCTTATTCCCTTTCGGGGTCACGGGGGGCGCTGGCGCCTATCTCAGCTACAATCGGGCGGAAGGCGGAGTACAATAAAGTGCAAATTTAATTCTTCTGCCTTGATAAAAATACTTCTGTAAAGAAAAATGTAGGATTGCATGCAAATACATAAACATTAATAAATCAATAGATACCAATCATTATATAGTAATAAAAACTAAATTGATCAATACAATGTAAACTTGAACTTTTGAATGACAATATTTCCGTAAATAAAAATGTAGTAATGTACATCGTAGGCAAATAATCCAGTAAAAACATTTAGATGACTATATAGTTTTAGTAAGTGGATAAACGCAGGCTTTTTCAGGACGTATCCTGGGCTACTTGTTAGTGTCTACTGATGTTAAAGACAATGTACACTTCATTGCACATGTAATATATTAGCGGTTTGGATGTATGAATTAGTGGCTTTAGTGGTCGCTCTGTGCATTGTTCTCCTTTCTCATCATTCATCGTATCTTGTGTAAATGACTCAAAACAAGCTGCTTCTTGAGTGGAGTTTGTTGTTGCTGCGTTCATGTTCGCCTTAGAGTTGTATTCCCCCCCACTCGACTCAAAACTGTTTCGGATGCTGGAATAAGTTTGTTGTGTTTCTGCCTTTTTTTTTTTTAAAGAAACTATGCAGCAACCAGTCACTTGTCAACACCTGTTGCTGCAATTCTAAAGAACTGACAACACTTTTCTTTTCTTTTGAACAAATGTCTCGCTCTCATTACCATTAGCCATTATTTTTAAATCATCTGCAATGAAAAATAAATCTAAATTACCAATAAAATCAATGTATTGCCGGGGCGTAATGTGCACGTTTTTTGCCTTATATCTATAAGTAGAGTCCATTTATCCCACCGTGAGAGGCAACAACAAGCCATCCATCCTTTTACAGGTATTATAATAGTTTCTGCAATTATCAGGGTTTCCCCTAGACTGTCAAAATACCTGTAGCGATAGGGGCGTGGTCACCTTGACATAATTTGCTTAATTTGCCATGATATATTATAATTATTTAAAAAGGCTAAACAAAATGTAAACATACATTTAAAAACAATTCTGCTACTATTAGTATTAACATATATATATATATATATATATATATATATATATATATATATATATATATATATATATATATATATATATATATATGTATTGTTTTATCGTTTTTCCCATATTTTTAATTGTTGCTGCTTATTGTACAATGTACTTTGTGGAGATTTTTTCAAGTGTGTACAGACTTTCAGTTTTTCATTAAAAAAAATTAGCAACAAATCTAGCATCCTTTTCTGGTGTTACAAAATGTAGTCATGTTTCGAGACTCTACTTATGTCCCTGACGAAAGCGGCGAACAACCGCGCGGACCAAGCATGACGTTACACTTGCTTCGCGCTGTTGCTCCAGTTGGACTTTGTCTTCTTAAAAGTCGCTACTATCCTCTTAATATTTGCACATTTTGGAGATGGCTGTTGGAGAGTATATCTGGCATATGTTAAAATTACGTCCACATTCCAGACATCCTGACAACAATCCAGACAATGATGTGTGTTTTGTTTACATCCGATTTCGGCAGGATGGTTTTCGTTACATCACTTGTTAATAGTGCACAAATAATAGGCTATGTATATCAATTCATACTGTTAACGACCAGCTGGTGTTAATGTTAGTGAGTTTTGG
Organism: Nerophis ophidion; assembly: GCF_033978795.1. NCBI lineage: Eukaryota > Metazoa > Chordata > Actinopteri > Syngnathiformes > Syngnathidae > Nerophis > Nerophis ophidion. The sequence goes on from NC_084611.1 coordinate 73,537,850, forward strand.
ATTTGATGTTAGTTTTTTCCATGTTTGCAAACAAACTGTCCATTCCTGGAAGGTGATTGGCGGCGAATGAGATAATGTTTTTGTGTCTGGGGAAGCGCGGACTCACGGAGACGAAAGTGTTTTCACGGGAGGTAAAACCGGTGGTGTCCATAAGATTGGTAATAAAATGCAAAAATAGCATCAGACTTTGAGCAATTTGTTCTTGGGGCTACAATATATTAATTTAATTTCATGTTTAAAAAAACTTTTCAAGGTGTAGCGGTAATACAAATGCTGTGGCGGTACACCACTTTCAATTATATTAAAGGAAAACCCTAAAAATCAGGGTTTAGTAAAAATCAAAAAGCTTCAGTACCTGCGAGGGTGTGTCCTGCTCATTAATGGGCTGGCCGTCAAATCGAAACCGTATCTGTCTCATTGATAATCCCTGTGGGAAAGACAGAAAGTATAGAAATATGAAGTTGTCATTATTGAGTATTTAAAAATTATTGCAGTTTCTCAAACTGTACAGATTTTGGATACATAACAAAAATCCATATTGTCCTGTCATGGCACAGTCAGGAAATGCCTCCAATGATTGAACAGTCTTTTTTCCAGGTATCGTTTTACCTAGTGTCTCACCTGTCGTTCACAATAAGCTTTCATCAGTTTGTTGAGTGCAGTGTGCCTTTTGATCTTGAACTGCACCACTGAGCCATCCTGTCCTGCCACCTTCAGGTTTATGTGCTCGTTCTCCGTCTTCACTCCCTCCTGACACAGACAAACAGGCCAGTAGGTTATCCAGTCTTCAATAAACTTTCTGACAGAATGACAACTAGGAGATGCATACTTGAGATCAGGCGACAATATGTAAAAACCCTAAAAATTTACTACAACAAAAATATCAATGCTCCAGTATGGACTATAGATTATATATGATACTCCTTTTGGTGTCGACGCCACCAACTTTTAGATTGATATACCCTCTTTGGGGATGTCATGGTATGAAAATGTCTTATCACAGTTATTATCGCGGTATTATTAAATGTGCTCAAAATTTTTAAAAATTACTTACACTGAAATCTTTTAACCAGGTATTATTTAAAAACACAAACAACACATTCAAAATGACTTACTTTGTAGAATAAACATTATTGTAGATAAGAACACTGTTTCATGGACCTCAAGTAGAAATTGAATGTGTATATGAAAGCAACACAATCATAAACAAGTAATATGGCAGAATATAAATAAATGTGAAAATTGTGCAAAATAGCAATGTATAAGAGATAACAAAAACAAATATAATTTCGCAAGGGGGCACCTGACAGCCATACCTTAACTTTTTGTTCATATAGATAGTGTTCAGAGTTTTGATGGACAAAGAAAATTTCTTTTCAGTTATTGTGACCAAAATTATCACAGCTGTTATCGCAGTATTTTTAAATGTGCCCAAAATGTTCAACAAGTACTTTTACTAAAATATTTTTAACTGAGTTTTATTTAATGAACAAGTAATGACAAAGTTTTAAAATAAACATTATTGTAGATAACTGTTACATATGCACATGAAAGCAACATAAGCATTATTAACAGAGTATTACTGCAGAAACTAAATATAAAATTAATTACAATACATGTTAAAAACATTATTTTATATGGCCCTGCATTTCATTTTACTTTATTTAGCCAGGTAAAAACACATTGGGATTAAAATCAGCGAACATTTGGAAATAATGCTTCAAAAAAGCACCTTATAAATATGGAAAAAAGACTGATGCCCAATTTGGCCCTGAACGAGACGTGGTTGAATTCTGGATGATTGATGAGCCTTTTGTGTGCTATTGTGTATTGCTGCACCATGTTAGTTTTACAGTGATTTTTACATTGCTGTAATTTGAAAACGCTACCACTGTTTACTACGATAAAATTCTGCCGACTGAGCTGCCAGTTTTTTACCATAAAATCTTCGTTTGTTTTTACATTAATTACTGTAAATGGAAGAACGGTACATATTTTACGTTACAAAAAATAAATAATAAAACAAACAGTAGTACTTTTTTTTAATTAAAAGTCATCTGTTGTAAAAAAAAAAAAAAAAAAACACTGTACATTTTACAGTAAAATTCTGGCGACTAAGATGCTAGGTTTTATTTTTATTTTTTTTAATTAGTGGTACTGTTTTCCATTTACCGTAACATGTAAAAAAAATCTATATTTCTTACAATAGGGCTGCAATTCAAAGTTTTAACTAGTGCGAAAATGTAAACACAAAAAAGCTGACTTTTTTATTTTTTCTTCGCTGTCACCAGCATTAGAGGGACAAAAATGTTTACCAATCAGAATTGTTAAACCTCACGTTTATTCGTCTCCCACTTTAAACAGAGAGAAAGACGTCTCACTCTGCATCGCTTTTAGCAGCTGAGCGTGTTTAACAGTAAAATTAACTGAATTCATTGAGCCTTCTTTTCAGTCCTCCACACTCTGTCTCCGTGGGTGGAAGGAAGCACAAACAGAGAGCCTTGAGACTCGCAAGTGAGAAGATTCGCAAAGTAACAAAAATTAGGCACACAAAACAATTACCACTACATAGCCGAATGTCCCTTTTTTGTAATATTACAGCTTCAAATCGAATGGGCAACATGAGCCCATCAACACGGATTAACGAGCAAGAATGTTGTGGTTATGTGATGACTAAAAAAAAAGGTTTTTCCAACTGGGGAAAAAAAAGCACTTCTAAATGTCCAGTATGTATTTAAGCAAAAAACATTTCTTACAGAAAGTAGTCAAATGTACTTTTTTGTTTGTTTACTTCTTTAAAATAAAGTTATGTATATTGTAGCGTCCCGGAAGTTAGTGCTGCAAGGGGTTTTGGGCATTTCTTCTGTTGTGTTACGGTGCGGGTATTCTCCCGAAATGTGTTTGTCATTATTATTTGGTGTGGGTTCACAGTGTGGCACATATTTGTAACAGTGTTGGCATTGTTAATACGGCCACCCAGAGTGTGCCCTGTATGGCTGTTGATCAAGTATGCGTTGCATTCACTTGTGTGTGTGCTAAAGCCGCATATATTATGTGACTGGGCCGACACGCTGTTTGAATGGAGGAAAAGCAGACGTGACGACAGGTTGCAGAGAACGCTAAAGGCAGTGTCTTTAAGGTACGCCCCCAATATTGTTGTCCGGGTGGAAATTGGGAGAAATTCGGGAGAATGGTTGCCCCGGGAGATTTTCGGCAGTCACTGAACTTCGGGAGTCTCTTGGGGAAATTGGGAGGGTTGACAAGTATGAGTATTAGCGGTGAATGCGGTGTTACAGCGAAACTGCCACTGTGTAACACCGGGCCAGCTTTAATGTTAATTTGACATTGCCTCAAGGGCCAAATGAAATTACAGGCAGGGCCAAATTTGGCCCGCGGGCCAGAGTTTTACACCAATGCCTTAGGAGAAAGGGATTGCAGATATTTGGGATACAACACTTATCAGACGGCAGGAGAACTTTCGAATGTCCAGGTCAGCTTTGATTCTACTTACCGAAAAACTTTGTCCATTTGTCGAAGGAGAGACAACGAGAATACAAGCTCCCGTGGATGTGATAAAAAAGGTAGCGTGTGCTTTGTATTACCTGGGCGTCGAGGGAAGACTACGGAAAACGGCGAATGCTTTTGGACAGGCAAAGCAGACTGTATCAGTTATTGACCACCTTGTATGTCGCGGACTCAACGTCTAGGTCCAGATGATTAAAAGTCACCAAAAACGAATGGACAATGAAGGTAAGGCAAAAGAGTGAGGAGTGTCCTGACCAGTTATCTAGATCCCTAGATTGATTGTTGTCAAATGTTCTTTGTCACATTGTTTACTTTTACATATCCGATAAAGATTTGATTAATTGATGATGGCTCAGGTGTGATTCACTACAATAGGGCCCACAGCACACTAGATTCCAATTAATTGAAATACCACAACACTGGATGTTGTTCAGACAAGTTACATTTAAGAACTTGCACACAAAGCAACACTGGAGGTGACTATGACATAGGACTGGGCGATCTAGCGATATACTCGATTAGTCGCGGGGTCGTCTCTGTGTGATATAGAAAATGACTATATCGTGATATTCGAGTACGGTTCTCACGCAGTTGCTTTTAGCTGCGGGCATTAAACTGCATGCATTTCTCCCTCTTTCTTGTCTCTCCTTCTCACAAAGACCTAAAACAAGCGTACCTTCTTACACACGTCATATACTGTCACGTGAGCAACATCACATCCTCCCGTGGAGCAGAGCGGTAACGACATGGTAACGTTAGCTGTGATGCTAGCGGAGTGTTGCGTGTGGTAATACAGCACGACCCATCGTCTGGCGGTGGTTTGGCTTCAAGCAGGAATATGTTGAACATTTATGCGACTGAAGCGTTTCCACAAAAAGTAGCACCACTGCTAATTTGTAGCATCATTTGAAAAGTCACCCGCTAGAGAATGAAGAGTGCACCTCCATTCGATGCCACAACCACAAAATGCTAAAGCAACTATTTCCACATCAACACCGTAGGACATATACTATTTGATTTCCTATTATGCAGCTCATTATTTGACACTGAAATATCTTGTGTGACATCATTGTGTGCACTTTATTTGTTTTAAACTATTGTAGTGGCATTCTGTACAAAAAGTACACTTTAATTTAGTGTTGTTTTGATATGTCATCTTAGTGACATCATGCCCAAAAGTGCACTTTGTTTTAAACTATTGTAGCGGTCTGTACAAAAAGTGCAAACAATTGAAGTCCAAGATTAATGGGGAGATTCTTTCTAACAAAGACAAGCACTTCAAGATGCTCAGGTGTCAGCCTGCTCCTGTGTTCATCTATGATGAGTGCTAAAAAGCCTCTCACTCGCAAGTCATTAAAATGTCTTACAACTTTACCACCATGCTTGACTTAATTGTGGCATGTTTTGCACTCCACCTCTTCATCTTTTTCGTTTTGTAGGATAAAATAATCCCACACAGCTGACATTTTTACCGTAACTTTTAATTCGCACGGCTGTCTGAACGGTTAGAACGCAGACCTGTGGATGTTTTGAAGGTGTTCTGGAAAATGTGGAACGGAGTTTAAGGAGCAGCAGAAGAGTGGAATGTATTATTTAAAGCGGTGTGTTGGAAAACACGGATCGAAGTTTTTTTAAAAACTGGTTCTGGATCGGCATTTTCCCACGCCTTGCCGATAGGCATTTTTTGGCAAATATCGGCGGCCGATCATAAGATATACAATACGTCATAAACAGTATAAGTTAATAGGAACAAATTATAAAGAGGGGAAAATTAATTAGGGCTGGGTGATATATCGATATACGCGATATATCGCGGGTTTGTCTCTGTGCGATATAGAAAATTACTATATCATGATATTAGAGTATATGTTCTCAACCAGTTTCTTTTAGCTGCGGGCATTAAACTGCATGTGTCTCTCCCTCTTTCTTGTGTCTCCTTCTCACAGAGACTTAAAACAAGCGCACCTTCTTACATACGTCACATGCCCTCCCCGAGTTGAGAGGTAGCAGCATGGGTAACACTAGCTGTGATGCTAGCGAAGTCGTGCGAGTGATAATACAAGAGAAAGAAGGTGCGAATCTGGTAACAAATGGAGGAAGAATTAATTCCCAAGAAAAACAGCAGGGGGTCCATCGTTTGGCGGTTTGGCTTCAAGCAGGAATATGTCGAATAGACCATTTTAATTTGTCATGTGTGGGGCACAAGTGTTGCTGCCAAAAGTAGCATTACTGCTAATATGTAGCATCATTTGAAAAGTCACCTGCTAATAACTGTTTAATAAATAAAATTTTGGTCAAATTACTTAGTTGTGATTTCCTTCTCTGCATAAAAGTTTTTAATGAGCATATATTAATGCAGTATGAACGAGAATGTTTTAATGTAGACATAGAATCATCATACTGCTGTGATTATATGCATCAAGTGTTAATTCAAGGCTAAGGCAAAATATCGAGATATATATCGTGTACTGCGATATGGCCTAAAATAATCGAAATATTAATTGAAAGGCCATATCGCCCAGCCCTACTGTGACGTGCGCATTTTCCACGACTGTGTATTAGGTCGCCTTGCGTATGCGCACGGAGGAGGGGAAGGGGTCTTAAACGGTGGCACTGTTGCATGTGGACCCTGGATAGCCTTATCCTATTAGTGTAAATGGGGCCTAAGTAGAGCTGGGCGATATTGCCTTTCTTTAATATCGCAATATTTTTAGACCATATCACAATATACGATATATATTACGATATTTTGCCTTGGCCTTGAATGAACACTTGATGCATATAATCACAGCAGTATGATGATTCTAATGTGTATAAATGAAAACATTCTTCTTCATACTGCATTCATACATGCAATGGCACAAACATTCAAATAATTTCCAAAACAAAGTGCAAGATTGTCAGAGACATTTTAAGTGTCAAATAAAAATGAGCTGCATAATAGGAAATCAAATAGTATTCGTCCTTCACTATGTGGTATATTACTAAGGTTATGAAATTCTCTTCATTCTCTAGTGAGTGACTTTTCAAACTATGCTACATATTAGCAGTAATGCTACTTTTGGTAGCAACGCTTGTGCCCCACACTTGACAAATCAAAGTTGTCCATTCGACATATTCCCGCTTGAAGCCGAACCACCGCCAGACAATGGAAACCCTGCTGTTTTTATTGGGAATTAAGTCTTCCTTCACCTTCTTTCTCTCGTACGGCTACGTTAGCGTATACGTCACATACGTATACGCAAGGGCGTATACGTATGTGATGTATGACGTGACAGTATGTGACGTAAGAAAGGTGCGCCTTCTTGTCTGTGAAGAGAGACAGGAAAGAGTGAGAAGAGCCTGTAGTAATGCCCACAGCTAAAAGCAACTGTGTGAGAACATATACTCGAAAATTACGATATAGTAATTTTCTATATCGCAAAGAAATAAACCCGTGATATATCTTATATATCGCCCAGCCCTAGGCCTCAGGGCCATAGATAATTCTTTGACACCGTGATCTAATACGTATATAAGCTATACAATAGGTCATAAACAGTATAGGTTAACAGGAACATACTATAAAAAGGGGAAAATAAATGAAAACTAAGTGTGCGCAAGTACATCACTGCGCCCCCTAGAGGCTATGAGTATTACAGGCAATGACAAAGCAATTTGATTTGACTGGTAATATGTGTCATGATAAACTATTACTTTGCTACGCCATTAAATCTCCAGTTGTCTACACGAAACAGTCCTATTCCCAGCGCCAGTCAAAAGGAGTTGTTTGGACGTAAGGAGCAGGAAATGGATACAATTGTTGCCCTTCAGCTTGGTAGTTAATGACGGCCTATAGTTGGTAGTTGATGACGGCCTGTAGTTGGTAGTTAATGACGGCCTATAGTTGGTAGTTAATGACGGCCTATTGTTGGTAGTTAAAGGCCTACTGAAATGAGATTTTCTTATTTAAACGGGGATAGCAGGTCCATTTTATGTGTCATACTTGATCATTTCGCGATATTGCCATATTTTTGCTGAAAGGATTCAGTAGAGAAGATCCACGATAAAGTTTGCAACTTTCGGTGGAAAGAGAAATGCCCTGCTTCTACCGGAAGTTGCAGACGATGACGTCACACATGTTGGGGCTCCTCACATATTCACATTGTTTTTAAAGGGAGCCTCCTACAACAAGTGCTATTTGGACCGAGAAAACGACAATTTCCCCATTAATTTGAGCGAGGATGAAAGATTTGAGTTTGAGGATATTAATAGCGACGGACTAGTAAAAAAAAAAAGATTAAAAAAAAAAAATTAAAAAATAAAAAACGCGATTGCATTGGGACGGATTCCGATGTTTTTAGAGACATTTACTAGGATAATTCTGGGAAATTCCTTATCTTTCTATTGTGTTGCTAGTGTTTTAGTGAGTTAAATAGTACCCGATAGTCGGAGGTGTACGTCCACGGGTGTCTTGACGCCAATGTCTCAGGGGAGTCGACGGCAGCTTTATGGAAAGCACAAGCTCAGCTTTTCACCGGTAAGAAACGACTTTTTAACCACAAATTTCTCACCGAAACCTGCTGGTTGACATTCCGTCGTGATTCATGTTTATTTGACCGCGCTCTGATCCATTTTAACGTTTCACCTCCAGGAATTTTAAACAAGGAATCACCGTGTGTTTGTGTGATTAAAGGCTAAAGCTTCCCAACTCCATCTTTCTAGTGTGACTTCTCCAATTTTAATTGAACAAATTGCAAAAGATTCAGCAACACAGATCTCCAAAATACTGTGTAATTGTGCCGTTAAAGCAGACGACTTTTAGCTGCGTGTGTGCGCAGCGCTCATTCTTCCTAAAAACCTGTTTTCAAGATGAAATTCCCGAGAATTTTTAAATTGTAATTTAGTAAACTAAAAAGGCCGTATTGGCATGTGTTGCAATGTTAATATTTCCTCATTGATATATAAACTATCAGACTGAGTGGTGGGTAGTAGTGGGTTTCAGTAGGCCTTTAATGACGGCCTAAAAGTCGGCAGTTGATGACGGCCTAAAAGTCGGCAGTTGATGACGGCCTAAAAGTCGGCAGTTGATGACGGCCTAAAAGTCGGCAGTTGATGACGGCCTAAAAGTCGGCAGTTGATGACGGCCTAAAAGTCGGCAGTTGATGACGGCCTAAAAGTCGGCAGTTGATGACGGCCTAAAAGTCGGCAGTTGATGACGGCCTAAAAGTTGGCGGCAGTAGATGACGGCCTAAAAATTGGCGGCAGTAGATGACGGCCTAAAAATTGGCGGCAGTTGATGACGGCCTAAAAGTTGGCAGTTGATGACGGCCTAAAAGTTGGCAGTTGATGACGGCCTAAAAGTTGGCAGTTGATGACGGCCTAAAAGTTGGCAGTTGATGACGGCCTAAAAGTTGGCAGTTGATGACGGCCTAAAAGTTGGCAGTTGATGACGGCCTAAAAGTTGGCAGTTGATGACGGCCTAAAAGTTGGCAGTTGATGACGGCCTAAAAGTTGGCAGTTGATGACGGCCTAAAAGTTGGCAGTTGATGACGGCCTAAAAGTTGGCAGTTGATGACGGCCTAAAAGTTGGCAGTTGATGACGGCCTAAAAGTTGGCAGTTGATGACGGCCTAAAAGTTGGCAGTTGATGACGGCCTAAAAGTTGGCAGTTGATGACGGCCTAAAAGTTGGCAGTTGATGACGGCCTAAAAGTTGGCAGTAGATGACGGCCTAAAAGTTGGCAGTAGATGACGGCCTAAAAGTTGGCAGTAGATGACGGCCTAAAAGTTGGCAGTAGATGACGGCCTATAGTTGGCAGTAAATGACGGCCTGTAGTTGGCAGTTGATGATAGGGCTGGGTATCATCAGGTACCTCGCGGTACGATATCACCACGATATTTTGCCCACGATAACGATAAGATCACGATACTACGATTATGCGATATCGATGTATTGAAAGAAATTTCATCCACGATACATCATGATTTTAGTCTCACTTAAGAAATTCAAAATTTATTGACTGCACTGAATCCACTTCACCAAAATATTTTCTGTCTGTGCAAATTAAAATTATTAAAAAAACAAAATGAATGCAGAAAATATACATTTCAGAGCTACTGAACTTCTATGTAATCATGGACACATCAGTGCTTAACAATTAAAATCAAATTGTTTTATGAAAACTGGCACTTCACTGTATATAAAAAATAAACATTTCAGTCAGTGCATTACATTATCAACAACTGGGTGATCTTATGAATACCTGAGAACACATTTTAAGATACTATATGGTCTAAGATCTTTACAAAAAAAAGCAAGCAATGGACTTTGTAATGCTCGCAGGCCTGGGGGATGCAGAAGGGAGCTTTGCTTTAAATACGGTGTTGATTGTAGGCTGGCTAACAGAAACGTTAGCGTCGCTACTCGCCCTTTCCTCCGTGGCAAGCTCAGGATGATGGCGGACAAGATGGCTGTGCATGTTCGTTGTGTTGCCCGTGTACTTACTTGACCTTCGCGAGACAGTTCTTGCAGATTGCAAAATCGTTAAAGTGTTGTTCCATTGTCTGTATAGTAAAAGCCGAAGTGGGCCCAGACTTTAGATTAAAAATTCGCCGGTGCATCGTTCACGTGTTCTAATCTGCTATTCGCTCCTCCGCTTTGTGCCATTCCCTCCATCTGCTGCTGCTTCTTCTTCTTTCCTTTCAACGAGTACTCTACTAGAGTACTGCGCTAGAGCGCCATAATGTGGAGGCTCGAAGTAGTGACTCAATATATCAAACAGGTTTTTGTGGGCGAATCTGTTTAAAACGGCTGTATGTTTATGTTTATAAATATCGATATTTGACGCCCATGTATCGATAACGTGCCATAGAGGATATATCGCGATATATCATAGTATCGATGTTTTGGCACACCCCTAGTTGACGACGGCCTATAGTTGGCAGTTGACGACGGCCTATAGTTGGCAGTTGACGGCCTATAGTTGGCAGTTGACGACGGCCTATAGTTGGCAGTTGACGACGGCCTATAGTTGGCAGTTGACGACAACCTTTAGTTCAGAGGTCGGGAACCTTTTTGGCTGAGAGCCATACAAGCCCAAATTTTTTTAAAGTATTTCCATGAGAGCGATATAAGTTATTTATTTTTTAACACTGAATACAACTATATGCGTGCATTTTTAAGAAAGACTAAGATTTTTAGAGTATAATAAGTCTCTTATTCTTTTTAATAACATTGTTATTCTGAGGCTAACCAAAAATAAATAAATTAGTTCTTACCATTAATGCTGCTTTCTTGAACAGGTGCGGTAGAAACCGGATGGATGAAAATGCATGAAAATGTTTTATATTTTGAACGTTATTTTTAACACTGTGATTACCAGCGGAATTACTCATTACTTATCGTGTTAAGCAATGTCAGCTAAGATTTATCTGAGAGCCAGATGTAGTCATCAAAAGAGCCACATCTGGCTCTAGAGCCATAGGTTCCCTACCCCTGCTTTAGTTGGTAGATAATGACATTCTCTTTCTATGCCACATCAATGTGGAATGCACTCCCAACAGGTATAAAAGTAAGTGCATCTCTATATTCCTTCAAAACCGCTCTAAAACAACACCTCCAGGCAACTTCAACACTTTACTAATACCCTCCTCCATTCACATCCCATCTCCCCGGATTATAAACAACTCAAATGTACTTCTAATGTATATACTTGTTCTTATGCTATCTGAACCCACTATGTTCTCTGCTGGCTGTACATATCCTACTAAATAAGACCTACACTGTTTCAATGTCCACATTTCTCTGTTGATGCAATTGTTGATGACTGAAGTTCTGATATCAACCAAAGCTATACAACTATATGCGTGCATTTTTAATCATCCCACCCCCCGGATTGTAAATAATGTAAATAATTCAATGTACATACTATGATGATTAACTTGTGTGATGACTGTATTATGTTGATAGTATATATTTGTACCATGAATTGATTAACGTGGACCCCGACTTAAACAAGTTGGAAAACTTATTCGGGTGTTACCATTTAGTGGCAGTTGATGTGGTACGGAATATGTACTGTACTGTGCAATCTACTAATAAAAGTATCAATCAATCAATCCTTTAGTTGGCAGTTAATGACGGCCTTTAGTCGGTAGTTAATGACGGCCTATAGTCGGTAGTTAATGACGGCCTATAGTCGGTAGTTAATGACGGCCTATAGTCGGTAGTTAATGACGGCCTATAGTCGGTAGTTAATGACGGCCTATAGTCGGTAGTTAATGACGGCCTATAGTCGGTAGTTAATGACGGCCTATAGTCGGTAGTTAATGACGGCCTATAGTCGGTAGTTAATGACGGCCTATAGTCGGTAGTTAATGACGGCCTATAGTCGGTAGTTAATGACGGCCTATAGTCGGTAGTTAATGACGGCCTATAGTCGGTTGTTAATGACGGCCTACAGTCGGTAGTTAATGACGGCCTACAGTCGGTAGTTAATGACGGCCTACAGTCGGTAGTTAATGACGGCCTACAGTCGGTAGTTAATGACGGCCTATAGTCGGTAGTTAATGACGGCCTACAGTCGGTAGTTAATGACGGCCTACAGTCGGTAGTTAATGACGGCCTACAGTCGGTAGTTAATGACGGCCTATAGTCGGTAGTTAATGACGGCCTATAGTCGGTAGTTAATGACGGCCTATAGTCGGTAGTTAATGACGGCCTATAGTCGGTAGTTAATGACGGCCTATAGTTGGTAGTTAATGACGGCCTATAGTTGGTAGTTAATGACGGGTTGTAGTCAAAACATACATTGCGGCCTGTTTAACCAACATGCGTTGTCAGACCACATCAAAGTCACAAAGGCTTGAACAATGAAATTACTCAATTAAAAACATCAAACGGAGGTGTTCATAAATAGATGTTGATGTTTGAATTGTGTTCTTGATTCGGTTGTTATAACTCATAATCCAGTCGTATTTCAGGCATATTAGCAGCGTTAGCATAGACTGCTAAATGTGCTGCTAGCTTGCTGCTGTTCGCGCCGGCTCGTGCATCTGGCCTTCTCTCCAATCCTGGGACTCTTTGGGACTTAGGCCCCGGGGACACCGCCACCCTTCAGCGGGCGAAGTAAACACAGCGAGTGCAAATGATGAATACTAACGTGAATAAAAGTCCTCACCTTAGGCTTCTCGTCTGCCATGTTTGCTGCGTCGTCTGTACGCGCCCCTTCTGTTTTGGCGCTAGGCCGCAAACGCCGCTTAAAGAGCGTTATCGCCACCTAGTGTGCTGGAGGAGGAAGTGATACATTGCATCCCATACTGGGGATTGGTTGGGCCTATAGGGCTGGGCGATATTGGCTTTTATTAATATCGCGATATTTTTATGCCTTTTTGCGATATACAATATATATTACGATATTTTGCCTTGGCCTTGAATGAACACTTGATGCATATAATCACAGCATGATTCTATGCGTCTACTTTAAAGGCCTACTGAAACCAACTACTACCCACCACGCAGTCTGATAGTTTATATATCAATGATGAAATATTAACATTGCAACACATGCCAATACGGCCTTTATTGTTTACTAAATTGCAATTTTAAATTTCACGGGAGTTTTTTCTTGAAAACGTCACATAATGATGACGTGTATGCGTGACGTCATGGGCCTTTAGGAAATATGAGCGCTGCACACACACACACACACAGCTAAAAGTCGTCTGCTTTAACCACATAATTACACAGTATTTTGGAGATCTGTGTTGCTGAATCCTTTGCAATTTGTTCAATTAATATTGGAGAAGTCAAAGTAGAAAGGTGGAGTTGGGAAGCTTTAGCCTTTAGCCACACAAACACACAGTGATTCCTTGTTTAAAATTCCTGGAGGTGAAACTTTACTATGGATCACAGCGAACATGGATCCCAACCGAATGTCAACCAGCAGGTTTCAGTGAGAAAATTGTGGTCTGCGACTTCCGGTAAAGGCAGAACTTTTCTCTTAGCACCGAAAGTTGCGAACTTTATCATGGATGTTCTCTACTAAATCCTTTCAGCAAAAATATGGCAGTATCGCGAAATGATCAAGTATGACACATAGAATGGACCTGCTATCCCCGTTTAGATAAGAAAATCTCATTTCAGTAGGCCTTTAAAACATTGTTCTTCATACTGCATTAATATATGCTACTTTTAAACTTTCATGCAGAGAGGGAAATCACAACTAAGTCAATTGACCAAAACTGTATTTATGAAATACTCTTCATTCTCTCACGGGTGATTTTTTAAATGAAAGAGAAAATTAATAGTGTTGTTGCCTTTTGTAGTAACACTTCTGCTGCATACTTTGCATAATGCTGTTGTCTGCTGAATATCTTCCTGCTTGAAGCCAAACCACCGCCAGATGATGGATCCCCTGCTCTTTATTGTGGGCATTTTGTTCTTCCTTTATTTGTGATCAGTTTCGCACCTTCTCTCTCTTGTATTGTCACAAGCTCCGCTCGCTCGACCTGCCTCAGCTAATGTTAGCCATGCTGCTACCTCTCTGCTTCGTGAGAGCTATGACGCCAGACGCGCGACAGTATGTGACGTATGTAAGAAGGCGGGCTTGCTTTACGTTTCTGTGATAAGGAGACAAGAAGGAGTGAGAAACGCCAGTAATGTAATGCACCCAGCTAAAAGCAACTGTGTGAGAACATATAATCGAATATTACGATGTAGTCATTTTCTATATCGCACAGAGACAAACCTGCAATATATCGTTTGTATCGATATATCGCTCAGCCCTAGTTGGGCCTACTTTTTATTTATTTTTATTTAACTTTTTTATTGACCAACAAAACATATATTTGAAAATTCAGACAAAAATTAAGGCATTTTGCATCCATTTTCTACCGCTTGTCCCTTTTTTGGGGGTCGCTGGAGCCTATCTCAGCAGCACTTGGGCAGAAGGCGGCGTACACCCTGGACAAGTCGCCACCTCATCACAGGGCCAACACAGATAGACAGACAACATTCACACTCACGGGGCGGTTTAGCTCGGTTGGTAGAGCGGCCGTGCCAGCAACTTGAGGGTTGCAGGTTCGATTCCCGCATCCGCCATCCTAGTCACTGCCGTTGTGTCCTTGGGCAAGACACTTTATCCACCTGCTAACAGTGCCACCCACACTGGTTTGAATGTAACTTAGATATTGGGTTTCACTATGTAAAGCGCTTTGAGTCACTAGAGAAAAAGCGCTATATAAATACAATTCACTTCACTTCACATTCTCACACTAGGGCCAATTTAGTGTTGCCAATCAACCTATCCCCAGGTGCATGTCTTTGGAAGTGGGAGGAACCCACACAGTCACGGGGAGAACATGCAAACTCCACACAGAAAGATCCCGAGCCCGGGATTGAACGCAGGCCTACTTAGGACCTTCGAATTGTGAGGCAGATGCACTAACCCCTCCGACACCGTGCTGCCCAGGCATTGCCTAAGGCAGTGGCTCGCAACCTTTTTTCAGTGATGTGCCCCCTGTGAACATTTTTTTAATTCAAGTACCCTCTAATCAGAGCAAAGCATTTTTGGTTGAAAAAAAGAGACAAATAAGTAAAATACAGCAGTAAATAAATGATAAATGAGTTGTACTTGTATAGCGCTTTTCTATCTTCAAGGTACTCAAAGCGCTTTGACACTACTTCCACATTTGCCCATTCACGCACACATTCACACACTGATGGAGGGAGCTGCCATGCAAGGCGCTAACCAGCACCCATCAGGAGCAAGGGTGAAGTGTCTTGCTCAGGACACAACAGACGTGACAAGGTTGGTACTAGGTGGGGATTGAACCAGGGACCCTCGGGTTGCGCACGGCCACTCTTCCACTGCGCCACGCCATCCCCAGTATGTCATTAGTTTCGGATTTATTAAATTGTACAACAGTGTAAAATATTGCTCATTTGTAGTGGTCTTTCTTGAACTATTTGGAAAAAAAGATATAAAAATAACTAAAAACTTGTTGAAAAATAAACAAGTAATTCAATTATAAATAGAAATTTCTACACACAGAAGTAATCATCAACTTAAAGTGCCCTTTTTGGGGATTGTAATAGAGATCCATCTGGATTCATGAACTTAATTCTAATTATTTCTTCACAAAAAAAGACATCTTTAACATCAATATTTATGGAACATGTCCACAAAGAATCTAGCTGTTAACACTGAATATTGCATTGTTGCAGTTCTTTTCACAGTTTATGAACTTACATTCATATTTTCTTGAGGTATTATTCAATAAATATGTCTATAAAGGATTTTTGAATTGTTGCTATTTTTAGAATATTTAAAAAAAAATCTCACGTACCCCTTGGCACACCTTCAATTACCCCCAGGGGTAGGTGTACCCCCATTTGAGAACCACTGGCCTAAGGCATTTTAAACATCAAAAAAATAAATCCATCCATCCATCTTCTTTCGCTTATCCAAGATCGGGTCGCGGGGGCAGCAGCCTAAGCAGGAAAGCCCAGACTTCCCTCTCCCCAGCCACTTAATCCAGCTCCTCCCGGGGGATCCCGAGGCGTTCCCAGGCCAGCCGGGAGAGATAGTCTTCCCAACGTGTCCTGGGTCTTCCACGTGGCCTCCGATTGGTCGGACTTGCCCGAAACAACTACCACGGGAAGGGTTCGGGTGGCATCCTGACCAGATGCCCGAATAACCTCATCGGGCTCCTCTCAATGTGGAGGAGCAGCGGCTTTACTTTGAGCTCCTCCCGGATGACAGAGCTTCTCACCTGATGTCTAAGGGAGAGCCCCGCCACACGGCAGAGGAAACTCATTTGGGCCACTTGTACCCGTGATCGTGTCTTTCCGGTCATGACCCAAAGCTCATGACCTTAGGTGAGGATGGGAATGTAGATCGACCGGTAAATTGAGAGCATTGCCTTGAGGCTCAGTTCCTTCTTCACCACAAATAAATAAATAAAAAGAAAATAAATCAAAAGCAAATACTAATCAATGAGGTCAACCAACAAACAAGATCTCTCTACAGAATCTCCTCTCTGGTCAAAAAAGCACCTTGAAGATTCCAGCAGGAACTCTCATTCAACCCTTTTTCAATCACCTTTGCACCTCCTGGTACCCCAAGACCTCCAAAACCCTCAAATCTAGACTCCAAACATCCCAGAACAAGCTAGTCAGGTTACTTCTAGACCTCCACCCCAGATCACATCTCACTCCTACCCACTTCTCCAAAGTGGGCAGGCTCAAGGTGGAGGACAGACTAAAACAACTTGCACTGAGCCTAGGCTATAAAATCCGCTACACCTCCCTGATACCGGAGTGTATGTCAAACGACTTCCCGAAAGTAAATGACCGCCATAACCACAACACCAGGGGGAGATCCACAAACCACGTTAAACCCAGATTCCGATCCAACAAAGGTCTTAACTCATTCTCTTTCTATGCCACATAATTATGGAATGCACTCCCAACAGGTGTAAAAGTAATTGCATCTCTATCCTCCTTCAAAACCGCACTAAAAGAGCACCTGTAGGCAACTTCAACCCTTTACTAACACCCTACCTCCTCCACATCCCTCCTCCCCGGATTGTAAATAATCAAATGTATTTCTAATGTAAATACTTGTTCTTATGCTATCTGAACTCACAATGTTCTCTGCTGGCTGTACATATCCTACTAAGTCAGACCTACACTGTTTCAATGTCCATTTCTCTGATGATGCGATTGTTGAAGACTGAAGTACTGATATCAACCAAACCCTCCTCATCCCACCCCCCGGATTGTAAATAATTCAATGTATATACTCTGATGATTAACCTGTGTGATGACTGTATTATGATGTTAGTATATATTTGTACCATGAATTGATTAACGTGGACCACGACTTAAATAGGTTGAAAAACTTATTCGGGTGTTACCATTTAGTGGTCAATTGTACGGAATATGTACTGAACTGCGCAATCTACTAATAAAAGTTTCAATCAATCAAAAAAACAGTATATGATATATATACTGATATTTGTCCTGGGCATGACGTCAAAGTGCATCTGACAGTGGAGGCTCCTCTAATCTTGGGGCACTAGGAGGTTAACCCCTTTACTATTGTTACCCCAAACCCCTTTACTACTGTTACCCCAGGTGGCCCTTGGCAAAGACCTAGTACCTGACTGCTCCCTAGCCAGGGATACGTTGAAGACCTCAACAGCGGAGCAGGCAGAAGACTGTAGATATAAGAACAAACATAACGGCTGCGATGGCGGAAGAAGGCTGCAGCAGAAAAGGGTCCCAAGTGGTCTTGAACTCTATGCCACTATACCCTGACCCGATTCTGTCAAGAATCGTGTGGTGACTGTCTGTGCACCAGTCTCCCCACGTTAAACAAAGTCACGCACAGGCATCCTCCATAAAGGGATACACCCCTAACAGGAGGATCGTCATACTCGTTCGAGTGACTGCTGATGATGATACTGATATATGTTTATATCATATACTGAATATTATACATAATTACCATGTACAATTTTACAGTGTATGTAACAACTGCAGCATAAAATAGAGTGTATATCCAGTAGAAAATATACATTATAAACAAAGAGAGGTGGCTAACAGGTGTCAGGTAATAGACAAATATCATCTACTGCTGTATGGCGAGTGATTATACAGCTGGATGGAGTGCGGAATGAAGGAGTTCTTGACTGGAACGATGTGGGAACGAAGCTGAAGGAGCCTGTTGGAGTATGAGCTAAATAAATAAATGGGTTGTACTTGTATAGCGCTTTTCTACCTTCAAGGTACTCAAAGCGCTTTGACACTACTTCCACATTTACCCATTCACACACACATTCACACACTGATGGAGGGAGCTGCCATGCAAGGCGCTAACCAGCACCCATCAGGAGCAAGGGTGAAGTGTCTTGCTCAGGACACAACGGACGTGACGAGGTTGGTAGTAGGTGGGGCTTGAACCAGGAACCCTCGGGTTGCGCACGGCTACTCTTCCACTGCGCCACGCCGTCCCTGTCCCTCAATTTTCTGGTGGAGTGGGTGGGCAGGATTGTCCATGATGGCCAGCAGTTTGTCCAGTGTCTTCCTGTCCCTCACTGACCCTAACGCCTCCAACTGCGTGCCAATAGTTTGGCCGGCTTTCCAGATCAGTTTGTCAATCCGGTTTTAGTCCCTTTTGCTGGTGCTGCTGCCCCAACAAACCACTGCAAAGTACAGGGCACTGGCCACAACAGACTGATAAAAAGATCTCCAACAACTTCTTGCACACATTAAAGGACCTAAGCTTCCTCAGGAAAATATGAAAATACTAAAAAATATGAAAACAAAAATACAAAAGACAAAATAAAAAAAGACATACAGGGCTATCTAAATCATTCTAAATTAAAAAAATATATATTTTTAACAAATATATCAATTGCAGGGCTTTTGGACTTTTAATCAAACTCCAAGATTTCATTGTTAATTTCAATAAATCAATCAATGTTTATTTATATAGCCCTAAATCACAAATGTCTCAAAGGACTGCACAAACCACTACGACTGCGACATCCTCGGAAGAACCCACATAAGGGCAAGGAAAACTCACACCCAGTGGGACGTCGACGACAATGATGACTATGAGAACCTGGAAGAGGACCACAAATGTGGGCAACCCCCCCTCCCTAGGGGACCGAAAGCAATGGATGTCGAGCGGGTTTAACATGATACTGTGAAAATTCAATCCATAGTGGATCCAACGCAGCCGCGAGAGTTCAGTTCAAAGAGGATCCAAGACAGCAGCGAGAGTCCCGTCCACAAGAAACCATCCCAAGCGGAGTCGGATCAGCAGCTTAGAGATGTCCCCAACTAATACACAGGCGAGTGGTCCATCCTAGGTACCGACTCTGGACAGCCAGTACTTCATCCATGGCCATCGGACCGGACCCCCTCCGCAAGGGAGGGGGGGACAGAGGAGAAAAAGAAAAGAAGCGGCAGATCAACTGGTCTAAAAAGGAGGTCTGTTTAAAAGCTAGAGTAATCAAATGAGTTTTAAGGTGAGACTTAAATGCTTTTACTGAGGTAGCATCTCGAACTGTTACCGGGAGGGCATTCCAGAGTACTGGAGCCCGAATGGAAAACGCTATGTAGCCCGCAGACTTTTTTTGGGCTTTAGGAATCACTAATAAGCCGGAGTCCTTTGAACGCAGATTTCTTGCCGGGACATATGGTAGAGTACAATCGGCAAGATAGGACTGAGCTAGATCGTGTAGTATTTTATACATAAGTAGTAAAACCTTAAAGTCACATCTTAAGTGCACAGGAAGCCAGTGCAGGTGAGCCAGTACAGGCGTAATATGATCAAACTTTCTTGTTCTTGTCAAAAGTCTGGCAGCCGCATTTTGTACCAACTGTAATCTTTTAATGCTAGACATGGGGAGACCCGAAAATAATACGTTACAGTAATCGAGGCGAGACGTAACAAACGCATGGATAATGATCTCAGCGTCTTTAGTGGGCAACATGGAGCGAATTTTTGCGATACTACGGAGATGAAAGAAGGCCGTTTTAGTAACACTTTTAATGTGTGACTCAAAGGAGAGAGTTGGGTCGAAGATATCACACAGATTCTTTACAGAGTCGCTTTGTTTAATTGTTTGGTTGTCAAATGTTACACTTGTATTATTAAATAGAGGTCGGTGTCTAGCAGGACCGATAATCAGCATTTCGTTTTTTTGGGCGTTGAGTTGCAAAAAGTTAGCGGACATCCATTGTTTAATTTCATTAAGACACGCCTCCAGCTGACTACAGTCCGGCGTGTTGGTCAGCTTTAGGGGCATGTAGAATTTGAAACCATTAAGCAAATGGGAAAATGTAGGTTTAACTTTATGAAATCTACAATGATGTATAAAACATTTTACTCGAAGCATTGCAATATTGACAAGCATTTCTTAGTTACAACCACTTATAAATATGCCAAATTTGATCTCTTCTTTTGCAAATTGGGACATCTCCACACCCTTGTTTCTTAGCCAATCTCTAATCTCCTCCCAAAACACCTGTACACTCTCACATTCTACAAACAGATAATTGACATCCTCTACAGCGCCACATATATAACAGCCATCAACCTCCATGTTCAATTTAAATTTCAAAAAATATTTTCAAGGGTATATGCCATTAATAATTTTAAATTGTATTTCTTTAATTTTGGGAAGAATTGGGAATGTAGGTTGTGCCTAATTAAAGGTATTTAGGCTGCCTTTTTTCACTTGTGTTTACTGAGCAAAAATTATAGGCTACAATACTTATTGCTATAAATTATAGCAATAATGTCAAAACTAAAAACAAAATGTTTTGGTGTGCAAAACGTTCACCCAGTGTGCAATATTGGTGTTAATATACAATACTGTTTTTTTTTGTTTTTTTACCTGTACATAGTGCAAATGTGTAGTGCACAATATGTCTTATTTATTACTAATTTTTAACTCATTAAATTACATTTGGTTACTGTATGTATAAAGCAGCAGCGCAACAATGATATGCCCATTTTGGGATAAATAAAGTCTATTTCATCCTTATCTGGAACAAAACACCAACTGCAATGCTTGCAAGTAAAGAGTACAGCACAGTGGACAGTTACAGTGGGGCAAAAAAGTATTTAGTCAGCCACCGATTGTGCAAGTTCTCCCACTTAAAATGATGACAGAGGTCTGTAATTTTATAGAATCTATTTGTAAATTATGGTGGAAAATAAGTATTTGGTCAACCGTTCAAAGCTCTCACTGATGGATACATGGATGATACAGCAGAGGATTGGTAGAATTTCATGTGGTCAGATGAAACCAAAATAGAACTTTTTGGTATAAACTCAACTCGTCGTGTTTGGAGGAAGAATACTGAGTAGTTGTAATACCACGCATGACGTGCTATTGATATTGAATTGTGACTCACACGATGGACAATGGTCTGGCTGGTCTAGCTGGCCAGGGACATTTTTTCCTGTCTGTTTGGGTAAGCACTCCATTTATGTACAAATAGCTTGGCTTCAATTACCACATTTTCAGCTTTGATTTGCTTTCAACTCAATCTCTCGGCTTCTGTCTGCTACAACATTTCACCCTTATCTTTGTGTTCGCTTCTAGAAATAATAGTTCAGTTTTTGTTTATTCAGGTGAAAAAGATAGGTATGTGAATCCTCATTTGTCCAAAAATAGTTGTTTTTGTTGTCCGTTACCAAGTCTGCCATGATTAGAACACGAACTAGTGTTTGTATCCGGAAGGAGGACAGTTTTTGCCAGAAGTCAGACGTACGCTGCTATGGAAAGGAAAACCTATGCGCGCAAGAAGTCAGTAGTAAATACGGTATATATTAAAATATTGAACGTGTCCGTTACTACATTATGTACAGATATGCAGTGTTTATAAAACGTTGATTGAGGGCTTTGAAGGCTACGTTGGTGACTCCCATTAGCTGCATCTTCCAAGAGTGTTTTTTATCATCTTTAAAATCCTAATTAAAAAAAGAAAGACGTGTACTTTTATTTCATAATGATTCTGAACGATAGTCATAATTCCAAAAGAAAAGTGCAGTTCCTCTTTAGGAGCCTGAATAATTGCTCATGTAGCAGTACATCCATAAGTTAAAATGTTGTAACCCTTCCACCCACCAAAAACAATAGTGTGATAATAAATAAATAATTAAATACAACAATCGTCGGAAAGGAGTGAACAGACTCTTAAAATCTAAACAAAATAGTCTCTTGTTTGCCAGTCAATATATATATATTCAATTGAGATCCATGTAAATCCAAATTTAGAATTACAATCAATATTTCAGAATTTTGAATACATGGCCAGACCTTCTAAAGCAGGGCTGTTTAAATGGCTGAAGTGGGGAAAAAGTTACCGTAGCGGCCCCCGGCGTTGACTTCAAAACTTGGGAGCCAAACATTTTTGCTGCAAATAGGAGTGCTCCTGTTGTAAATAGGAACGTGGAACACTTTTAACACATTAGCAGATGCTTTGTCATTTCAACCATGCAAGCAAACACAGAACACTGGGGTCCAAACTTGTGAATTACATAACTGAGGCAGTCCTCAATGCACCCCTTTAAGTCCTCTCCTTTTTTGGCATTTACAGTTTTCTCCCTTGTAATTATGTTGCAGTAGCTTGTTTACTTTAGATCATGGGTCTCAAACTCTATTTACCTGGGGGCCACTGGATAAAGAAACTGGGTGAGGCTGGGCCGCAAGATTTCTTAAAAAAATCTAACGTGCACTTTTTATTGTAGTCACCTTCTTTGAATGGCTTTCCCACCCTAGCAACATACTTGCCAACTCTCGCTATCTTTCCAGGAAACACCCGAATATCAGTGCCCCTCCCGACAATCTCCCGGGGTTATCATTCTCCCAGTTTTCACCCGGACAACAATATTAAGGGCGTGCCGTGATGGAACTGACTTTAATATCCTCTACAACCTGCCGTCTCGTCCGCTTTTCCACGAAACAAACAGTGTGCCGGCCCAGTCACATATTGTATGAGGTTTCTGCAGACCCACAAAAGTGACTGCAAGACAAACTTGATCAACAGCCATACAGGTCACACTGAGGGTGGCCATATAAACAACTTTATCACTGTTACAAATATGTGCCACACTGTGAACCCACACCAAACAAGATTGACAAACACATTTTGGGAGAACATCCGCACCGTAACACAACAGAACAAATGCAGCCCTAACTCTTCCGGGCTACAATAGGGGGCGTGGTTGGGGGAGGCAGGGGTGTGACCTGTGTGGCTGTTGATCAACTATGTCTCGCAGTCACTTACTGAGTCTACAGAAGGCAACTACAAAATGTGGCTGGGCTGGCACGCTCTCTGTACAGGTTGTAGAGGATGCCAAAGGCAGTGCGTCCACGGTGTCCCCTTAAAGGCCTACTGAAATGAGATTTTCTTATTTAAACAGGGATAGCAGGTCCATTCTGTGTCGTACTTGATCATTTTGCGATATTGCCATATTTTTGCTGAAAGGATTTAGTAGAAAAAATCGATGATAAAGTTGGCAACTTTTGGTCGCTAATAAAAAAGCCTTTCCTGTACCGGAAGTAGCAGACGATGTGCGTGTGACGTCACGGGTTGTGGAGCTCCTCACATCCTCACATTGCTTACAATCATGGCCATTTCCCCATTAATTTGAGCGAGGCTGAAAGATTCGTGGATGAGGATAGTGACAGTGAAGGACTAGAAGAAAAAAAAGACAGGGCAGTGGGAGCGATTAAGATGTCAGACACATTTACTAAGATAATTCTGGAAAATCCCTTTTCTGCTTATTGGGTTACTAGTGTTTTAGTGAGATTATATAGTCGTACCTGAAAGTCAGAGGGGTGTGGCCACGGGTGTGGTGGCCGCCAGTGTCTCTGAGGGAAGCCACGTTTCTCGACGAGGTGAAGTAAAGGCAGCTGGTCGGGCAGGGCTGAACTTTTTTTTCCATTCCTCCACGGTGGAAGCGTCCCACGTTCGGGGGTGGCTGGTTGGAGGAGGCAAGAGAGTCCGCAGCTGCCTCTTTGACAGGTGCACAAAGAACGATGCAAGCTCCGCTCATGTCTATGGTAAGAGCCGACCTATTACCACAATTTTCTCACCAAAACCTGCTGGTTGACCTGTGGTAGAGAACCATGTTCGCTAAACCGCTCTGTCCCATAGTAAAGCTTCACCTTCGGTAATGTAAACAAGGAAACACCGGCTGTGTTTGTGTTGCTAAAGGCAGCCGCAATACACCGCTTCCCACCTACATCTTTCTTCTTTGACGTCTCCATCATTAATTGAAGGAATTGCAAAAGATTCAGCAACACAGATGTCCAGAATCCTGTGTAATTATGCAATTAAAGCAGACGACTTATAGCTGGGATCGGGCTGGAACAAAATGTCCGCAACAATCCGTGACGTCACGCACACGCGTCATCGTACGCGTCATCATACCGCAACATTTTCAATAGGATACTTTGTGCGAAATTTAAAAAAATTGCAATTTAATAAACTAACAAGGCCGTATTGGCATGTGTTGCAATGTTAATATTTCATCATTGATATATAAACTATCAGACTGCGTGGTCGGTAGTAGTGGGTTTCAGTAGGCCTTTAATATTGTTGTTTGAGTGAAAGTCGGGAGAAAGATTACCCCTGCAGGGGCACTGAAAATTGTGAGACTCCTGCAAAAATCAAGGGTATACAAGTATGACGCTGTAAAGCGTCATTCATATAAAACTTGCGGGCCGCACCAACATTACATTTTCACATTAAGGTGCGGGCCGCAAAATAACGTCTCGCGGGCCGCAATTGGCCCGCATGCCGCGAGTTTGAGACCCCTGCTTTAGATGCAGTGAGTAGTCATTGATCGACTACTTTAGTTAAATTTGTGGTCTTCCCCAATGTTTAATTTTAGGTCTTCTCTTCTTCATCATTTGGGCTATTATACACACGTTTGTTTCAAATAGACTTGTGAGAGACTGACATTTTTGCAGCAGATTCCTAACAAATAGCAGAGGGCTCCTGTAACTCTGATAAAATAAAAAGGCCAAAATCAAATGTCTACTGTAGAGGACACAGGTTTCACAGAAAAACATATAGTAAACGGGAGAAGTCTCGCCTCTAGGTCCATAGCTTTCTGGAAATACGGCAGCTAAAACAATTTAGTTGGAATATTCCTGTTACAAAGTGTAACAATAATACTTCATTTGAACTTAACCTAACACAAACAGTATAGAAGAAATCTTTTTTTGATTCTTACTAAAGCCTTGGCTTATGAATTGAAGGTTAAACTGCAAGACAGTGTCTAGTCAAGCATACTTTCTCGTTAAATAAGGGTACAAAAGTTAAAAATAAATAAATAAGATATAACCCTAGAAGCCGTTTCTTCCTCATTGCCCAGATAAATACAATCATTTCAAAAGTGAAAGGAAATGGGCGGGGCTACAGAGAACCCCATCTGTCAGGAGGGGGAAAGTCATTAACTTCGCCGACGTCTTCGTAGTGCTGCTCTCCTAGCGTGAATGTCAACTTGAACCTCATGCGAACTTTTTCCTGCAAAGTATGTAACCACACACACACACGCACGCACGCACGCACGCACGCACACGCACACGCACACGCACACGCACACGCACGCGCACACACACACACACACACACACACACACACACACACACACACGGTCAAAGGCAAGCAAAACAATACTGGACCAATGCACGAGAGCTCCAGGCTATAAACATTACCTTGTGTGGATTTGAAAGCAGTATGACTTGACTGATGGTAGCGGGGGGTGCGATGGGGTTGAAGGAAGCCAGCTGTGTACCCGAGGGTGGCTGCAATCTCACTTTCATTGTCTCAATAAAGGAGGAAAAACACACAAACACATGTCAACATGGCAGTCCTACTCATCTCCTTTTTTTTTTTTATCAAGCAGAATGATTGTGATGATGTCAGTTTGTTATTTTACCAAAGCACAACTGAATGACTGCAAGAAACATGTGACACCATACAATCTCTTTTGACTTTTTAAAGCAGAAAGCTAGAAACAATTTTCTTGTTATCCTCGTAATAAGCAACGTGCAGTAATGTTGATTAGAGCTGGAATTCTTAACAATTTTGACCTCAAGTCCAAACTTTTCCACTACGCAATTAGTTAATTACCCTCACTCTTGTTATTAATTCATATTTAATATATTTACAGTTTACAACTTGTCAAAGAATATGAAACCATGTGTTGATCACAAAGG